>NC_090928.1:996632302-996935332 GCF_040938575.1 Ambystoma mexicanum
GGGCTAAGCCCTTTCCCAATTTTCTTGTATAGACTCTTGCCTCCGACGCTGGTTTCTGTTTTTTGTTATGTCCGTTTCAAGAGTGCCTTGAGGACCAAGGGTGAATGGCGCTATATAAGAAAAGGATCTCACTAAAATCGCTCGCCCTAACATACAAATGTATGAATAACCTGGCCCCCATTTATCTCTCCTCTCGATTCTCGCTGTACACCCCAGCTCGCTCACTTGGATCTACTCTGAACCAGAGCTTACTGATACCGAGATACAAGCTCCAAACAGCTGGTGGATCGAGCTTCCCAGTCCTGGCAGCTAAATTGTGGAACACTGTCCCCTTGACTATCAGAAACCTCCCCTCCCTCAACCTATTCAAACACAGAGCCAAATGTTGGCTAGTCTCCTCCACTGCCTGAGCTACACTCTGAAACGTGACGCGATAACCTTTGTCTGGTTGTAATCGACAATTCATGCATCGTTGTACTACCTACCTATGCCTTCTTTGCTATATTTATTGATTGTCATGTAATCACTGTATGCAACCTATGTAACCATTGCCTTCAAGATATGCGCCCGGTAGCCTCTGGGCCTGGTTTGCGCTATACAAATAAAACAAATACAAATACAAAATAATGATAGCCTTGGGGCTTCCCAGATAGGCCAGTTCGAATGGAAAGAACATCCCTACCCCTCAACCCCCAGACTCCTGACCCAACCACGATTTACTATACAGCTTCAGTGCCAAGAAGCAATAATGTTATGCAGTATGCACTCTGCAAATAAACAGACAGAAGTGCAGCCAAAGGCCCATACTACTGCTAGGTTACTCCCAAGGTTAAAACATCAGAAAGTATCCATGTGGTTTCCATGACACTTGCAGTATTTCTTAGTTGGTCGCCGTAGGTCAGTGGAGTCCAGTTGGCAGACTTTAGGGCCATGCTTACCTACAGACTTCACCACCCTGTGGGTACTGAGCATCTGGTGGCAACCCTGGCCTGAAACCTAAGCCATAGGCCCAAAATAATATCTTTGGGGAAACAATGCTGTGCCTGGTGCAAGATGAACGCTGCAGCCTATTTTTTGGTGAAACTGAGCTTTTGGGGTGTGGAAAAAGGCATCTCCTTGCACTGCTGCCTCAAAGGCCATCAGCATACCTCTTCACCAGAGACTGCTCCTACCTCCCTGCTGGATAGCATGGTTCCTAGACAAACAAGCTAAATAGACTTCCAATGGAAACCCTGGATTTTTAATTCCTCATTGGGCCATCGTTTACTTTTGTGGAGGACTCGCAACGAGTTCCCCTGACAATACTGCTCTTTCCCCTCCTCACAGTTCACCACCATCTTGTTACCACTTATTAGCTTCCATGCAGGTTCTCATAACGCAGAGAATGAGCCCGTAAGATTCGAAGGCCAGTGTGGTCAAATGTTAGGGCTTGTTGTGATGCAGCTGAGAGGAACCTACTCTTCATTCTAAATAAATATGACTCACTCCCTTCCCCGCACGTCAAGGGATAACAGTTACAGAAAGTTTCAAAATGCGAGTTGAGCTCCACCCAGTTTCTCTGTGCCGGGCCACGATGTAGCTGTATAGAGTTCATGATAGGGGGTCGAAGTGCAGTTTCCATAAGATAAGCCTAGTTCGTTGGAGCATCTGCCACTCTGTTTCAAGTCCCTGATGATCTATGGGGGGGTGCCTCCTCTGGCGTCCTGAGGCTGGCATGTGGTGTGCAGCTTTGGAGATTGCCGCATAGTAGCTCTGGCTCCTGTATCTGTTGTGTCCACTCCCACCTTACTGCATACTTCTTGCGTAGGTTCGCTGATGGGCAAACTCTCTACATTGGCTTTTCTTCTCCGCAAACGTGTTCCGCAGTCTCTGTGTGGGGCGATGCTGGCTCTCTGTCTCATGGATGCTCTCCTTGCCGATTTGTCGTTTCTCATAAATTAGAAGACAAGACTGCCAGCATTTGGGAGCATTGGCATGACGTTATGCATTATCATGAACAAACTGGCAAATGGGGCGGGGGGTTAGGAATTGGGACCCTCCAAACTGCCACCGTCCTCCTCTGGGGTAGGATTGGCTCTGGATTTCTTCCTCGTAGGCCTTGCACCCCAGGCTGAGAGGGTTTTCTATATCCTCTTGATAAGGTCAGGCAACTGACCTTGTCACAATATGTATTAGATTAATTTAAAAGTCAATTATTTATCGTGTCCAATAATTTTAATAATCTGAATTAAAAAAACTAAAAAAAGAAGGCACTTTTTTTAATGAAACACCATTTGCTGTAAAGGCGCATTATAAATACCCAATAAATAAAATAAATGTTGCCCCACGCGGTTTAGTGTAATGGAACCAAATGTTTTCATTCTTCTTTGAGTTTTTCCAATGTTGGATTAAATCTCACTATCTGGCACAGAAGATGACAAAACAGAAGCACATACCGATCTGGTTTTGATCACCGAGTGAAATTAACTGGAAGGCAAATAATTTGGAATCCTACAATAGGAACAAAATTAGTGGGAGCTTGGAGCTATTTCACTCCTATTTGTAGCACAGCGTAGCATCAATCGCCTGATACAAACAGCTGCCAGGATATACTTTAAACTCTCAAACAAACATACCTAAATTGTATTGTATTGTATTTATTCTTATAAAGCGCTTTATACCAAAGCGCTGTACACTTACAACAACAGGGTACATTTATATCATCTATCTTCCCCTCCACATGTGGGGTTCCCCAGGGGTCTAACCTCTCACCCTGGCTTTTCAACCAATACCTCGCAACTCTCGCTCACTGCATTGCCATTTTCTGCTCAAATTACCAGTGCTACGCTGATGACACTCAACTCATTTTCCGGCTGCCCTCGGCCACCTCCTCTCCCTCTCATCTCTGACTGCCTAACTGCCATTCAAGATTGGTGTGCCGCCAATGATCTTTGTCTGAATGCCAGCAAGACGGAGATACTCCTCATCAGCACACCATCTCCATCCTTTTCCCTCACTCTCTGGCCAGCCTCCCTTGGCCCTCCTCCTACCCCTACCTGCGAGGCTAAGAACCTTGGGGTCTTCTTTGACTCCACACTTTCCTTCTCGGCCCATATCTCCGAGGTCTCTAAAAAGTCAAACTTCCTACTGCACCTCCTCAGAGGTATTCTCCCTTTCCTCTCCTTCCCTCAGAAGCTCACTGTCTCCCAAGCTCCGGTTCTCTCTCGGTTGGACTTTTGTAACAGCCTCTTTCTAAATCTACCTGCCTCTACTCTCCGCCCTCTACAACTTATCCAGAACAGGACTGCGAGACTTGTCCTTGGCCTCAAGCCCTGGGATCGTATCTCTCCAGCTCTGAAATCTCTCCATTGGCTCCCAGTGGATGCAAGGATTAAATTCAAAACCCTCTGCATTGTCCACAAGGCTTTCTGGGGCCTGGGTCCAAAATACCTTCATCTATCGCTCCGCAAATACCCCCCCCTCTCGAGCTCTTCGCTCCTCTACCTCTAACTTCCTCCGGGTCAATCGTTTTTCAAAGTAACGAGCTGGGGGCAGATCTCCATCTTCGGATGGGCCCTCCCTCTGAACAGCCTCCCTGCCACTCTAAAACTTGAGGAGAACCATCTCCGGTTCCGGAAGCACCTCAAAACCTTCCTCTTTGCTTCTGCCTTCGCTCCCCTTCTCCCCTGCTGATCTGCTCTCTTGGCACTGTGCACCTGGCCACCCTCTGTCCCCTGGGCCCAGGTACCTGTGCACCCTGCCACCTTCCTGCACTGCCTCCTGGCCACCCCTTTCACTGGGGACTGTATCTATACCCATACAGCTCCCCCCCCCCAATTTCTCTTCTTTTTCTGCACTTATTCAGACTTACCCAGTATGCTGCCTTAAACACAGCACCTGCCACTTGCTGGCTGCACTACCACAGTTTGCCTCCATTTTATATTTATTTTTATTTATTTTATTTATCTGCGCTCCTCGGCTCTGCACTTTCCACTCTCCCCCTTCCATGCACTTTTTCCCCTTTTCCCTTTCCCATGCACTTGCGCATTCTCAATGTCACTGGGCCTAGTAAGATCGTTTTTATGTTGTGCTGTGTTCTCCCTTGTTCCCCTCCCTTGCCTAGTCGCGCTCTGAAACACTGGTGTACGAGCGCGATACAAATAAAATATCATATCATAACAAAAATTGTAACAGAAGCAAATTACTAATATGAATCAGTCACCAAAAACAGAATGTAAAGCAATTATTCAGAAGGGAAAGGGGAGAGGAGGTGGAGGGCTGGGAAGAATAGGGAGGGAAGGTGGGAGGAGGTTGGAAGGAGGGGGTGGGAGAGGATAAGGGGGAGGGGAAAGGGGGCAGGAGAGGGGGGTGTGATAATAGGGGGTGTCATGGCGGGGAATGGCACCACCTTTGTGTACTTGGGAATATGTACAATGACAAAGTTACTCACCGTAGTTACTACCTCACTCCTAGTACATAGTCCCCTTTCCTCCATACTTTTGGGACATTCCGTCCTTCGGGACCGGAACACTTCAAAGCATCAAAAACGACTTTTGTCCTTATATTTCTATGCAGGGCCACCGCAAGTGACCGTAACCCAGCCTTCTTGAGCTCCGCGCGCATCTCCCTTCAGTCGGCCAAAGACCAAGGACCATTAGCAAAATAGAGGCAATCTTTTACAGGGGACGGCGGGCGGACGTATGGAGGAAAGGGGACTATAGACTAGGAGAAAGGTAGTCATTACGGTATCGTTATACTCCTACATCCCGTCCCCTTTCGGCCATACTTTTGGGAGATTCCCCAAGTACAGACCAAAGAATCGGGAGGATGGAAATGTCCCTTATTGAAACAGATTTTTTAAGAACTGCCTGGCCAGACTGGGCATCAGCCCGGGAGCTCAGGCCAAGACAATAGTGTCTACAGAAAGACGAGGGAGAAGCCACGTAGCCACCTTGGCTATGGACTCCCATGGGACAGATTTCTGGAAGGCAACAACAGCCGCTTTGCCTCGGACCATATGTGCATGAACGTCCTTTGGGGCATGAAGGCCTTGAACTGTATAAGCCTCTTAGATACAGGAAGCGATCCATCATGAAATGGAAGCTTAGGACGCCGATTTCCCTTTTGGGTCCCCGACAAAAGACAAGAAAGACAGGTGGGACTGTCAAGGTAAATTGGCTTGTTATGTTTTGGCTCGTCTTGTCAATCCTTTTAGGGCATTACCTAACAGAACAAGGAATGGGGACTTTAGCATAAAATTAACGATTTATTTCACAGACTCCAGTAAGAAACATACTACAGGAATTGAGCTGAACTGATGAATCGCTTGCATTACAACAAGAACACAGAGAGTCCAGTACCAAGTACTGGTAAGGATTCACCCACCACAAGGAGGCGTGAATTAAACACTCCACTTATTGTGATAAGCACCTCTAGACTGATGACAGTCCCACCTGTCTTTCCCATCTTTTTAACCATATAGGACTAAGGGAACAACCCAACTAGCTCTTTGGGTACCCGAAGACATCCTCTCAACCTTCAAGATTTCAAGACGTCCTGAAGAAAGCGGCTACAGACTAATCCCGCTGAAACCGGTTGACTCATACTAAAGTAGCTCTGGATTGATAACCCAGGCTCCGATACCCCTCATACAAAGATGAAAGGGCTTGTCTAAAGTAGTATATCATAGCTATTTCAAACTAATCAACTAAGAGTTGATTAGAAAATTAGCTTTTTAACTTTTTGTTGGACCAAACTGGTCTAAAATCTATTTTTCAATAAGACATACATACTGGAGGCGGTACTATTAAAGATCAACACCGACCCCCACAATGTATGAACTTACTTTGTAGAATCTAGGAAAGTAGTGAGAAATTAAAGGGACAGGACCTCTACACCTCATTTGTAGTCGGCATACCAGCACGGACTAGGGCTGGCATAGACTGCATTGACTCTGTAGGAGATACTTTACACGTAGGGCTAACTAATTATCGCTAGGGACCCAGCTGTAGGAATAACTTTTTAATAAAGCTTTCTTCTGTCATTTGCGAGTTATAAAACTTGGATATAGACGCGAGGCGACCACCTTCCGACTCCAATTTGTTGTTACAGAGCGGTAAAGACCATATTTAGATCCCATTTTGGGTGAGGAGGCCTGACCGGTGGAAAGATGTGAAGACCACCAGCGAAATGACTCTTGATTACTGGGTTTGTTAGAGAAAAAGAGCGACCATCTGTAGAAGATCAACTGCAATGGCTGACAGATATGTTCTGCATGTTAAGACGTGGATGCCAGAGGCCGCAAGGTCCGATTTAAAAGACAAGACACAGTCAATAGAAGCATGTAGAGGATCAAGCTGTTTAGCAAGACACCAATGACAAAAACAAAGCCACTTACGTCTGTACTGCACTCTTGTAGAAGGCTTAAGTGTTGCCTGGATTGTGTGCATGTTATCCTCCGAAAGGTTAAACTGCGCTAAGGCCTGACAAGTTGAAGGATTGTGGGGAGAGGTGCCACACCTAGTGACTGCTCTGGTGCAGGAGACTGTGGATCTGCAGTAACCTGATTGGGTTGCATACTGATAGGTGCTGATGCTCCGAGAACCAGAACCTGGCTGGTCCCCAAAGTGCTATGAACAGAAGAATGCAGTTGGAGGCACTCCTGAGCTTCCAGAGTGATCGATGAATTAACGGGCAGAGGAGGGAAGGCATAAGCCCTCATGTTGTCCCACAGAATCTCTAGCGCATCCCCCAAGGAAGATGCACCAAGAACAGCTCTGGAGGCATATAGTGGCAGTTTCCTGGGTATACACGCATTTCGTCGAAGTATTTTTCAACGTGGGACATTTCATCGCCAACATTTTCATCGACCAAAACTCGTTTTAAAAAAAATATTTTTTGGTGGGTGTTTTATTGGGGTTGGGGTATGATTAATTAATTAAGGGGGCAGTCTGGGGGGGAACCCCCCGCCCCCCGGAAATAAATAAAAACATTTTTAAAAAGTTTTGGTCGATGAAAACGTGGTGATGAAAAGTCCCACGTTGAAAAATACTTTGGCGAAATCACGTAGAACCGTTTCCTGTTGGTTGCAGTCGCAAAGGGGTCCACTGTTGGAGAGCCCCATTATGGAAAGGTTGTGCAAGACAATTGCTGTTCATTTCTCACTCGTAATTCGCCATAGACTGACAGCTGAGGGAATCCAATGCAACGTTGTTCCGTCCCGGAATGTGCACAGCTTGTAGCATGACATTGTGTTGGACTGCCAATTCCACATCTGGCTAGATCCACCAGAGGAGGCACCCTGGTGCCACCCTGTTTGTTCACGTAGAACATAGCCACATAATTGCCCATGCAAATTCGCACTACCTTATTGATGATGTAAGGCCGAAAAGCTTTCAATGCCAGGAAAACCGCCAAGTGTTCCAGGTAGTCGATATGAGGCATCCTGTCTTGGGGTATCCATAGATAGTAGACCTTGAGATGACCCAACGTAGCTCCCCATCCCAGAAAGGAGGAGTCAGTTGTGACCATGATCTGCGGTAAAGTCTCCTGGAAGGAGGTTGCCACTGAGAGGTTGTTGGAGGTTGTCCACCATTGAAGATCCAACGTCATGGAAGATGGGATTGATATTATTTTGGAGTCTGGGTCCAAAGCTTGGGACCAGCATCTCTGAAGCGCCATCTGTGTGCGCCTTATTTTGAGTCTTGCAAGAGGGAGAGCTAGAACACATGAGGCCCAGGAGCATTTCGAACCACCAGGCGGACCAGTGGGAGGACTTCAGAAAAAGATGGCACGTGGTTCACAAATCCACAATTCTGTCCTCTGTTAGGAAAACTCTGGCACCGACACTATTGCAACGGAAACCTAGAAATAATCAGGTTCTGAGCCACTGTCATGGATGATTACCGCCACTTGACTGGAACAGGAGCTGGAGGAGAGACTGAAGATTGGCTGTAGCAGTCTGGGGGCAAGGACTCTGCAGAAGCCAATCGTCTAAATATAGATAGACATTAACTTGCTGCAGTCTAAAGGAACGCTGCGATGACCGCCATCTTCGTAAAGACATGCGGTGCCGAGCCGAGACCAAACGGTAGCACTCGATATTGGAAATGTTCCATTCCCACGGAAAACTGAAGGTATTTCACATGTGGGGGCCAAATCAGGATGTGCATATAAGCGTCCTGGAGATCTACCACACTGAGCCAATCACCCTTCCAGAGAGAGGACCTTATCTGGCTGGTCGTGATCATCTTTAATTTCTCTTGGGGAAGGAAAATGTTGAAGCTGTAGAGGTCGGGGATAGTGCGCAGCCTGGTTAGGTTTGGGCAGTGTAAACAGATGGGAGAAATAGCCCTCCCCTTGTTCCCTCAAGGGAACAGGTTCCACTGCTCTGAGGTTCAAAAGTGTTTGTACCTCGGCTCTGAGGGAGGGAGACCCAGTCTGCTGAAGAGGGTGAGAAGATGGGGTATGAGGAAGGGGGAGGCGAAAGCCAGCACGGCTGCGGTCAAAACCCATTGATCTTCTGTTAAGGTCTTCCATGCCTCTAGATGAGACGATATAAGTCCTCCCTGTGACCGATGGAAAACATAATTTGGATGATTTATTGGGAGAGCTCGCATTGCAGCAGGGGAGGCAGAGGACAGAGAAAGAAAACCAGCCACTCTCTTTGCTGCTTGCGTCGAGGCCCACCAGAGGAACTTTCTGCTCTGCGTGCTCGATGCTCCTGGAAACCTCAAACCTGAAAGGATCTTGTTTGGGTCCCCAACCTCTGTGTATGGGCAGCTTTGTTGGAGGATGTTTTTCTAGGACTGACAGAGATTTAGCCGTTGATGTGCTTGCTTTTGTCTTGTTGAGTTCCTCGTCGGTGGAGGAGTGGAAAAGCTCTTTTTCCTCAAAGGGGAGGTTGAGTACTTTGTAGCATGAAGCCACGCCTGACGTGAAATGTCTATTCAGACCATAATGCCCAGAGCGGACGTGTCAACATTATGGGTCGCGGCCTCCAGCGGGTCCCGAGCCAGAACTCTGGCGTCAGATAGGCCTTCTTTAAAATCGTGTCCTGTGGGATACAATTTTGGAATTCCGAAAGCTCGCTCCACAGCTTGAGGTTTGCAGCCGCCAGAATTACTTCAGTATTTGATTGACACAGCTGAAGACCTGCATAGGAAAACTGATGCTATCCAGAATGTTGTCCTCCTTCGACAAGACCTGTGATGCAGCCATGGAGGAGGTCGAAGAAGGCTTAGCCTCGAGTGTAGCTGCTGCTACTACCGTTGATGAAGGAAGTGGGCAGGCAGCCAAGGGTATGTCCTCCGATGCATGGAGCTTGTGGCGAGCGTATCTTTTATTTATATGCTGCCAGGAAAGAGGTTTTCCCAGATCTTTACAGGCTTCTGCCAGCACATCTTTTTGAAGAAAAAGACCTGTGCGCTCCTGTGAAGTAAGGGTTAACGCTCCTGAGAGAACTCCTCGTGGAGCCGGAGGCTCGGCTAGTGGAATTTCCAGCAATGCCATCATATCCAAAACCTGGTCATGAAAGGATCTGATGCAGTGGGGTGGGACTTCACTGTCCTGGTTTGCATGTTCCTCATCTGTTTTGGAAGGAACAAAAAAACTGATCAGCAACACGTGGTACCTCAGACACCTTGGGCATATCTATTTGCACTACTGGCGTCGCAAGAACCGGTGAAAGCAAAGGCAATGGTGGCAGTGTAGGAGGAGGCTCCACTGGAAGCAGAGGAGGCACTATCGGAACCTACTGAAGAGGAAGGGAAGCAGGCTGTGACTCGAGAATTAGGAAATATTCTTTGAAACATCCTTAAAGTAAGGCTTCATCGGGTCCGAGTGCATGAGGGCCTGGAATCTGCCAAAGAATGTGTCCTCAGAGGAAGGTCTAGGCAAAGGAGTGGGTAGAGGCTGCTCTGGAGGGGCATACCCCCAAAATTGCATTGAGGCAGGTTGCCAAGAAGGTCCCCCTCCAGCTGTATCCACATAAACTAAAGGAGCAGACGTAGGAGGAAGTGAGACTAAGCGAGGCAGTGGAAACCTTGCATGCCAGTCAGTTGGCGGGCAAATGGGTTTCTATTATCTATGTTTTGTGGAAAAGGATGCTCGGCCCCAAACATAGCCCCCCCCCCTAACCCAGCCGTTGAAATGGTTACTTTGGAGGAGCTTGTCAAAATGGCCGCCTCAGGGCGCGTGGGTTGGGCCGACATTTTGTCACTGCCTGAAGCAAACTGCGTCACATGTTTTTCTGAGGCCATTGTCACTACAGGAATTGTAGGAGCTTTGGAGTCAGTTTTAGTCATCTGACAGGGCACCTCGGCAGAGCCGGTATTCGAAGACCTGGAGCGTTTTTCAGCCGCTTTAGCCTCGGCAGATGTATGAGCCCACTGTGGGGGGCGTGGCCAAGAGGGCCATGTGAAGAGACGTGTGCTGAGGGAGCTCCTACGATCCTGCAGTGATCCTGTGGAATACGTGCATTAATAAATGCTTGTGTTCGCATGAAACTCCGGGGGCGGATTTATGAACAGAGCGGCCGTGCCCGCTGAAGCCTGCAAGCATCTTAGTGAAGCCGCGACGGAGAAAATCGCAAAATAAAGAGTTGAGAGCCGGATGGAAGAAGGAGGCAAAATGGCCGCCCGAAAACTCGGACAAAGGAATTGGTGGCCCGCAGTGTGACGAGACGGTCGCGGTGGACTGGAGGGACATGGCGGTGCCCCCGATGAAAGTGTATGCGCCCGATATGCTCCGAACGCCCGCAGCGTGATTTCATACTGAAGAGGGGAGCCCAGCGCACAAACGGGAGCCGCGGACATATGACAGCGGAGGCGTGAGCTGCCAGTGCCCGCTGATCCGTGCCGGATGGGGGGGGGGGCTGCCACGGCCCATAATCACGATCGCGGAGTTGGCGAAGGGCTCGGAAGATACTTTGTATCAGACGTGCATGTAGCCCAATGAAGTTACGAAAAACAGTGAGGCCCGTGTTTGTGTGCTGCAGGAAGAGAGCCACGAGCTCGGAGGGGCAGACAAGTCGAGATTGTGAAGTTGCCGGCTCGGAATGCCTGCCAGCTGAGATCTGAGCGGGCTGGAGGGCTGCGTTACTGCAGCGCTGAAAATAACGGAAAGGCTCGACTGCATCAGAGCCCAGAAAGACACACAGGCTGCAGCATCGGCGCCCCAAACAGCTGCTGCAGACTCTGGCGCCGACCCTCACAGGTATAAGGCAGATTGCTTGAGCTGGGTCATTGTTACGGCAGCAGGAGAATGCGTGAATAAAAAGCTGCTTGGAAATTAGAGGGCACATAAAATAGTGCCAGGATAATCCCAAACACAACAAGGGCACTTCTAGGGGCACAATTTCCTCGGCGACACGTGTGACCACCTCTGGTGCCCTGACACTACCCGGCAGGAACGAAGAAAGGAGGGCGGACTGACGGGCCACTATATGCCGCCTAGGACTGGCAGGATGTGCCGCGACGGTGTCGGTGTCCCATAAACTGGGTGGCGCGGGCGATATTGAGACTAATGGTGCGCCTCCCTCCTCGGACATCAAGTGGAGTGCTGGCTGGGCAATAAGCTTCGAAACTAGTGAACCCAAGAGGCAGCTTGAGGCGACTAGACCCGAAGATGGCGCCTGATGGCTGAGACTGGTGTCTTCAATTACTACGGTTACTTGTCGGTGATCCGGACAAGTGTTATGAGGTACCCCAGTGGAGGATTGACCTAATTACGTGGGAGAGCACAATCCATTGCGGCAAACGAGAAATAGGCTCGGGAGGCTGGTGTGGGGGCCGCCTCAAACACGGAAGACAGCACCGGGCTGCCCCTCTGGAACTACGCAAACAATAGCGCGGACGCACTGCATGAGATGTGTTCCTAAGGCAATCAGAGCAAAGGCTATGGTGGATGCTCTGTAACGTACACAGTGGGTGAAAGTAGGCGGGTCCGCGCCTCCAACGAGAGGAAACTTAAGAGACATTGCATCTTTGTGTGTACAAAGGCCGATAGGGCATGCCACAGAGGAGGCTGGCAGAGCTTTTGGGGTTCTGAGGCCCCCATGCCTGGGTAAGGCCTTGGACATTGGAACGGAGTGGGCGCCCTTCTCCCCCTGATTGTGGAGCATAAGAGTTGGGGGGACCCACAACATACGGCTGCTGCGTCATATTTAATAAGCCTCTAAGAAAAAAAGTGAAGCAACCTACGCTGGACGAATTTGCCAGAACACCGACGGGCCCGGAAAGCACCAGGAGCAAAGACAAGCTTCCCGCAGGTGGCATGAGCGCCGAGGGTCCAAATCAAGAGGTGCTGGCTGCAATTGCAGACTTGAAAGCAGACTTGAAAGCAGCCTGGGAGGCCAAGCTCGAAATAGTTGTGGCTGACTTGAAAACAGTGTTGGACCTTAAGGTCGGTGAAGTGCACGAGGAGGTGAATCTACTCAGACAGGATGTGAGGTCCCTGTCGGAGCGCACAGAAAGCCTGGAGAAAGAAGGGAGTTCGAACACAGCGGACTGCACCTCACACAAGTCAGAACTGCATGCCCTGGTGCAAACAGTGGGCAACCTGGAGAGTAGAGCGTAGGAAGCGGAAGGACGCGCCCGAAGGAACAATATCCGCATTGTGGGTATACCGGAGGGAACAGAGGGCCACAACCCCACAGAGTTTGTCGAAACCATGTTGTTACAGGAGATAACCAGAGGAGTTCTGTCTCAAGGATTTGCCGTGGAACGAGCGCACAGGGCTCTGACAAGGAGGCCGCCGCCAGGCAACCCGCCTAGGCCAGTCATCGCCAAGATCCTCAACTATCGGGACCGGGAAAGGATTCTGGAACACTTTCGCAAAGGTGGAACAATCAAGCGAGGGGAGGCAAACATAACAGCCTACCCGGACTACACCCTGATGGTGCAGCGGAGCCGAATGAACTTCGGGGCTGTTAAGAGAAGACCGAGGGAGGCGGTTCAGAAATACATGCTACTTTACCCAGCGAAATTGAAGGTCTTTCATAAAAATAAAACTTTATTTTTCGACACTCCGGAGGATGCCATGGGATGGCTTGATATGCAGGGCTGCCCCCAGGAGCCTGACATCCAGGCGGAAGAAAGAGGCGGAAGAAATAAGTAATGAGTAATGGGAGCACAGGGAGATGGTGCGGCTTAAGACTATGGGACTTGATTATAGTCATTGATGTGGCCTGTTCGTAGACGGGCCCGGAGTAGGACAGATAATGCGTTGTGTGCACGGTGACTGTTTTATTAAGGAGCCTTTCAGGGCTAGTCCTCACACCCCCATTTAGTATTAATAGCTAAGTGGCCATTAGGGCGACTTCACCCTACTGAGCTCTGAGCGTACCAGACAGGGCTAGATGTGGGGCTGCCTGAGATCCAGGGATGGAGCTGGGCAACAGTTGGGGAGGGAGTTGTTGGGGAAGGGATGGGCGGGGGGAGGGGAGGGAGGCGGAGAGTTCGATGTGTATATAGTTTTGGGGGGTTTGAGTTTAAACACGAGCCTACAGGGAACAGCCCTAGAATTGTATCTGTATTGCGCAGGCGGATGGGGTTGGCTGAGAGGGAGGGAGATGAGTACTGACAAGCCATGGGGGATCTTAGAATGGTGACGTGGAATGTCAGGGGACTCAATAGCTACCTAAAAAGGAATAAGGTCATGCTGTATTTGAAAAGACAGAAGATAGATATTGCATTGTTACAAGAGACACATTTGACACAGGAAAAACTGGAGCTGGTGGGGAGAAAATGGAAAGGTACTGTAGTGGGGTCTTCGTACTCAGCCTATGCTAGGGGTGTGCTGGTCTGGGTGGCGCCGCACGTCCCGTTCCACTTGATACAGGAAACGGTGGACACTGAGGGGCGTTTGGTCATTGTGAGAGGGGTGGTGGAGAATAGAGAGGTGTGCATTGTAAACACGTACGCCCCTAATCAAAATACGGCGGAGTACTTACGGACTATGTGCACCAACCTGAGCTTGTGCGTGGGTAGCTTGGTGATCTGGGGAGGGGATTTCAATTGTGTGCTAAACCCCGTATTAGACAGGTCGGATGACAAGATGGTCAGGCCTGCCCCAGCAGCTAGGGCATTGCAGTCGTTGTTAGACGACTTTGGATTGGTAGATGTGTGGAGAACAAAGCATCCTAATGAGAGGCAATATTCACATTACTCGGCCCCACAACAGCTGCACACTAGACTTGATTATGCCTTTGCCACATCAGATGTAATGTTAGAGATCGTTCACATAGAATATAAAGCGAGGGTCCTGTCGGATCACTCGCCCCTGGTTCTGGGGTGTCAATACAGCCGCCCTAGGGCACGGATTCCGACGTGGCGCCTCCGTGCGGAGGCGCTCAAAGATCCGGTTTTTCGGGAGGATATAAGATGAGATCATTAGCTATTTTGAGGTGAACACAGGCAGCGTTGACTCTGCGGGGACACTGTGGGAGGCTTTAAAGGTGCTGATGCGGGGTGTGGCCATCGCTAAATCGAAAGGCCTGCAGGATGGGGTCCTGGCTGATTTACAGAGGGTGGAAGGGGACTTAAAAAGAGAACTAAAAAGTGAAAGCATAGACGCCGAGCTGGTGCTTAAACTACAGCAACAGTGCACGGAATACTTGGAAAGGCTCTGCAACCTTAATTACAAAACGTATGTTGAGAGACAACATGCGGGTGGAGATAAAACGGGCCGTCTATTGGCGTGGCTATATAAGAGTGAAACCCCTAGGCCCCCGATGAGGACGATAACCAGAGAAGATGGGGAGGTGGCAGACACCCAAGAGGGAGTCAACAGGGAATTTGCGGATTATTATAGAGAACTATGAGGATAGAGGAGGAGGCAGCCGGGATGAGATGCTGGAAACTCTGCAAGATATAGGATTGCCCAAGATAGGTTTTTTTTTTTTTTTTTTTTTTTAAAGTATTAGCCCACTGTGAGGGAGCCTTGGCAGGACCGGCCTTTGCCCTCCTTCTTTGCCCCCTCAGCAGGATCAGTACAACCAAAGATTATTTCTGGGAAAGCTTAGGTTGACACCCGGTAGCCAGAGACCCAGAATGGGACTTCTCGATCCTACTAGTTTTTATTTTAGCCCTTATTTGGGGATCCTCGGGAGTGATCCCGGTATTTTTAGCCACCTTATAGGAAGCCTCAAGACCAGCCTCGGTATGTTTAGTCCTAGACTGGGAAACCTTGGGAATAATCCCAGTCAAAGTTGACCAAAAAAACCTTGGGCTTAATTTTAGTTCCAGATGGAAAACCTCAGATGAAAATCCAGCCGTTTTAGCCCGTTGACAGGGAACCTCAGAAGAAACTATGGAATCCAGGTTAGATCCCTTTCGAGATACCTCAGGGTGAACCCTGGTACAAGAGTCACTTGGACCCTTGCCGGACCCAGAAGACCCCGGGAAGGAGTCCCTTGGCCGGGGTGTCCTAAAAAGGAAGGAACTTACCGGATGCTTCCTTTTTTAATCAATGAATTGCTGTATATGAAGAGGAGGTAACTGTTGGAACACTTCCTCCCACCTGACAAGCCTACGCTGGAGTACCCGAACGGAAAGCGAGTCGCAGTAGAGTCCCACCGATGTTCCGGGCCCAAGCACTCCAGACAGAGAATGGGGATCCGCCCTAGCGAAGCGACGTTTGCATGAAGAACAGGGCACGAATCCCTGATGCTCCGGCATAGATGGAAGTGAAGAGGACTGTAGAACCGGAACAGGAATTTGAAGGATAAGTGAGAAAAAGAAGAAAAAATTCCCACGAGGTAAGTGTGTCTGACCCTGACTGTGCGGAGAAAAGGACTGAAGAGGGATGCGCGGGGCGGCGCTCAGGAAGACGGGTCTTACGGCCACGTGCAGTGGCCCCGTGTAGAAATAAAAGAAGGTCACACATTATTTGTTTATGCTTCAAAGTCCTCCGGTCCCGTTCCGAAGGATGGAATGTCCCAAAAGTATGGAGGAATAGGGACGGGATGTAGGAGTAAGAAGTGTTAGGACCCACCTAGAAGACTTTCAAAGCATAATGGGTTATACATAAACAGGCAAAGAATTATGGTTGGCATCTTTTTTGCTCCAGTACCAAAGTGGTGTAAAGGGGTAAATCTTCATTCCTCTTAGGTGTATCTTCTTCGTCTCAGTACTGTCAACTGTTATACAGGAAGAGTTGAGGGGAACTGGCTTATAATAGCCCATGAAGGTTGGGCTATTAGAACTTGTTGAACACTGTTTCTTTTGCCTTTGGCATCCGTACACATTGGTTCATTGTAGTTGGGGGCAAGGATAGGTTTCAGACAGACAGACCTTTAAGTTGAACTCTTTGACTCAGACTTTCCTTTATTTAATCCTGTTGGGGAACTCCCACCTTGGGACAAATTAGCCCTTCAACCATCCTGATATTTAAGCTAATAAATATTCTTTTGTTTGAACGTCAAGTCTTTTATCTGTGTTTGTGACAGACCAGACAGACTAGGCAGGGGAGTTGAACAAAGGTCAGTCTTTATTGACTTAGAGAAAAAAAAACAAAGAAATAAATCAAAGTTTCAGATCTCTTGGTTCATCAGAAGTTGCTGCAGTTGTAGGTTTTCTGAGAGGGTAAGGCAGAAACCTCAGGTTAGTCCTTATAAGCCCACTGATAGGGACTTGTTGCCTCTTCGCTTCCAACACGGATCTACAAGAAAGAAGAGAACTCCCAGTCAGTCTCTCTGACTTATATAGGGGCTGGATCTCCTTGAATCAATGAGGGCTCTCCTTCCCCAAGAGGCTTGAAAAACCCTCCTGAGCCCCGCCCCTTACTTTCTGCACTATCAGTCGCCATGATGCCTCCCAGCCATGTGCCACAAGGTGAAGACAGGTTGTTTTGTTTTCAGAGTTCTCCACCCTAGGTAATATTTCCTTTCTCTGCATTCTCTGCGTTCAGTCTTCTTTCGTGTGGCCGTACATATAGTCCCTTTGATCTTCCCTCACGTTGTGGCGTTTCGGCCCAACAATCCCTTTGGAGTCCGTGACTCGCTGGAATATGGGTACCTGCCGGTCATGTCGGGCCGCGTCCACAACTCCCCAGCTTCCTGTCCATTCTCTCGTCCCCCTTGACCTTTGCTCCGGCTGCCCGTTTGTACCGCGGTCTCCGCAACTCTCGTGCAGCATGCTGCCGCCCAGCACGTTCTTGCCGCGGTCCCCGCAACTCTCGTGCAGCATGCCGCCCATGCACTGGCCAGTGCTCCAACTTGTCACTTTTTCTCTACATGGATTCGGGTCTCCCTTACCGATTCTCATGTGAGACGTGACGCGGTCAGCGCCTATGTCTGCCCCCCACCATGGAGCTTGATGTCCTCCTTTGCTCCCCTCCTCTGCAGACCATGCCATCTCCTCATACTTGGGCTCTGTTTTGCCCGAGGGTCCTTCTGTGCTTTCGGCAGCCCCCTCCTTCGTGGTTATGGTCTCAACGTTTGTATGGAGTCCTGTGCCCTCACTGGTCTTCAGGCTGCCACACCCCCTCCCCCCCCCCCCCCCCCGAGGATTCGAGCCGCTCGGGCCAATCCATGTTCTGGGATAGATAGTCCGGAACAACCTGGAATGAGGCAGGTTTATGTACAGTCTTGAAGGAAAACGCCTGTAGCGTAAGTAACCATCTGAGGACTCTGATTGGAATCTTTGTTCGTGGCCAACCATTGCAGGGGAGCGTGGTCTGTGAAGACTGAAGGTTCTTCCTAAAAGATAGTATCTTAAGGTTTCAATGGCCCATTTAATGGCTAGACACTCTTTTTCCAAAGTAGAATATGCCATCTCATGCAGTAGGAATTTCCTACTGATAAAGGAAACCGGTGTTAAGTCATCTTCAGTGCCCTGTGATAGTACGGCACCCAATCCTGTTCCAGGCGCATCTATCTGTACAAAAAATGGTTTTTCGAAGTCTGGACATCTCAAAACCGGCATTGTTGAAATGATAGTTTTTAGAGTCTGAAAGGCTTTGTTGGCCGAGTTGGCTTGTAGTACATTCTCTTTATAAGTAGATTTGAGAGCATTCGTTAAGGGCCCGGCAATGGCGAAGAACATGGGTATAAACCTTCTATAATAACCTATGAAACCCAAAAACGCTCTCATTTGTTTCCGGTTGCTCGGCATGGTTAATTTTGTGAAGGCCTCCACTTTGTCCACCTGTGGTTTAGTCATTCCTCCACCCACCAGGTAGCCTAAGTACTTTGTTTCCCGGGCTCCGAGTATGGTTTTCTTTGGATTGATGTGCAATCCTGCCCTTCCCAAGGCGGATATTACATTCACCAAATGTTCAATGTGGTCCTTCCACGTTCGGCTAAACCCAATAATGTCATCCAGATATGCTGAACTATATGTTGTGTGTGGGGCCAATATTTTATTCATCAAGGCCTGGAAAGTTGCTGGCGCGCCGTGTAAGCCAAATGGTAACATGGTGAACTGATATAAACCCGTTGGGGTAGAGAAGGCTGTTTTCAACTTTTCTTCTCGTAGGGGTATCTGCCAGTAACCTTTGGTTAGGTCAATAGTGCTGATATATTGTGCTGTACACAGTTGCTCTATGAGTTCATCTATCCTAGGCATGGGGTAAGCTTGAAAGGTGGATATGGCATTGACTTTTCTGTGATCCATACAGAATCTGGTGGAGCCGTCGGGTTTGGCGAGGACCAGTGACTGGTAGATGGCTCGATTACTCCTAGGTGTAACATTTCTTCCACCTCGGCTTGTACGGCTACTCTTTTTGATTCCGGCAATCTATAAGGGCGAATTCTTACTGTTTGAGTAGGATCCGTGTTGATAGCATGTTCTACCAGGGTGGTTTTTCCGGGATAGAAAGAGAACACTTGTTCCAAAGATTGTAAGCGGCCTTCCAGTTCTTTCCTTTTCTCGGTGTCAAGTTGCGTTCCCCATTTCATCACCTGGAATGCTGTTTCCGTCCTTGTCACCTCTAGTTGGTTTATCCTTGGGAGGTTTTTTCTGTTTCCTTCCATTCTTTTAAAAGATTGATATGATAGTTCTGCTGTTTTTCCCTCCCATCAGGTTGTTCGACAAGGTAATTTACTGGGCCCAGGACTGCTGTGACTTTATATGGTCCTCTCCACTGAGCCATCATTTTGTTAGAGGAGTTAGGTAGCAATACCAGGACCTTATCACCGACTTGAAATGTCCTCATCCTTGCGTTCTGATTGTAATATGTAGCTTGGGACTATGGTGCCTTTCCTAGGTTTTCTTGAGCCATTTCTCTCAGTTTAGTCAGGTGTTCTTTCATTTCTATTACATAATCCGCAAGAGATTTTTCTTCCTCTTGTTTTTCCCAATCCTCCTTGGCTATATCAAGGATTGTTTTCGGTTTATGTCCAAATAACAGTTCAAAGGGTGAGAACCCAGTTGATGACTGGGGTGTGTCTGTGAGAACCATCAAAACCCAAGGTAACACTCTGTCCCAATCTTTTCCTGATGGTGCTGTTATTTTTTTTAGCATCGATTTGATGGTCCTGTTGTATCTCTCAACTAGCCCATCCATTTGAGGGTGGTAGATGGACATGTGTAGCTGCTTGATACCTAACTGCTTGCACACCGTCTGCATTATGCCAGACACAAAGTTGCGGCCTTGATCTGTTACTATTTCATTAGGCAACCCAACCCGGGAAAAAAACAGAACCAACTGTTGGCATACTTTTTGTTGTGCACTAATACCCCTCATCGGGAAGGCCTCCGGGTATCTGGTGGCATAGTCCACTATGACCAATATGAACCTGTGTCCATGACTATTTGGCTCCAAGGGACCAATCAGGTCCATACCTATTCTTGAAAATGGTTCTTTTATAAGAGGCATCGGGTGTAGGGGGGATTTTTGTGGTTTATGGGAACTCGTCTTCTGACAAACCGGGCACTCTTCACAGTATTTAGACACTTCCTTGAATACCCCTGGCCAGAAGAACCTTTTTAACAGTTTCTCTTGGGTGTTTTCCCTTATAAGATGTCCTCCTACCACGTCATCATGGGCTAATCTTAGCACGATTGGCCAATAACTTAAGGGCACCAGTAATTGTTCCATTTCCCCTCTACTTGGATCATTGGTTATGCGATATATTAGGCCTTTTCTTGTTTTGAACCAGGGGTATCCTATCTTAGTATCCCGGTTAGGGACGGCTTGTTCTCTTGCACTCTTCAGTGTTGGGTCCGTCAACAGTTCACTTCAAAATGACTTTATGCTGTCTTCAGGTAACCAGTCTATTATCCCTATGTACCTTTTTTTTCTTCCCATTGATGCCTAGCTTCCCTCGCCTCTCTCGGTTTTCTTTATAGGCTTCGGAGTACTAGATTCGACCTCGCAATGAGCATAGGGTGCTGTGGTTAACCACTCGGCTTCTTTAACACATTCCCCGAAGGTTGGCAGGTCTGTCCCCAATAACACCTGGGATGGCAAGTTTGGCATTATGACGACTCTCATTCTTGAATTCACCCCATTTACCTCTAGGTCTACTTCCTTAGAAGGATAAGTTTTAGGGTCCCTGTGTACACATTTTATTTGTATAGGTTGTCTTCTCGCCCCATCAAGCCCACTTACTTCCGGTCTTATGGCAGTTTGTTTGCTTCCGGAGTCGAGAAGACCTCGTCTTGGAGTGCCATCTACTTGGACTTCCATGAGATATGGTTCCCGTCTCTGTCTGAATTCTCTGGACTGGGCACACCCGATTTCCATCTGCTAGGTTTTGGGTTTTCTTGTGCGTAATCGGGCTATATGCCCCCACTGACCGCAGTCAAAGCATTGAGGTTGTCTGTTAGAAGGGGGCCAGGCTGCTGTCCGTGGTTCCAAGCGACTGTTCTTGGCATCCGGTTTGTTGTTCCTCGAAGTGCGGGTTTATTGTCCAACAGGGTCAGCCGGTTTGGACTGGCCTTTTGGAAGGCCGTAGCAATGTCAATGGCTTCAGACAGAGCGGGTCTATGGTGTTGTCGTACCCACCGTTGCATAGCTGCAGGTAGGGCCTCCACAAACTGTTCTAGCTTGACTTTGTCCATGATTTCTTGAACAGTGCTGGAAGTTGGCATTAGTAATTTGTCACCCAAGTCATGTATTCGATCGTACAGTTGCCTGGGTGTTTCTCCATTTAGTAGACTTGTCTCTCTTAGTCTAGCCCTGTAGGCTTCCTCGTCCACCCCCATCCTTTCCAGTATCGTTTTCTTTATATCTGCATATGTGGCATCTCCTGCAAGATTAGCCACCTGGTAGGCCCCTTGCATGGACCCTGTTAAGAGGGGAGCGATGAAGTGGCCCCATTTCTCCACTGGCCACTGGGAATTTCTTGCTACCCGTTCGAAGTTGGTAGAAAAATACCCCGGATCGTCTCCTGGTTGGAATTTTTGTAAAACGTTGTTAGGAGCTATGGAAGCTCCTCTGGTAGCTGCCATCGTCACCGCCATTTGTTTAATAACATCTTGGTTGGCCGCCTGCCATTGTAAAGCCTGCTGAAAGGCCTGTCTGTCGGCCTGAGCCTGGTGGGTCTGCACCTGTAAAGACTGCTGGAGCTGTTGCTGTCCTTCTGTGAGGGCTTTGATGATGGCCTCCATGGCGTTTCCAAATCCCACCGCTGCCACCAAATTTTGTGACAGACCAATCAGACTAGGCAGGGGAGTTCAACAAAGGTCAGTCTTTATTGACTTAGAGAAAAAAAAACAAAGAAATAAATCAAAGTTTCAGATCTCTTGGTTCATCAGAAGTTGCTGCAGTTGTAGGTTTTCTGAGAGGGTAAGGCAGAAACCTCAGGTTAGTCCTCATAAGCCCACTGATGGGGACTTGTTGCCTCCTTGCTTCCAACACGGATCTGCAAGAAAGAAGAGAACTCCTAGTCAGTCCCTCTTCTCTCTCTGACTTGTAAAGGGGCTGGATCTCTTTGAACCAATCAGGGCTCTCCTTCCACAAGAGGCTTGAAAAACCCTCCCGAGCCCCTCCCCTTCCTTTCTGCACTATCGGTCGCCATGATGCCTCCCAGCCATGTGCCACAAGGTGAAGACAGGTTGTTTTGAGTCCTCCACCCTAGGTAAGACGCAATTATTACTAATATTTCGTTTCTCTGCTTTCAGTCTTCTTTCACGTGGCTGTACAAATAGTCCCATTGATCTTCCCTGCTCCTCCCTAACGTTGTGGCGTTTCGGCCCAACAATCCCTTTGGAGTCCGTGACTCGCTGGAATGCGGGCACCCGCCGGTCATGTTGGGCCGCGTCCACAACTCCCCAGCTTCCTGTCCATTCTCTCGTCCCCCTTGACCTTTGCTCCGGCTGCCCGTTTGTACCGCGGTCTCTGCAACTCTCGTGCAGCATGCTGCCTCTCAGCACGTTCGTGCCGCGGTCCCCGCAACTCTCGTGCAGCATACCGCCCATGCACTGGCCAGTGCTCCAACTTGTCACTTATTCTCTACATGGATTCGGGTCTCCCTAACCGATTCTCATGTGAGACGTGACGCGGTCAGCGCCTATGTCAGTCCCCCACCATGGAGCTTGATGTCCTCCTTTGCTCTCCTCCTCCGCAGACCGTGCCATCTCCTCATACTTGGGCTCTGTTTTGCCTGCGGGTCCTTCCGTTCTTTCGGCAGCCCCCTTCTTCGTGCTTATAGTCTCAACATTTGTATGGAGTCCTGTGCCCTCACTGGTGTTCAGGCCGTCACAGTGTTGTACTTCATGATGCTTTCATAGCATGTAGATAGAAACTAGATTTCTGGCACTACTTCATGAGGTCACTGATCATCTGGGTTTTCCGGAAAGCTCTTAAGACTTACATGTTTTAGCCGCTGTTGGCTCTGTGTGTTGGTCTAAAAGGGAGAAGGCTACATACCCCAGACACAGTTGTTCAGAAGGTCATGGTGATGTGTAAATGAGAGAGGGACTTTTGTTGTTGGACAGTAAGCCTGGGCTACAGTGTTTGGGCACTCTCTGACAATGTCATTGTGGGGTACTATGTACATGATGTGTTCTGCTGGTCAATGGCAGTTCCTGTGTTGTATTTACTTTTCAGGTGTCAGGGGATTTTTGTGGTTTGACATACTGGGGTGTACACATGGGCAATGTTCGCATGTGATTTGTATAGGACACTGAGGGTCACTTGATTTGACAAGCATATATTGAGTGCATGTCCCTACTGACACACACAGTTGCACAATGCTCCACCACACGTACAACCACCATTCCATGCCCACAGGTGCACACATATTGCCTTCTCGGGCACGCTGTGTCCCTGCAGCGCATGATCAATTACCATTTTGGGATCCTTGACATGTGTCAATAGGTACATTTGTTAATTTCTCCTTTTGATGTGATGCTCAAGGTGTATCCCCTACACAATTGCTGCTCACTGTGCTCTGTGCTGAGCAGTGTTTAGCAGGAGACACACACACACACACACACACACACACAGCACACGGGTTTGGGAGTGGCGATTTTGCCTTGCCCAATGTGCATGTGAACAAGCATTCAGTGCTGTGTTGAAGCTACCACTGGTGTACAGCATTTGTGTATGACTTGGTATGTGTGGGAGGTTGTTGTCAGTCATTTCATCTGATTCCATGTCAGGCATCATTGTCTCGGGCCACTTTCCATTCATCACATGTCACTTCGTATATTATTGGTCATGTGTTGGCATTTTGCTGTTGCTTGCCATGTCATGGTGTGGCAGACAAGGGTGATGTGGTTTGGCAGGGTTTGGGTGACATACCAGGGATTGTCATGGCAGGGGGATAGGGGGGTGATGCACACCTTGCAAGTGTTATAATGGCAAATATACAGTTCTACGGGTACCACAATTACTATTAGATCTCTTTCACATGCATCAACTGTATGGTTAAATGGCACACAAATCAGTTTGTAAGGGAAACCAACAATAGAGATAAGAGGAAAGCAGTTGGTTAGAACAATTGGCAGAATACTGGCCCTACTACTGAGACAGTTCTGTGTGGAGATTCCCCCCCCCCCCACCTGGGCAACCTGTAGAATAAAGATATATCACAAGTACAGTTCATATATTGTTCACCACAAACTTCCCAATAGTTCTGCAACCCCAAAGTACCTGGCACTGTAGCGTTCCTCGTCGGGGAATGAACAGCCCTTCTTGAGTGCCCTCCCTTTAAGGCAGGAGTCACGGGTCGAACGTCCGACAGAGAACAGGATGAGCTACGACGGTGAAGGGACAGCTTTGTTCCTAGCAATGCTCGTCGACGGGGAAGCGTAAACGTTCTGCAAGGAAGAGGCGTGCGGGGCACATCGATGTCGATAGTTCTGGACCGCAAAGAGTTTGAAGAACTGTGGCCCAGCACGGGCATCGAGTCGTTGCGTCTCTGTGGTCTTTGGGTGGCGGGAAACCCACCGGTGGATACTCCTCAGCGTGTTGACGGCCTGGCCTTCTCCAGCGGGATCAGACGGGCGGTGATGCAGATGAGAGCGTCCTTGGATCAAAAGTTCTTAGGCAACAGGAGTACGGCGGCTACGGTCGGTGACGGCAGTCGTCGACAGTGGCGGACAACAGTCCGGGCCCTTCTCTTTGGGATTCCGCTGCAGTCCCTGTCTCGGGTCGGCAGCCTGTCGAAGGTCTGTCTACCAGGGAGCGTTGGCAAAGATCAGCTGGTGCACGATGGTCCCTCGTAGCTCGGGAAGAGGGTGCCATACCAGGTCCTCTCTGGGTCAGTCATTGGAGACACAGCAGCTTTCAGATTGATGAAGGAGAGCAACCGCAATTCTTCTCTTCCAGCAGGGCTTCAAGGTCAAGCGTCATTTTCACTCCAGTTACTCTTCGTAGTTTGGACTTCAGCTCTGAACACTTCTGAACACGATTCCTAGCAGCGAGATATACTGTTGATCTCCCATTCATTCCGCTGGGTCACACTCTAGCATCCAAACTCTACGAAGGGCAATCAGCAGTCTGTCATCCAATCAGGCGCACGGTGCATTCAGGCCATTCTTCTCCATCCAGACACTCACAACGCAGAATGTGGATTCGGACAAGTACCACGCCATTCAACACTACACACTGCATTCATACCAGTTTCGGGCAGGGCTGTCTCAGTCATTGTGGCAAACACAAGAAACTAGACATCCACAACAAGAAGTGCATATTCGTCACACTCCATTCACCCAGGTCCCACCCATAGGTGTACCCACAACATATGGTCGTTGGGAAGGCTCCTGCCAGTCTGGGCGGCACTTCCCCACACTACCATATATGGAACTTCCACCCAACAGCCAATCAGGGGGAAGGGACAGAGTCAGGGCTTCCCGGGACTTTGGGAAGATCAAGGTAATAATAATAATAATAAATAATAATAATAATCATTTCGCATTCATATAGCGTTACGAACCCTCAGGTATCTGAGCACTGCTCATTATTACCCATGGTGTGTGGAGCTCATTTATCGACCTCGGAAGGATGAAAGGCTGAGTTTGGCCCTGCCGGGCATCAGGAGCCTACCGATTCCAATGACAGGGCCTGGGCATTCCAAAACTGGAGGACGCTCAGGGCACCAGTAAATTCAGCACGGAGCTGCCACCAGCCCATACCCTGCTCTGTGGGCCACACACAGGTGCCCAAAAACATACACTAGGGGCACAGGGATATACCCACACCCATGGGTGCCATAAGGGTATCCCATAGGTCCGTTCACCAAAACCAAAAGGGAGAGCTGCACCGCCAGGAGTCCCACATGAACTCCTGCGCGGAAAACACGACAAAACACACAATAAAAGGCAGTAAAGGACAGGGATACAGAGGCCCTGTACCTCCGATGCATTTCCAGCATCACACCAACTCCTTTAGGGACTTACTATCTTCCCCTACTATCACTAAGGGTTAGTCTTCCAATTGGGAATTGGGATTGTGCCTTAAACTTACTCTTTTAGATTCAGCTAGGTTCACTCACATTCCCCCTTACCACCTTCCTTCTACTGTGTCTACCTACCCCGCCTCTTGATCCTCCCCTTATTCCACAGACCCTTTGATTTTTTCACTCCACCCTCTGATCTCACTTCTCCTCCCACACCACTTCACTACTCTTCCTCCCCACTGCTACTCTCCTCCTACTGCTACTCACCTCCTCCCATTGCTATTCAAAGACCCTTCTTTCACCATGTACCATTTGCTTCTCATCCACACCTTGCACTAACTCCTTACACTAGTGTCTACTCATTCCCCACACAAACATGTACACTCACACTGCAGAAGCACTTTCACTCCTAAACCAATGTCTCGCCTTCTCCGCCAGTCTCCTCCACAAACCACTCCTTTCTTCCTTCCTCATGCTGGTCTCTTGGCCCTCCTCCACCTTCACTTAAGACCTCACCCAATAAACCTGCACTTCCTTTTCCCCGCTTATATTTGCCTCCCTCTGTACTGATTGAGCAGCTTTCCCTGGTCACTCCGGAAGAGTCTTCCCTTACCAGGATGTGTATTGCATGGGGAACTATTTGAAAGGGGACTAAACCCGGGTTACTTTCTCGGCACTGGCTAGCCACGTAATGCTCATAGCGACATAGGAAATTCAATATCCAAGTTTGTGTTACATGGTCCGCTCCATGGGACCGTATCAGGAACTTAAGAGAATGCAGACCGGCCGGCATACTATGCCGGTCCTGCAGTGTCTTTCCTTCTTCTATCGCCAGGCTGCTGCTGCGATCGAGTCCCTGCTGGGTGTGGTGTTCTTTGCAGTCTTGTTATCGTACACCAGCTTGGCAGTATCTGCAACTGATACAAAAACTGGCAGCATTTGTACTTGGAGGCAAGGCTGGAGAGACGGGTTTGCAAACAGTACTTTTCTAGGCGCTTGTAACCTTTTGTCTGGCTTCCTCTTGAATACTGCCTCCCTCTCTAGCGCCAAGATGCCTTCGGGTGGTCGTGCGCTCAAGAAATGTACCTTACATAACATAGCATGCTGGCACTAGGGTTGGAAAAAGGAATCTATGGCCCCAACGCCCTACATGTTTATGATTGGCGCGGACTCCACTCTTGACAAGGCCAGAGCACTGGCCAGCTCACACACAGCAACCATTACTAGCAAAACTGCCAAGTCTGCATACCTCAAAATGACTGAGCAACACACTATGCCTGATCTGGCCCTCTTCCAGTCAATAGCAGATGACTCTTGGCTTGCTATTAACAAAAGAAGCAGATAAAAGCAGATTATGCAACCTTATGGAGGATGAGCAATACACACGGTTGACCAGACAGAGCAGATCTGTAGCATCCTCCAGCAATTCAGGTGAGATCCAACGCAGCAGCATAGTGTGATTGGTGAGAGAAGCAGCGGAACCCTGGGGCAAAAACCTTTTTTTCTTGAGCTACTGGCCCACTTCATGTAGGGTAGATGTTCAATTCACTGAGGTATATACCAGTTTGTTCTATACAAAGGGGTGTAAAGTCTTCCCATGTGATCAAGGAGGATGGCATTTCAGAAATTATCAAAATGCGTGACCCTCGTACACAATGATTGTGCTTCGATTTTGAATTGAAATTCCTCTACCGATAGCTGCAGGTGGGTGCGGTGTGGTTTTTAATTGGGGAAGAGGAACGTTTTAGAAATGCGCTCTATAGTGTATTCCTTTTCCACATTTTTACTTATTATATAAATGGTTTCGACTGTAGTGCAGGGCATGTGATAGTTGTACTCACAAACGAATTGAAATTTACAGATAAAAATAATGGTTTGGTAAAACACCAGAACCAGACAATCAGTATTTTGTCAGTAACATTTTGCAGGCTAATGGTCCTTTGGAATGCTCTTTGTGCTTGCATTCCACTATGCCAAATCAAATATGACAAAGGAATAATATTACTGTGCCCTGGCTGCTTCAAATGACTGCTGCAGTGCTTACATTTGAAAGAACCATATTCAGCACAAACGCGAAGATCTCCCTAGTTAAGCAAAAGCGCCACCTAGAACACACTGGGTTTGTCAAAATGGGAATATACTGTGATGAATAAACTAGGAACATACTGCGACAGTGCAAACTGGCAAAATACTATGATGTCAGAAGGGTGCATCTGTGGCTACTTTCATGGCAGATATGCATTGCTGGTTACAGTACCAGTGCAGTGACCAAATGTGCACTTGTTTTAGAGGTGGCGCAATAAAGGGTCTGCCGAGCGTTCGGGCTGGTGCAATGATCACTCTTCCACTGGTTTAAGTTCCAGTACTAACTGAAATAAAAATGTTGTGAATGCACCAATGGTAACATGCCATACTTGGCTTTTGTCCTAGCTCAACAACTAGCAATGCAGGTACAATGGCGTGCTTAGCATGCACCATCTGAGCACTGGCATGAAAACCGGAAGTGTGTGGGTGTTAGGAATGGTACAATGGCCAGATGTGCTCTATTGCATATACAGCCAAGACAGAAGTGCTTCCACCTTTGCAAATCTTGACAACATAAACAAAACAGACAGATTTATTCGTTTCACTGGCATAAAATCTAACACAAATTGAGCCATTGCCCCAGTCATACATCAAAATAACAACCACGAGCTGAGAACATGCTCACTGAGAAAATGTACTTTAAGATGCCCCACACAGATTAAAGCTCATAACAGCGCACTAGCGATATAAGGCACCACCTTGAAGGGTAGAGCCTTTACGATATTCCATATTGCAGGCTGCAGCTTTGATGCCAGTCCAGGCCGTAGACAACTGTGTGGGACCCCTGCCTCCAGGCACACTGGCAACAAAACAAAACAAAAAAAGAATCGATAAAGCTGTGCAATGATGGGTTAAATGACCATGATAAAAACTGGCCATGATGTGCTACTTGGGCAAAATGGAACCTAGTGATGATCTGTTAAGTGGGCATAATGTAGTATAAGTATGAAGAAGAAGGAGGCTGACAGAAAGGTGGCATATTGGGGCTAAATACTTTCATTGCATCAAAAAGAGAGAAAGAAAACCTATCTGTCCTTATTCTTAGGAGGGGTTTCCCAGCCTCAACTAAAGAGCTATAAGGTGACTGTCAGGATGTCTGTCAACTTAAAAATGTCCACCGTCCTGTGTCAAGAAAACCTTACTTCTGTCCCTTACACTAGAAACTAAACAATAAGGCAATACTGTTCTTGTCCCAGGAGAATGACTTCCTTATTCTGGGTTATAGTTCTTGGTTTGTTGAAACAGTTCCCAAATCTTAGAACAGTCTTGTATATACTTTTTTGATCTCACTTCTCCTGACAACAGACTTAAGCTAGCCTGTGGGATTGACTGCCCTTCCCAGGTCTTTTTGGACCTTACTACTGGTCCGGGTTACCAGGAGAAGGACTCCCTTCTCCTTCTCTGATTTTCATTAGGCTTCACACATACAGCACCCAATTCTTAGGAAGGTCCACAACCGTGGCTTCTCTTCGTCTTTAGTCTGGCCCACTTGGTTCACTTCTCTACAAACTACTGCCGTGAGGAAGATGACTTGTATGTGGTTTAGGGTCCCCGACCCTCCTTTGGCTGTTGGTGGGCTCATCTCTGCCACTGTCCTGAGGGACTTTCCCCTCTCAAGTTATCTTTATTATATTTGGGGTCCTCGACCCTTCCCGGTTGGTCAACAGGCTTCGTTCCACCACAGCGATGAGGAGGATATGGTTTGTAGGCTTCCTGCACTTGCCGTGCCACCCAAGCATTATGACTCCAAAGGGGTCTAGGGACAACTGCATGCGCCCTCTCAGTGAGCCGGCCCGCGTCCCCTCTGGTTCTACCGTGCCCCCTTTACCTTGTTGGGGTTTTTGGCACGTCACCGGGGCTTCCTGGGATGCAGGGTGTTCAGTTTCTCTGGCATCTTGCTTCCCCTGTGGCTGTGCTACGACTTTCCCGGCTGCCTTCCTCCCTCCTCTCAACACTGTGGGGCACAGGTCTGCTCTTACAGACCTTTCCGATCATCAAACACAGTGGAATAGCAGAGTCTTTGGAGCTCTCTCCCTCCGGATGAGCGACACAGTTTTAAATCTCCCGAGTTCAATGCGCATGACACACCTGCAGTCTTCCGCGGCTGCCCGAGACCAAGTGTTCAGTGCATTGTCGATTTTTATACAATGATGCCAGCAGTGACTGTGCCCATTGTAGAAGTCCTTCGTCTCTTTCACAGGTTTCATTTTCACTGCTCCGCAGGGCCAACTCGTCCCAGTACTTGGATTACTTAGGTTCCTTTCGTTCTTCATCTCAATACTTTCCAAGAACCTTGAGTCACTCGAACTTCTAACAGTACTTGGGCCTATTGTCTACAAAGAGGTTAGCAGAGGAACAAGAGATTACAGTATGTGGGGATGTGATATTCTCATAAGGTCTGTACGCTAGATGGTCATCCTTATACCCAGATGGAGAGTCCCTCCCCATAAGATCCTGCCGCATTATACCACCCCAGCAAGACTATCGGGTAGTGGCTTCACCTCCCTGGCCTCATGTGAAAGGCTCCCCCTCTGGGAGAAGTGACGACATCTAGTGAATCATCACAGTAGTTTGATAACTGTGGGTAATGTGGTAAAGTGGCTATCCTGAAAACATGCAATGATGTGCTTAGCAGGCATAATGCAACCTGGCAATATTTACATACATGAAAAAAGAGAATAAGTTCATCAAAATACTTGGCACCTTATAATGTCACTGCCACATTGAATATATTACTAGCTGCGCTGAGCTATCACACCCTCAATGTCTCGCTTTTCGGGTGCGTGTTTGCTTGAGCCATCCCAGCCATTGCTCAAAGCAGTGCAAACAGAGGGGAAACATATCTTGAAGGAAGGAGCCTACTATTCGGAGACCTACACTGTTATCATGTGGGTTATTGCAAAAAACTGTCCCCACCCGGTTTTTATTAGAGCACCTTAACCAGAACGTCCCTTTAACAAAAGTATTTTCACTGAATTTCAACTGTTTTTATAAATGAAGATTTATAATGCTGTTACAGAACTGTAAGCAAGTCATTAATAATTCCTCTTTAAAACTCATATGAAAGAACTAGAACACACCTTTAACAAACATTTTTTTCAGCTTATATTGATGTGTGTCACTTTGCGCAGCACATGCTGGCAATACAAGAGGGCTTTAGCTCCTCCAAACCATCCTCAATGTCCACTGGAGCTAGCCTCTGGCCCGGTCCACTGTCCACTATACCAAAATCATGGGTCCCTGTGCCACTGTCAATTGCTTGCCAGCATGGCCAGTTACCACAATTCCCAGGTTATGGGCTTCAGCCATGTCGCATGTCCCGCCAAGCAAACTCTAGTAGAAATTGGGTAGGACAACTTAACCATAACGTGCTTTTAACAACGGTTTCCAGTGAATTTCAATGGTTTCGATAAATGAAGAAAGTTTCATGCTGTTCCAATTCCTCTTTCAAAATGAATAACTGTAATGTTTCTTTAATCAACATATTTTTGCAACACACATTGAGGTTTGTCACTTGGCAGGCTGCATGCTGACGATTAACGTTATGTATGAGCTGCCTGGGGGCATACCCCAGACCGAACAAAGCCACTCGATAGCCAATGGATCTGGCCTGGTGCAGTGCCCACTACACCGTAATGGGCCCATGGGTCACCGTCCACGGCTTGTGGCCATTGCCCGTAGCTGCAAACCTTGGGACATGGGTTTCAGCCATGTTGTCAATCTCATGAAACAACCCACCGCCTGCAAACCTTAGCCCAGGGGCCTCCATTGCCCTATTGTGGGATGTTGGGCCACCAGCCACGGCCAGTGGCTACACTCCCTGTGGCATGGGATTCAGCCATCTTGTCTGCCCCACGAATCAACCCACAGTAGGTCTTGGGAACAGCCTGCAGCCTGGCCCTGTTGTCACTATAGCCCTATAATGGGACAGTGGGCCAATGTGTAGGGCTTGCTGCCATAACCAGTGGGCACTTTTCCGCAGGTTAGGCCCAGTGGCCACTTTTACCCCCACAGTCGGTCCCCGATAGCCACTGGCCATGGCAGGTGGCATACTTATAGCACTATGCTTTGATATTTTTTAAAGAAAATAAACTGAATGGCTTAGCTTCATATTTGCAAAAGTACACTTTCGGGACCAGGTCAATGCACTTCGTGGAAGTTTTCTGGAAATCTGTTCAGTGGTTCCAGATGTAAAAGCAATTTTTTTCCCCCGAATCACGTCAATCTGGACATTTTGGGATCCCCACTGCCCCCTCCCAACTCTTCCTCACCCCCCGTAACTAAGCCTCACCAAACTTTCCAAAATGATTCAGTCGGGTCTAAATATTTTTAGGAAGGTTTTGTGTAGAATCCAACACCATAAAAGTGATAAGCGCCCCCAAAACCTTTGTGTGGGTATTCAAACATTTGTCAAGTTAACCAACGTCAATGTTCATTAACATCGAAAAAGAAAGACCCATTTTCGGACTTGTCTAGTGAAACCACTGCATTCTCACCATCTCTCGCCTACACAAAGGATGTAAGACAAGTTTAATGTGTTTTAAAATATTTTCTCACCACGCTGTAGGTGGATAACAGGTGCAGGTCACGAATCAAACATGGTGTACGTTTCAAAATGTGGACGTACCTCCCATTTCTTAATTGATCAATTATGCACCTTTACACAATGTCACATGGCTCCCCGATTGACTGAGGTATCCGTATACACCAAATCAGGAAATGAGCCGGTGGCCAAACCGAGACATCAATAATTGTTTATAGGTGTATTTTTTAGAGTTTTTTTTTTAAATCTACTGGGCGGGTCACCAGCAAATCTGCAAAGGCACGATTTCAGGACCAGGATGTTGCGCCTTGCACAGCTTTGTGAAAATGTGTCCAGCAGTTCAGGCTATAGGGGCAATAGACATTCTTTCCCCATCAAAGTGAATCTGGATTTTGAAAATGTTGCTACCCCTATAACTTTGCCTGCCCTTGATGAAAACGCAGCAAACTTTCCAAAATGATTCAGAGTCTGGGTTATATTATTTTGGGAATGTTTTGTGCAGATTCATCAAACTGTGCTAAATGTATATGTCACCCGAAATGTGCTCTTCCTCTGGGAAAACCAACATAACCATAGCTACAGGGTCTGCGACCCTCTAAAGTAATCTTATGTATGCACATATGACTGCCACATTTTTACATTTAATAAAGACTCAAGATCATATTGTCCCTAAAAGGACAACTGTGATCCAACGAGTGCATGGGCAGATGCTTGTGAAAAAATTGCCTTAGTTACATTTTCTGTTAGTTGGGATAGTTTTTAGTACATCTTGTATGGCTCCAGAAAACTGCTATGGTTCGGTTCACACACCTAGTCCAAAGAGCGACGAAGCAAAAGCCAGAATATTTTCCAGCCTCTCAAACGATCACGATGCAAAACATTATATCAGCATATAACTCTGGGGACGGACAGAGCTTTTCTGAGGTATAATTCAGCCACACTCCATATTTAGATTGTGATTACAAGGATCGAAATTCCGACTGGATAACCAGGAACTAAAGGCAGCTCCTGGATATCCAGCATTAACCAGTGACCATTGGGGAACAAGGAGCTATTACATTTGGTTCTTATAAAATGCAAACTTAGAATTGTGTACATTATTTATGACTCCTTGTACTTTAAATGTTCTTTAGATGTGTCCTAATGTTTATTTACAGAGATTGACCCATACATGCAGTTAAATAAAAAAAAATCGTCATCAGTTGGCCTACGTAGCCAAATGTAGCTCATGGTAGCTGTTGGTGTCAAGTTAACCAGGCTTTCAAAAGCTACAAGCAGGAGCCAAATGGCTGCCAGCTCCTCTCAATTTCGAAGCCTGGATTATTTAAAACGTGTCTTAGTTATCCTTTCCACCATTCAGGATCTTGATCTGGAGGCTTTCTCTCTCTGGCTGCATATTAATATTGATTTAATATAAGGTTCCCCTGTAACGTAGCTAGATCCGAGTTGCGAATCTGTTATTGTATGAAATGCATTTTGCAGCTCTCTTAAGAGGACTTGTTGGGAGTATCCACAGGTAATCTCTAGTACACGCAGCCACTGTGAACTCCGTTTCCTACTGCCTGCCTCTAAAGCAGTCAAATCTTTGTCTCCTGTGGAATTTGGAGCATTGTATTCTCACGCACTCATTGGAGGCGTGCCCACCTCCTCGATTTGTTTTGCACTCGCATTGCGATCTGGAGTTGGCTGGTCTTCAGTGTAGAGCTTTCCACGGCCCTTGATGTGTTAAAAAAGGCAACACTATAAAAAAAAAGCCTCGAGCTTTGTGCTCAGACACAGGCAATTGGCTAGTGGTGGTTGGTTCTTTGTAGACTGGAGGACGTATGCTGTGTGCATTAGGAAGGTTGGGGTGGTGGTTCTTCTTTTGCCTAAATGGTGGTCAGCAAATTGAAATTGTTGTGTCAGCCATATCCTTTAAAAGGCCTCTCGTCAGTATTAACTTGATGTTACTGGAAAGTGGGCATGCATTGACTGTAGCGTCAACGTATGCGGCAAATGTGCATGTAATTTACATGACTGCATGCTACTCAATGTTTATATGTTCTGCATGTTAAGTATGGGAGAGCACCAACTGTAGTCCATTGCCTCAGAGTTTATACTTATTGAAAATAGCCTGTTCAATATTTAGCCCTGCACGCCATAGAATACAGCATAGTCCCACGTCAAAATTGAGTCCATCTGTCACATAGTCACTGACATAGCATTTCACGTTGTGCCTGATGACTCTACATTGCACCGCTAGTGTAATATCTCTAAACTATCTCCGATAGCAAGTGACATGTCGCATGAAACATTTATACTATTTAAATGCAATGCAATTCCCTTTTATTTCATGTTTGTTCAGACCAGGGTCTGCAGAAGGGTAACTCACCGTACAGCATTCAATGCCATAACGGTGATAGTGGACACGATACAAATAACAAGTCACATAACATAGCATTAATTACTACTCAGCTGTTTTCACTGAGGGTTCGGAGCCTTTACATTGGAGGTGTGCCTTCTCTTCTTAATTTGTGGGAGAAATGGAAGGGCTGCATAAATCATGAGATGGCACAGACAGAGACTTTATTAGTGTAGTGAAAGAACATGGTTGGTGCTTGATTTCATACAGAGGAGACACATGATGAAAGCTGACAAAACAGGGAAAGAAACATATGAACCTTCATATTACGACCATAACATTGCAGGCTCTGTGTTTAAGCATTTTAAAAAATGAAATCCCCTGCCATTCCTCAGTCCTCCAGAAAAACAAGCTTGGACTAGAAGCCTCTGGATTAAGATTGGTTTGTCAGTTCCAGAAGTACCATCTGGGAAACATGGGCAGTAAGTTAAAAGCATGCAGCACATTTATTAAGCCAACACCTATGCCAGAATTGGTTAAGCACGTTCTCGAGCCCCACACATACAGAGCATACATCGATATTTAATTCATAGCTCTCCAAAAAGGCCTTGGAAACAAATTACTTATGCAATCTCTACACATATCTAGTCTCTAACTTTCTCCAGAAGACAACCATATACACACAAACACATATATATATATATATTCACTCTTACAAAAGGCACTCCTCTTTGCCCAATTTCCCAGATATGTTCCTTCTTTTCCCAATATCCCCTATCGCATCCCTTAGTTTTGTTCACAATTCCCCAAGCAGACCAAGGTCTGGAGCAACCCAGGACTGTGCGCAATATGCCACAAACAAGGATCAGGCGCTCTGACACTACTATTGTGGGGATTTGGCACAGTATGAAAGCAGATTAACATAACAGGCCTTGCAAATTATTAAAAATCCCACCAGACATGCAGTGCAAGTTCCTTAGTTTACATACTCGACCCAAGAGAAATACACTCGCCCAATGGTGGCTAGCAACACAATATTTACCAGTGCTTTTTGTAAAATGATGCATGTCGCCATAATAATAATCTGATTATAATAATAATTGTTTATTTATAATGTGCTTAATACTCAGAGGATTCTAAGCACGGACTCAGGGATCGAACCTGTGTTGCTCCACGTCGTTTTGCTTCCGAGACAAGCCCCTTGCCCCTGAGCTGTCCTCCCGAGATATAAGCACACTTCATATTTGGTGCAATGCTTCCAAGCATTCACAGTGAAAATTACATTTGCCAGTTTCAGCAAATAAAATGTGTTTGCAGTAAAAGCAAAATAGTTTCTAACATCCCTTTACTCGCCAGCAAGGTCGAGTATCCCTTCATAAAAACTGCTCGTCAATGCTAGTGGGCTGGTAGATTTTGCAAGCCCTTCATAACTATTGTCAGATTAGCCATAAACGAACAAAACTGCAGACTATTTAAAAAATGTTTCCACTATTACAAATTTGCATAGAACAAATGTTCTGCACAAATGCTAGTCTAAAGTTTAAGTAGTCATTATGTGCACGTTTCAACAATTTTTTGATGCAATACAGAGGCGCCACTGGGTCTCTCAACGCGTTTCGATGTGAATAGGGACCATCATCAGAAGGCAATAGGGTATGCCAACGGCCTCCATGCTGTTCTCCTGCTCGCACACGCTTCATCTCTTATTTGACCATTGGGACTGGAGAAGCGAGCAAGACGATGTGTTGCCTGAGACACGACATCTAAAGAAGTTAGACCAACACCTGAAAAAAAGTCTGTGTGCACACATTACACGCCGTTCACTAAAGAAATGCATTATTGATATCCATAATTACTCCCTATGTGGACTATCCAGGGAAAAGTTTAAGGGAGCGACGAGGGTGGATGAAATGCAAGTGGGCAGAAGACTTAGGCAAATGGAAATTGGTAGGTATTCCCCAACGATTTGCAAAGGTTTTCTACACAATGAGCTTATTCATGGATTGGTCAAGACTCGAGTGGTTTAGAACATGCACCAAAATAACCCTAAAGTGTGTTTGTGTGTGGAGGGTGCGGGGTGTGTGTGTATGTTATGGAATCGGTATAAATTGGGTTAACCAATTAGTGAGCTATCAATGCAGATGAATGGCATACACTTAAGAGTGCACGCTACGGCATGCATACGTTATACAGACATGGGTCAGAAGTGGCGGTCAATCACTAAACTAGTCGTAAATTAGGAACAAGTCGTAGGCGTTAATTACGTACATAATTTACACCCATTTACACTTACGTTGGTGAATGAGCACCATATTGTTTGCATTCTCTAATTTGCGTTCCTTTTGAAGTAGATCATTTTGTCATGTTTTGTTTAATTCAATAATCCTGAACGTCCAACAATGAAAGGGGAGTACCGGGCAGTACACGACTCTGTAGACATGCAAAAGCAAAACGAACCATCCACTAGTGGAAGCTTAATGTCAAGGCGTGTGCACAGTGCGCCGGGCGACGCCACCTTTACATATACCTTGCAAACATAGTAACAAGCACACTCAAATTCAGTGACATGTGGGCACCCAAGGCATGGAAGCCTACGCCTGCAGCCTGCTGTAAAGCACTCGAACAGGTCGCAGGCCAGTAAACTCCTAATTGACTAAGTGCTTGCATTCTATTTTTACACCTTGTTTAAATCGGTGAGCAAAGGTACAGCCGATTGGATTTCCTCCAGCCCTGGAATGCTGCAGAAATGCGACCAGACATCTGCGACCCCCTGGGCAGGTTTATCAGATGAGTGGGAGAGCAACACATCTTTTACCTGTTTTGCAATGGGCGGAGTGTCACGAGACCATGCAGTCATCCTCCTCCCCCGATGGCAAATCATCTGGAAGGCATGTGTTGTGTTAACGTCACTACGAGCACTCCGATCATCCAAACGCCCCAGCGTAAATTCTACGTACCTTACATTGAGGGGTGCTTCAGCCAACTCCTGGCAGCCTCTCGCCGTCAAAGGCGCTGCACAGTGTTGGTAATTCTGGTCAGGACCAGGCACCGGCGGTGGGGGTTGGGTGGCTAACCCTCAATATGCACTCTCCGTTAAATTACACCGTACATCAACTGCCCTCAAGTGGTAGGGTGCAGGGTTTTTATGTAATAAAACATAGGGAAGAGCGGTAATGGACATCCCATCGAGCACAAGTCACTACACTACACCACACCACACCAAACCACGCCAACATTTCTGGGTTTCAGCCAATAAGGATTAACCAGTTAGGACACACTTGTAAATATGTTATTTTTTTTTATAGTTACTAGTTAACACAGAGAAATTAATAGAAATCAATACAATCACAGCTGGTTCAATGGGGCTTCAGATACAGTGTAGGATAAAAGGCCTCCACATCGGTAGATTTACAGTATCAAAATAGAATAAATACACATTCAGGGATAAATGTATGCCAAGATCTCCCTGAAGTTAAAAGGTATTATTTCACACAATTAAATGTTAAATTATTAATCTTGCAAGTGCCCACAATGTATTAGTACCCAGGGGGCGACGTGTGTCAACATGAGAGCTCAGAATGTCTGCTTTACCGGTTTCTATTACTTGGGCTAGGGGTTCATAGTCATTACGTAAGGCAGTGGTAGGATAATTTTAAAAGATGAGCTTTCCCAGCGAGCCTAACAGCTAAAGAGGTCAAGAGCCAGGCTAAAACTTTAATGCCACACAGTGTAGATGGAGCCATACTTTGGAGGCGCCTCCTGTGTGCAGCACGAGGGCTTCCCCAGATAAGAGCTTTAAATTGCAAAACATCATAAAAACTGAACTGGAGCTCTGGAATGGGGGGAGATGGGTTCATATCGATGGGCACCCTGGGTTAGCACTGAAGCAGAATAAAAAAAGTGTGCTCTTCTGTATAATACGGACCTAATCAACATTCCAAAGTTATTGTTTTTTTTACTAGGTGCATCATTTTAAGATCTGGATTAGGTTTTTTTAAATGGAACGTTCTCTAGAATGGTCCTAAAACGTCTCTATAACTTTATTAGACTTGGAGAAAGTGACGCACTAACCGCTTGTTCTCCAAGGTAGCTCTTGCTCGCTGGGTGATGTCCCAGGCTCTACCCAAATATTTCGACACCTGACACTAAAGTAAAAGCAAAGGCCAGGACATGGTGTTCTGGTGAAATGGAGTCATCGGTCAACATTAACTTTAGTGGATATATATATATGCATATACACGTCACTGTATTTTGAGAAAGAGGAGACCAACAGGGAGTACCTGGAACAAAAAAAATAGGTCTGTGCAAAGGAATCAAAAAGGTAGTCCACGTATAGTAGGAAAATAACTTGCGACTTTTCAAAATACACCAAGGGTAACATGGCATATTTTTAGAGTCATTTCTAACAAATGGCTTATTTTAAAAATACATTGGGAAAGAAGCATGGGTCAAACTACCAAGTCATCAAACTGGCCCACAAAACTGGCACACTTCGCCCATCAGGCGAACTCGGCAGTCATTGCCCAATCCAAGGTTGTAACCGAAACCCTGGTGGTTGGATCAAAAGAGACTTTGTTTCAGCTGTAACTAAAGTCGCATCAGCAATGCAAGCTTGCAAGGAAGTTTGACCACAAACCGGATGCAGCCAATTTCACACCTAGTGGTCACAGCTCAGGAAAGCCGGAGGGCACTGGTTTCACAAACCGAGGACAAACGTTCCGTCTGCCAATTACATTCGCCAGAGGGCGAAATTAATTCCCCTTGAGCAGTAGAAAAAAATAAGTCGCACTTGAGCGCTTTCTTCTGCAAAGGATCTCTTGTTCGGTTCTAATGTGTTGCTGTTTAAATATTGTATTCCCGCAGAAGGGAGCGGAACGCTCAAGTCGCGTTTTATGGACATGTCTAAACACCACTGCTTAAGCCATCTGTTTTCAGCATACAAAAATGTGGCATTAGGCTACACGCACTGTCAAAACAGTGGACATGTGCAAAACGTGCAAGGGGCATTCAGGTGTCAATCCAGTGCTACGCGGTGCAAGCCGATCGCTGGTCTCGTGTCAGGTACTATATGTCCTGGTATGCACACTATGACGTAGGCACCCGGGCTGCCAGCTGTACGAGGTCCAAGTACGTTCAGTTTTGAAGAAACATTGCCATATTTAGGCAAACACGAATTCCCTTGCTGGAAGAGAGGCACCTTCTGTGTATGCAGCTGCCAGGCCATGCCCGCTGAACGATAGGGAATAGACAAGCCGTATGACAGAAGCAAGACGATATAGATTGGGTTTAGAACATATCAGTGACATTAATAACCCTTTACAAAAATTTAGATTAAAAAAATGACACGAACAAATAAACATAGTGAAGTGGTAAACCCCATTGTAATGGCTAAGAACCAAATAGAATTTTCCCGCATGGTTTGCATTGTCCTTAACTAGTTATGACTCTGCAAAACGTAAAAAACTACGAGTTGGATTGAGCCAAATTAGCCAGCTCAGCACCAGCCGTGCACAATCTTCCATCACACAGAAATGTCTAACAAAAGCCACAGATCACTGTGTACAATTATCCACTCTGAGATAAAGTATGGGTTAGTAAGCAAGCAAGGATAACCATTTCACAGCAGTTTCGAAAGGGGAGTCTGTTTGTTCTATTTTCAGAGTCTTAGGGCCTCATTAGGACCCAGGCGGTAAGGGGTTTACGGCGGCGTAAACAGTGCCGACCCTTACCGCCTGAAACCGAGGTCCGTTAGCGCCATGGAGGTTTTAACACCTGCTTTTAGCAGGTGTTAAAATCCATGGCGCTAAGGGACCTTGTTGTTAATTACGCCACCGTAATTTACGGTGACGTAATTAACGCCTTCCCCACTCCCATTATGCTCTATGGGGCAAAAATGGGAATGGGGAAGGGTAAATGGGTTAATGGGGACTTACCGCCCCACTCACCTCGGAATGGGGCGGTAAGTCTGCCAACCACCATGGCGTAAACCTAGTTTACGCCATGGTGGTAAAGGTACGACCCAGGCGGTAACTTACCGCCTGGGTCGTAATGAGGCCCTTAGACAGAGTAGGGCACGAGCGGGCAATGCCCAACCAAAATCTGTAAATGGCCACTCGGCAACGCTGTGTGGGCATTTGCAGATGTTAATGTCACTGCGGTGGGCCCAACAACATTAGCGTAAGGCCCCACTTTTAAGACAATCCTGGATCTGTATTTGCATAGGAATTCATAATAACCCAGCAGTTACGAAGTTCTGAAAGGGCACGGCCAGACTTTTTTGTTTTTAATAAGACCAAGCACTGTGTTGGCAGCACATTTTTCCTTAAGTGTGTTAGCAAGTAAGGCCAACATCACTGCCCCTCTCCCCATCTATGGAGTAATAGTGAAGCAAGACCACATTAGACAAGTACGTTTTTGCAGTAAGTCCTGTCTAGCGAAACTTTCCTTACCGCCACGCCCACTGTGCTTCCCCCCAGTCCATACAAATGATGAAGACCACAAGCCTTCACATCAGATTGTTAATGAAATCTTTCTATACTTTCAATTCCCCTGCAGACACTCTGACCCTCGCATCCACCATTCACCAGAGGAATAAAGGGAGGATCCTCCCGCAGCCCCTTCTGTTTTACCTCTGAACTCCGGTCAGGTTATTCCAGGCAGGACCCACCAGGCTTGCACTTACCCATGACCTGTCTCGCATCAGCGAGCAACAGCTCCCAAGGCTTTTGCTGGTCTTGAGGTGGTAGAGCACAGAGTGCAGTGAGCCCTGAGGGAGTAGACTGGACTCCTGTCCGCGAACCAGGCCAGAGGTGGGGGGCTAGTCACATGGGGTGCCGCCATAAAAGATATGAGGTCTGCAGCAAAAGCGAGGCCCATCCACTTTAGGTGGACGAACGTGGTTACCGTATCAGCAGGGTATGGATGGCTGGGGAACCACAGGGTACTCTGGGAGTATTGCTAAAGACACTCTTCTGGTTCTCATAGTTTTTCTTTCATAGGGGTACCTCGCTTCCTGCAGCGCTTGTGCTATTCAGGGGTACTCGTCACAGGGAGGACATTCAGAGAAGCGTGTGGTACAGTCGTCCACTTCTGATACTCCCATTTTCCCAACATGCCTTCCCCCGTTAAAAAATTGCCAGGCAGAGAACAGCTTTACTGAAAGACTTGGCTCAAGTCCTAATTAAGAACCTCTGCAGGAGAAGAGAAAGGACGATAAGGCCAGGATCAGGAGTAAATGCCGCATGCCGAGCTCCCAGGCATTCCTAGTCTTCTTCCCCCCTCATCTATCTATTCCTCATGATTCTGCATGCTGACATCCTTAAAATCCAACAACGAGGAGCCCAGTGGCAAATACTTGGAGAAGGAGGCACTGGGGAAAGTTGTCAGTCATGTCCCATACACATTAGAAAGACTGTAAAGAAAGGGCTTCCTCTTATTCCAGATGTGAATGACAAACTCTGGAGTGAATGAGAAGAGCATGATAAAAATGACTATTCTGCCTTTCAGGAGTAAGTTGTACCCACTGGGAGAGGGTTACGTGGGGGTTGGGTGGAGGAGCAGTCAACACCAGCCTCTGTGGTTATTGAATCCCTTCTCTCCCGCCTGTTTGGCCGGCCTTAGATTTCCCCAGAGGAGGCAGTGGTTCGGAACCCAATTGATAGAAAGTTGGATGGAGCCAGGGAAATAACTATGTGGATGCCCACCTCTGTCTGGGTGCTTCCGAGACAACTTCAGTGAGCTGTATTCAGAGATAGAGTAAGCGGTAGACTCTTCGCTTTTGAAAGTCATGTAGCGGCAGAAGGATTTATTTTTCAGTCCTCCTGGTCTTTGACAAGGTCAGGGCAGCAGCTCTTACCATGTGTATCTTCAACCGCTCTAGAATTCAACCTTAACATGCTTGACTGGCAGACAGATGCCTCACACAAGGTAGTGGCTCTTCACATCCCCTTCCAAAGGGGTATACTTTTTGGGGACCTGATCAAGGAAAAGGTGCATTGAAAGCCTAAGGAAGAGAAGCACTCTTGCATCCTTTGCTGCAAGCAGAGAAGTCACCTAGCAAAGACAAAGCCTTCTCACGCCGGCCTTCATGTGGTCCATGGGGCAGTATCCAGAGGGCACCCCTGGTATAGAGGAGGGGAAAAAGGTCCTCTCTGTGGCCGGCCAGAAGGAGGAGTCAGACACACTATGCACATTTTTATATTCTTTTAATTAAATTATGAAGAAGAGGCCCCTCTCTCTCCCTATCGCTATGGGGATTTTCCTACCTAAAGCAGCTAAAAGGTGCCTGTCTGTCGTCAGGAAGTCCAAAGTAAATTTCCTCATTCCAAACCCAACTCTAACTGACCCTAAAACTAATATGAACAACTGATGTAGGCCAAAAGATTGTCTTTCCGCTTCCCTTTTTCCTTCTCTCTCTTGCAGCTTTCTCTCAGTTTCTTGGCCAGATATAGCTTCCATATACAAAGGTCTCTCTTTTTTCTTATACTGATCTCTGACAATCACTTGTGGTTTTATCGAGGAATATCTTGTAGCTCCTTCCAACCTTTCTCAGCCTCTGGTTTCTTGACAAGGTTATACTTCTCAAATACCTGTGCTTCTACCTCCCTTCATTACTCTATTGTCAATAAAGAGTTAATAGCCATCATCAGCCACCAGGTGTTTCCACCTCTTTCGGTCTTCCCCAGGGATGGACATCAAAGTTATTAACGTTTGTATAGATAGTACAACAATTGGGTATTTAACTCATTTAACATATGTGCATTCATAATTGTACACAACCCAAATAATATAATCAAAGATCAACAAATCAAGTTAACAAATAATTCACAAATTCATACAATATTCACGATCCATCGAAAATACCCAGTTCATTGGGATGTACATCATGTGGGTGTTTAACCCATTCAAAATATGTGCATTCATAGTTTTACACAGCCACAATAATAGATCTGGACATAACTAAATTAAATTAACGCACACATCCAAAATCCAACATTTTAGGATCACAAATCCATACAATATCCATCATCCATTGCAAATACCAGATTGGTTAGTTCATTTCATGATTAGTAAACATCATGATAAATTCCCACAAATTCATGAAACAATGTCATTTTAAACATTTGCATAAGTTAACAATCCTTCACATGATAAAACAAGAAAGAATCAAGTAAGAGGAGGAAAGGAAATCGTAGGGAGCGGAATGGGGGAGAGAGGTACATTAGGACACTTAGTTTAGTTGGTTCCAGGAAACACTGATGACATTTAAAATGTTATACTCCCAAGTACGATGGTTCCATTCATGTTCACTAATGTCCAACACCACTAATGGAGACACCCAATGACTGAATTCCTTCTGCGTGTGTCCTCAAATACCCAATCATGTTCACCCAATCAAGTCAACAAATATAGTTTACAAAAAACCCATTAAATGATACCCTTTTCCTTCACCAGTCATTCCAAGTGGGTATAGCCCTAGTCCACACCTCCTTCACCACTTTGTATCACCATATCATCACCTGTTCATATTTACCTAGAGTTCCTAGAGTTCCTGAACTCCTGTCCAAGTCATCAACTGCTTAGTTACATCAGTCTTCTGGAAATCCCTTATCTGGACCCTGCAAACAAATCGAAAGGCATTTAATGCACATTTGTGACTATTCTACTTTACCTCACGTTATATTGCCCTTGCAAAGCATACCTCATTCACTTTGGTTAATTGGCCAATCAATAGGCTTTGTCCTTAAACTTGTTTCTCACGGACAAATATATACATTACAATCTTAATTTTCTTGTCCTTGTATTCAGCATTTGCTTTATCTGGTCTAAGGAAATATATATTGGGTAGGTTTGTTTGTTTATTCATTTGTAACGCGCTCCAGACCCAAGGGTATAGGGCGCGAAGGTTACAGGTAGGTTCTCCGCTTAATTACACAATAGATAAATTAACAATACAGATACATACATGCATAGAATAATCACAGGATAGCAGGAGACAAAGTTGTACATTTTGTTACTGTCCACTTGATGGTATTATGCAGCTAGTGGACACACGGCTGGGGTTGGATATCGGAGGATTTGAGCCACATGGTGCATTTGGATCTGAAGTTCTGATATGGCTGATCTTCTCGGATTGCAGGCGGCATGGAGTTCCAGTGTTGGGCCGCTTTTGTAGGGAAGCGATTATCTCCTACCTTAGAAAGTTTAAATCTAGGGGCAAGGAGGGAGTTCCTGTAGGCTAGTCTGGAAGGGCTGATGGAGGTCCTTTTATGGAATCTCTCAGCGAGATAGCTGGGGGCAGCGTTGTTCAACGATTTATGGGTGAGTGACGCATTTTTCAGTTTGATTTTGTCGTTTGTAGAGAGCCAATTATTTTGCTGCCTGATCTCCGAGATATGGTCTCTCCTGGCCACACCAAGGGCCGCTCTAAGGGCGTTGTGTTGAGCCAATATATAGGGCGTTACAATGGTCAAGTGTGGACAGAATAAGGGCTCTGGAGAGGATTATACAACTGTTGTTGGAGAGGAAGGCTTTACCAGTTCTGATGAGTTCACACGTGTAGCCGGTGGTGGAAGCCAACGTGTTGACTTGTTTGGTGAAGGAGAGGGTAGAGTCGAGATAGAAGCCGAGAGTTTTCCCCTCGCTGGCAACTTTGATGAGGTTGCCGTCAATTATGAAGGAGGCGTATTCATCCCTAGTTTATTGAGGTTGGTGGGGGTGCCTACAGTGATGAGCTCTGTTTTGTCATCATTCAGGCATAGACCATGATTAGCCATCCATGCCTGGATGATGAGATACACCCTATTCACCAAGGCAAAATCCCCTGAAAGTGGGAGGAGGATCTCTGTATCATCTGCATAGTTAGTGTAGGTGATACCAAGATTGTCCAGATCGTCAAAAAGGGGCTTAGTGAATATGTTGTATAGCGTAGGAGAGACAAGATCCCCGGGGGACGCCGCAGGTGATAGGGGATAGGTCCTGCAGCTGCTGAGGGCGAACATATTCGAATGGTTCTTTCGCTTAGGAAAGACTCAAACCAAGCTATGGCTTCCCTAGAGAAGTGAGCAGCTGAGTCTATGTGGCTGCATAGGACCTTGTGACCAACAAGGTCGAATGCAGCCGAGAGGTCGAGGAGGAGGGCGGATTTCCCATTGTCCCTTAGTTCATCCACTTGGGTCCTTAGGTCTATGAGGGCCGTCTCTGTGCCATGTCGAGGAGGGAAACCAGATTGGCGTGCTCCTAAGAGGTGGTGTAGTTCCAGGTATTTCTGGATTTGTGTGTAGGCGACCTTGTCGAGAATTTTTTTTATAGAAAGGGTACGGTCGTGATAGGCCGATAATTAGCAGGTATAGAGGGGTCAAGTGTTTGTTTTTTTAGTAAGAGGAACACCCATGATTCTTTAAGGTTAGCGGAGATGATGCCGGATGCAAATGAGGCATTAATGAGCTTGGAGACTAAGAAGGCTAGGTCCCTTGCTGTGTCCTTAACAAGCTGGGCTGGACAGGGGTTGCACTGGCAGTTGGAGGGTTTGAGTGAAAGTATGATTTTTTTCAACATCAAGGATTGATATTTTAGAGAATTTGAAGCAAGTAAGTGGTGAGCAGGGTGAGATAGAAGTCTTAAAGTTAGACTGTGTGACGGTGGTAGGGGGGATGTTGGGTGATGGAGAGTTGATGGGCGGGTTCAAGGATGCTTTTTTTGGGCTATTTTAATTTGGAGAGTAGTTATTTTATTGGAGAGCACATGTTGGATATCGGAGCACCAGCTTTTGCTTTTGGTGCAAGTGTCGGGCATGGAGATAGGGGTTTCAATCTCTTTGAGGATTGTGAAAAGCTCCTTCATACTGGAATTAGCTTGGGAGATCCGGGTGTTGTAAGATTCTTTTTTGGCCAGGCAGAATTCTTTTTTTGTAAAGGGTGGAGATCTTAGTGAGTTTGGTTTTGTTATAATATTTTTTATTGTTTTATGGACATAAACAAACACAGCACCAAAAGGTAGTTGACATTTAGTACTCTTTAAGCATTTAAACATTTAAACATTCAAATATTTAAACATACAGGTATTCATTCCATCCCGGCATCTGGTCTACATTTGCATATATTGCAGCGGTGCTACATCTAGAGTTACTTGATAGTGTTTCAATGGCTTATAATAGTTCATTGAACGGCGCTCAGTGTCCCCTTGTCCATTCTTCGCTTGCCTTCAATTGTCCTCCCATTTACGCCATATCTTAGCCACTTTCGCTGGACATCCTCTTGTGGTGTACACTCTCGTCTCCATTGGGATGCACATGTCCACGTCAGCCACCCATTTGGTGTATTGTGGCGGTGTGGGCGAGCCCCACAGTTGGGCTATGTTTCTGTTTGCGAGACTCGTAGTCGTTGCAAACATAAGTTTTTCGTATCTGGATAGCTCTATATCCGCATCTATTCCCAGTATCAGGAGTTTGGGGTCCATCGGTATTTCACGGTTAAGTACTGTTGATAGCCTATTGCAGCATTGTTGCCAAAAGTCCTGTATCTTTGGGCATTCCCACAGGATGTGGAGAAGGTTCCTTTCAGACGGTGACATCTTAAGCAGTTTGGGTCCATCGCCCTTCCCCATTGATGCAAGGCCTCTCTAGGATAGTAAATCCTATGTAGGATTTTTAGCTGCACCAGTCTGATTCTGGCTGAAATTGCTGATTCTCGTGGATGCATCAATGCCAATGTCCAGTCCTCTGCCTGTATTTGCCCCACATCTCTTTCCCATTTTTCTTTAAGGCCCGTGAGTTCTTTCGTGGCAAACTAATTGATGGCATTGTACATTGTGGATGTTAGTTTGTGCCCAATTTGTTCCATCACTATGTTTCTCTCAATCGGTGTGCATTCTGGCACATTTGGGAGGTCTATTTCGCTTGTAGTGAGTGCATGCCTTATTTGCATGTAATGAAAGTGTTCCGTGTTGGGAAGGTTGAATTCATCTTTCAGGTCTTGGAATGTCTTGATTTCGCCATCTTGTATCAGATCTTCTAGTGTTTTTATCCCCGCCTCTTCCCAGGATGTCCATTTGGGAATGCCTTTAAGTTCCGGGAGGTTTTTATTCAACAATAAGGGTTGCTTCAGTGTGACCTTTCCCTCCCATCCCAGTTGTTTATGCGCATCTGTCCAGATCTGCGTTTTTTGAGCCGTCATTGTGGGTACAGCTTGTCGGGTTTTCTTTTGGTATAGACTTTCTAGCGGGGTGACTCCATGGTTCGTTTGGGCATCTGCTCTGTTGTGTGGTATCATTGGGTCAGCGTGCAGGCTATCATTCACCACCGACATTTGGGCAGCCCAGTAATACGTCTGCAGGTGTGGTAGTCCAATTCCTCCCTCCCATATTGAGCGCTGAAGGGTTCCGAGAGCAATTCGTGGGTGACCCCCTCCCCAGAGGAATTTCCTAAGTGATTCATTTATTTTGTGAAATTCTATTTGGGGTATATATATCGGTGTGTTCTGCAAGGCGTATAGAAACCTGGGTAGGGCCAACATCTTGAATAAAGCAGCTCTTCCCAGTAGGGTGAGCGGAAGGGCCATCCAGTGCCTGACATCATTTACAAATCTATCTCTTACTGGGTGTAGGTTTTTCCCTACGTACTGTTTTAGGTCTGTTGAGACTTACCCCAGATATCGGAACTGCTCATTCTCTATCTTAAACGGGCTATCGGCTAAGGTCAGTGCATCGATACCCTTTATTGGAAAGATCAGGGATTTATCATAGTTTACTTTTAACCCGCTGAAGGCTCCATATGTGCTTAGTATATTGGTTACAATGGGCCAGGAGACCACTGGGTCACTGAGATAAATTAGGAGGTCGTCTGCATATAGGGACACCTTGTCTTCCCAGTCCTGTGCCCAGTGGAACCCCTTCCAATCTAGGGACTCTCTTAGCATGATCGCCAATGGTTCAATCGCAAGTGCAAATAGCATTGCCGAGAGTGGACATCCCTGCCTGGTGCCCTTCCAAATTTTATGGTTCGTGAGGACCAACCGTTGACCCTGATTTCTGCTACTGGGGCATTGTATAGGAGCTTGACCCAGTTTGTGAATTGCTCTCCAAATCCCATTCTGCCCATGATGAGCCACAGGGCCTCCCAGTGGATTGAGTCGAAGGCTTTCTCAAAGTCAATAGCAAGTACTGCTAATGGGTCCTGTAGAGCGGCCGATCTTTCAATGGCGGAGTAAAGTCTGCGTATATTCATTCGTGTGGATCTTTGTGGCATAAAGCCGCATTGGTCCGGGTGGACCAGGGAGGTTATCACCGTTTGCAATCTGTTAGCCAGTATTTTTGCCAATATTTTAGCTTCTGTGTTGATGAGAGATATTGGGCGGTACGAGCTGCATGCGTCTGGAGGTTTGCCTTCTTTGTGTATTACTACTATGCTGGCTTTTCTTAGATACGGTGGTAGGATGCCTTTCTCCTTTGCCTGCAGGAACATTTTGAGCATGTGTGGCGCTACCTCTCCGGTGCCAATTTTTTTCCAAATTTCCACTGGAAGGCCATTTGGCCCCGGAGTTTTCCCATTCTGTAGCTGAGTGATGGCTGTCGTCAGTTCTTCCTCTGTTATTGCCGCTTCAAGATTCAGCCTCTGGGTTTCGTTTAGAGCTGGGATGGTCATTGGGTCCAAAATGGTGGCGTCCGGCATAGTCGTCGGTGGGGCATATAGCGTTTCATAGTAGGCTGCAAAGGCCTCCGCTATGTCTGAGTCCGTTGAGGCCCAATCAGTGTTTGTGGTGTGTATCCGGCACACTTGTAAGTAGTTCTCCTCTCTCCTCTCCAGCCATGCAAGCATCCTGCCGGCTTTGTCCCCTGTTTCATATATTTTGGCGCGTACAGTTCTGTGGGCTTGTTGCGCACATGTCAGTGCCACATTATATAGTTTCTTCTGTGCCACCTGTAAGGTAGTGTTATCTCTTAGCGCACCTGTGATTATGAAGTTTGCCTCCGCTCGTTTCACCTCTGCTTCTGCAGCTTCCACTTCTTGCTGATGCACTTTTTTGTGTGCCGTTGTCCAGCTTAGGATTTCACCCCTCAGAGTTGCCTTGTATGCTTCCCACACTATCCCCGCATCATCCACTGTGTCTTGGTTCAGTTCGAAGTATGTTGCAGTTGCTTCCTGGATTTTCTCTATCAGTTCCGGGAAGCCCAGGTAGTATGCATTCATTCGCCACTTCGGTGGTGGCTGTGGTCTCTCTGTCTCAAGCAGCATCGTGAGTGGGGAGTGATCTGAGATCCCTCGGGGATGCAGAGTCGCTTCTATCACTTTGTGTATGCTCTCACTGGGGAGGAAGAAGTAGTCCAGTCTGGACATCGACGCATGTGCGCCCGAGTGGAAAGAGAATTGTTTCTCTGTTGGGTGAAGGTCCCTCCATGCATCCCTCAGACCCAGTGCTGATGCGAAGGTAGCAAGCTTGGTTGGCAGCGCCGGATTTCTGCCTCTAGTATGCGTGCGGTCCTCACTAATGTTCATGACCTCATTGAAGTCTCCGCCGATTACCAGTGTATCCGCCGGATTGTTGTCTATTAATGGTGCAATTTCCTCAATTAAGGCTGTCATGAGTGTCGGAGGTGAATAGATTGCCAGTATGGCTATTGTTTGGTTCCACAATGTGCCTTGCACGAAGACAAATCGTCCTCCAGGGTCTTGGGTTACCTTGGTTATATCTATCGGTGTTCTTTTGTTTATCAATATAAGCACTCCTCTCGAGCCCATGGATAACCCCGCATGAATTGCTTTCTTATATTTTGTTCTCTTGAAGAATTGGCAGTTTGTGCCTGCCAGATGCATTTCAGTGAGTAATACTATGTCTGGGTCTTGCCGATTCACATATTGCATTATTAGTCTTCTCTTTATAGTGTTCCCCATGCCATTCACATTCCATGTCATGAATGCTAGTTTTCTTGCGTTATTTCTTGTTGTCGCCATCGTTCCCTGGATTCGGTGCTATTTGCGGATGTGGTCCTTTTGTAATCTTCATGTTTGCTATGGTTGCTGTAATCCTGTTGTGCCAGATGTCTGATGAATACCTGTGTAACATCCAACTCCCCCTCCCTATATTCCATCCCCAACTGAAGCATCTGTCGCCCCTTGAACAAAACATTTAACTAATCTATCTAATTTTTAGTGCGTTGCGTTCTTCGGTATTGGAACACCTCGATGTGCACTTGCTGCTGTGGGGGGGGGGCGTGTCGTGCTGGTTCGTGGGCCGCCAGCATTCGTTTATCGGTTACATTGTACAGCAGGCTAAGTTCGTTTAGCTTCATGCCATGTCTGTTTTCATTATTTAATCAGCTTTATATTCAGTCGTTTTCTTCTTGTGGCATAGCGTCCATTCCTGGATGTTGTGGCCTTTCTGGTGGTTCATTTAGTCGTGGTCTATTTCTTTTTGGTTCACGACGTTTGTGTGGATTCCAGTCTCCTTCCAGATTTCTCTCTGCCCAGGTCCATGCTTCTTTGGGGTCAGTGAAGTGTATGGTCGTGACATTGTGGTATATCTTCAGCTGAGCTGGGAACAGTAGACCATATTTCACTTTCAGTGTTAGGAGTCACTTTTTGAGAGGGTCAAAGGATTGCCTCATTTTCTGCACTTCCCTAGTGAAGTCTGGGAAGATGCCAATCCTGGAGCCATTGTATGTTATTTCACCCATTGCCCTGTCATCTGTAGTATTGCATCTCGGTCCCTGTAGTTAAGGATCTTTGCCATTACTGTTCGGGGTTGTCCCCCAGGTGGCGGTTTGCCCGTCGGTACTCGGTGTGCTCTTTCTATTGAGAATAGTTTTGATAGGGTTTTGGGTTCAAATAGGTCGGCAAGCCATTGTTCCAAGAAGATTTCCATGCTTCCCCCCTCAGTCTTTTCGGGCAGGCCAAGAATGCGAATATTGTTTCTCCTTGATCTGCCTTCGCCCTCCTCCACTCTGGTCTCTAGTACCTTAATTCGTTCTAGCGCCCTGTTCATTTGCTGGCCCATTCCTCTCAAATCATCCTCTGAAACCGATATTCGGGTCTCAGCCTCTCCAGTGCGGGAGGAGAGCTTCTGGAGATCGTGGCGCAGTAGGGAGACCTCTGCACTGATGCCATCCATTTTGACTTCCATGGACGCTCGCGAGTTGGAGATGGCGTTCATCACATCTCTTAGGGATATATTCTCGTCTGGGTTTCGAGTTTCATCAGGCATGTTTGGCTCCGCTGTCTGAGCTGGGGTGGAGGTAGTATATTGCTCCATTGTGCTTTGATTGGTTGCTCTTAGCCCTTTCCTTGCCCATTTCAACGTGTGTTGGTCCGTTGCTGCTTCAAAGCACAGAGTTTGTCAGGGTTCAGAGCGCAAGTGTGATGCGCTCTGTGTTTTGCGCTCGTGGTTTCTCAACTGTGTTGTTCTTTAGTATCATTGCATTCTTGTCTATTTGGGGTTCTGTTGTCTCCGAGTGATCTCGTTTGGCACGGCACACGTAGTTTGAGCAGCTCAGCCTGTGGGGATGGTAACAAGACAGCAGTGCCCTCTTTTCCCGTCCCTTTGCGGACAGATTTGTTGCAGAGGGTTGCTTATGGGGAGTGGATCAATCTTTTCTCTGGTGGTGTGTGCTGATTATTTACCCTCCGTTGTCAGTGTTGGATGTATGCGCTTTCTTTTCCTGCCCCTGTGCCTCCTTCTGTTTCCGGCCTTTCAATTCCGGGCCTGTTGGCCGACTTTGCACTCTCCGTGCCACAGCCTGGGTCTGGGTTTAGCTCTGCTTATCTGCTTTCCTGGAGCGTTTGTGGCTGTTGCTTGGTGGCTACTTTCTGTGGGACCTCCCTTGTCCTCTTCCCCTCACTGCGGCAGCCCTCTGCCTGGTATGTTAGCCCATGGGTTATGCCAGCCTAGTCCTTGGGGGGAGGGAGGGAGGGCTGTTCCTGTCCCTCGTAACAGGGGGGGGGGCCTGTTCCTTTCCCTCGTATCATTTAAGCCACCCAATTCAGTGTCCGGTGCTCGTTTCCCCCCTCTCTTTCTCCTTACCGGCTTGTTGTCGCACCTCCAGGTGTTTCTCGATTACAGCAGCTTGCTGGCAGTACAACGTCGAGCGCCCGCGCTTGGATGTGTCTTGCCTGGATCACCTTCCACTTCGGAAATGCTCGATTCTCGGGTGCGGAGTGCGGCGTGATAGTCAGTTTATCAGTGTCCGCCTTCACCCCGTGTTGTTCCGTCTCACGTCGGAGCGCCGGCGCCTCTCCCTCGCCTCGCACCGTCCTTCTCAGGGATGTCCGGGCGTCGGCACCCGCTGGCCGTCTCAGCGATGCGGCAAAGGGGTCAGTGTGTTCCTGGGTCTGTTGACTTCTGAGGTGCTTGGTTTCACTTCCTCACCTCCCGCATCAACAGCCGCTCGTCTGCGCAGCTTTCTCGCCTCCTTCTTGGTGCACGGCGGCCATCTTAGGTTCGCTGCGATGCCGGCCGCGGTATTTTCTTCGTTGGATTCCTCCGGATCTGGTTGCTGATTCACTTTCTTACTTCAGCGATCTGCTGGAGGATATTCTCGCTTTTCGGCAAAAGTTGTTTTATACTTGCATCCTCATAGTTTTGGGCAGGATTTAATCAGGATACTGCTGGCGGCCCGGGAGCACCGAGAGATCACTTCTCCATGCTTCGCCTGTTGGCCACGCCCCCGAGTTTGGTTTTGTTGACTTACGAAGGGTGCAGTCGCCAGGTGCCCTCGCAAGTTCTTTTTTTTGCTTTAGATCTTTGAGGTAAGGGGTGAACCATTTGTTCAGGCGAGTTTTGGGTTTGCTGGCTCCAAGTTTGAGCGGGGCAATTATATCTAGTGATGTTGCCATGATTTTGTTGTACTCGTCGACCAGTGTACCTGGATTGGTAGCATCTGGAAGGGAGTTGACAGTGGGAAGGATGGCTGGGATGAGCCCATCGGCTGTGATGTTCTTTTTGCTTCTGGTTAGTGTGGGGGGGGCGGTGGGGATCGTGATTTGGAGAGGCCTGGTGGTGGAGAGTGCAAAGGACATGATGGAGTGGTCTGTCCAGGTTAAAGGGGAGACAGAGGTGATGTTAGCATTACAATTGTAGTCAGCTACCCAGTCTGATATTCTTCCTTTATTGTGAGTGGGTGAGGAGACTTATTTCGAAATAGGGCGAGTTCAGTCAGGATGGTTGCCTTGTTTAGGACAGGTTTGTCGAGGGGGTCATTGAATCCCAAGTTGAAGTCACTGAGAAGTAGAATTTGTGACGAGTTTGAGGTTATTGGAGAGTATGGAGGAGATGTCCTCCTCGAATGATCCAATGGGTCCAGGTGGTCGATAAATCAGGTGTCGCGTTAAGGTTTGTGAATTGGTCAGTGGTAATTTGACTAAGCGTTTCACAAGATTGGAGATTTTGAGAAGGGGCAAGTCTCAGGCGAGGCTGAATTTGAAAATGATGGCGATGCCAGCTCCTCGGGACTCATGTCTATCTTGTCTGAGAATAGTGTAGCTATCAGGCACAGCTAGCATGAGTAAGGGTCCTGCTGCAGCATGTAGCCATGTCTCAGTTAAAGCGAGAAAGTCGAGGTCATCAGCTAAGATCAGAACTGCAATTTCTGTGGCATGTGCTACTAGGGACCTGGTGTTTAATAGGGCCCCCTTGAGCTGTGGTATCTGGGAGTCTTTACTTGCAGTCTGGTGTGTAGGGACAGAGGTCTTGGGATGAGATGCAGTGTGTTGCTCAATGGTGGCCTTGATAGGGGGGCAGTTAATGTGAGGTTTGGCGTTCGTTGCATTTTGGTTCGAAGAGTGCTTAATAATAGCGTTCGAACTAGGTAAGAGTCTGGTCGGGGGATCATATAGTTTGTTTAGTCTTGATCCAAGTCTGGAATGCCTGATATTTGTATTACAAGTATAAGAGGTGGTTTGGATCGGTGTTGAGAGACGGGGCTGAGTTGCAAGCCTAGTGACTGGTGCAGTCATTGTGAGGCAGGTCGGGCCCAGAGGGGCACGAGTGTAGGGTCTGGCAAGGCCCAGTAAGGTAATGAGAATGGCTAGTGTACCTAGAGCGATAAGGTAGACTGAGGAAGGCACGCTAGGATAATATTCTAGGTAGCAGGGAAAGTGCAAGCCGTGGCGCGGGCAGGGTTGGTGGTATGGGTAGAGTGTTGGCAGAGTAGGCTAGACTGGAGAACACATTAGAATGGGCCGATTCGAAATGTTGCAAGGCTAGGAAGCACAGTGTAGTAGGCTAGTTCCAGTTAACACAGGGCTAGTCAACACAGTGGAATAGACTAGTTTGAATTATCACAGGGCTAGTCAACACAGTGGAATAGGCTAGTTTGAATTATCACAGGGCTAGGTCGCACAGTAGCTGTAGACTAGAATAGGCTGAATCATTTAGTACAGGTTATATTGTCCAGTGGCTCCATTATCACAATTATCACATAAGACATAACCCTACCCACAACAAGGATAGAATACTCGATTGGGTGACAGACCACAACTGCAATGCCTCCATCCTATCGATCTCCCCACTAATTTGGACAGACCATCTCCTTATAACTTTTGCTCTAGAAACGATCAGACCCACTACCGCCTCAGTCCAGCCAGCACCATCCATCCCAACCAGAAACAAGAAAAACATCACCCCGGACAACCTACTCCTGCTCATCCTCCCCACACTTCATTCACTTCCAGACAACCTGGACCCTGAAACACTAGTGAACGAGTACAACAAAGTCATGTCCTCTGCCTTGGACATAATTGCACCACTCAAAGTGAGACGCAGCAAACCTAAAGCCCACCTCAACTCCTGGTACACCCCCCACCTAAAAACTCTTCGTACCAAAAAAAGACAATGCAAGGTCGCATGGAAATTACAACCATCGGAAGAAAATAAAAACACCCTGAGAGATATATCTACCCTCTACAAAAAGGAAATACTAGCAGCCAAACGGGAAACCTACAACACTAGAATAGCCCAAGCCAACTCTAGCATGAAAGAACTCTTCATTATCCTAAAGGAAATAGAATCCCCCATCCCAGTGCCTGACAACTGTGTCAAAGATAAAACATGGTGCACCAACATTCAGCAAGCCCTAGCTAATAAAGTAACATCTCTCCAATCTAAAATTGCCACGAGAAAATCCTCGCTCAGTCTCGACACTAAGCCCAAAACAGACATCCCCCCTCCTAAAAATAGCACCAACTACCCTTGCTTCAAATTCTCAAAAGTATCTACTATTGAGACAGAAAACATCATACTGTCACTCAAACCATCTAATTGCCAGGGGGATCAATGTCCACCTCAACTGATAAAGGACGCAGCTAGAGACCTGGCTCCTTTTATCTCAAAACTCATTAACGCCTCGTTCGCTACAGGGTCCATACCAAGCAACCTAAAAGAATCTTGGGTACTCCCTTTGCTTAAAAAACAGACACTAGATCCTACCATACCCACGAACTACCGCCCAATCACCACTGTGCCATTCCTTTTAAAAATCATAGATAAAGTGGCGTACTCACAAATACAGAAACACCTTGAAAAAAACAATCTACTAGGAGTATGGCAGTCTGGCTTCCGTCCCCAGCATGGAACCGAAACTGCCCTCTTAGACCTAAAGGCGCAAATTGATGAGCTAAGGGATCAAGGCAAACCAGCCTTACTCCTCCTCCTGGACTTATCAGCCGCATTTGACCTTGTTGACCACAAGGTCCTTTGCAGGCACCTGGATATAGACGCGCACTTCTCAGAAGAAGCCACAAAATGGATCCAATCCTTCCTCAATAACAGGACAATGAGAGTCTTCTCCACGACAGCGGCAGCAGACTCCATCCCCATTACATGTGGTGTACCCCAAGGATCCTGTGTTTCGCCTACACTCTACAACATCTTTACTAAGCCCCTTTTCGATAATCTGGACCTTCTTGGTATCACCTACACTAATTATGCAGATGATACCCAGATTCTCCTACCACTTACCGGTGATTACGACAAGGATTTGGCCTTGGTGAACAGAGTGTATCTCATCATCCAGGCATGGATGGCCACACACGGTCTATGCCTGAATGATGACAAAACTGAAATCATCATCCTGGGCACACCCCCCACCCTCAAAAAACTGGGCCCCAACTACTCCTCCTTCAATATCGACAACAACCAAATCACAACCGCCCACGCGGTCAAAACTCTGGGTTTCTACCTGGACTCCACCCTTTCTTTCAACAAGGAGGTCAATGCGATGGCTTCAGCAACCGCCTACACCTGCAAATTGATAAGAGCAGGCAAACCCTTCCTATCAAACGATAGCTGCATCACACTCGCGAGAGCGCTCGTGTTATCAAAACTGGACTACTGCAATTCGCTCTATATCGGGGCTAACAAGGAAATTATCAAAAGAATTCAAACTCTGCAGAACAACGCGCTTAGAGCAGCACTTTGCATTCCCAGGAGAGCCCACATCACCGCACTCAGACGAGCTAACAACTGGCTCTCTACTCAGGAGAAAATCCAACTAAAAGTTGCCTCTTTGGTCCACAAATGCCTTAACAAGGCTGCACCGCAGTACCTCTCTGCCAGATTCACCAAACTAAAACCAACAAGACTTACTAGATCTGCTAACTCCAATAACCTATCCATACCTAGAGTCAAACTGACTAAAGTCGGTGGCTGCAGCTTTCAGGTGAAAGCAGCTCAACTCTGGAACGCCCTACCATCTACCTTGAAGACTGACCAACCCTACCCCACATTCCGACACAACCTTATAACGTGGATCAAAAATGCAGACACACTTTAGATCATCTACTGCCTTGACTTATTCAAGCCTAGGAATTTCTGCTTAGGACCATAAATACATGCTTTTACACTTTACATGCTGTATATTCCTGTATGTCTTGTGTATATTCCTGTATATGTTGTTGTATATTATTCTTGTGGCTCTATTTTCGCTATTTTTGCCTTGTGATCTTGTAACAAAGTTTTGAGCCGTCTTATAAAATGCGCCCGGTTACCCTTGGGTCTGGTGCGCAATATAAGTAATAAAAACAAACAAACAAACATAACACATACCACATAACACAGTAGAGTAGGCTAATTCCGCTTATCTCATGGCAGGATGTTAGTTGTAATTGGGATTTTAGATTTCCTAAACTATGCAACTAAAGGAGCAACATATAGACCTGCTGGAGATGGGTTCTGGCAAAAATCAGAAGTTCAGGTGGTAAACCAGGTTGAGGTGGGGGGCCTCAAACATATTTCTGCACTGTACCGCGGGTGCTTCGGACAGAAGACTAATGATCTAGTTAAGATGCATCAGGCATGTCATTTTTTTTGTTATTTGTTATTTTGCATTTATATAGCGCCTTATATACCATTGGTATGGTCTGAAGGCGCTGGTAGGTTGAACGCCCTTGGGAACCGAGGTTCGGGTCAGTGGAGAGATTAGAGAGGGTCAAGGGGGCGTGTGCGCACCAGGTATGTGTGCAGCTGGTGCGGAATTTCTGTGGTAGCTGCTTCCTAGCGATAGGTGTGGTGGTTGAGGAATCAGGAGTATGTGTTCGGTCTGGCAGGATTATCCAGTCCGAGTGCGGCAGCGTTGGGCCTGACGAGAACGCTTAGCTGGGGGTGAGAAACCAGCAGTGTTTACTTAGAGTGATGGGGAGTGAGCGGCGGATGTTGATATGAGAACAGATATACCGAATGGTGTCATAGTATCTGTGTTCTACTTGAGTGGTGGTGTAAGGAGAGAGTAAGCGTGGGGTGTGAAATGAAGTATGCTCTTACAACGGTTCCTTGCGTTCCACATCAAAGTCTGCACATTACGCAGACCGGTCCAGTCCGTGCGATGTGTTTTGTTTCTCATCTGCTCTTATGCACTATTCATCGGGTCGGCGAATTCTTCCGTATAGCGTACTCCTCCATCTAGCATGGAGGAGTACGCTAATCATGCGCTCTGGTCATTCATTCATTTGTTTCGTGCGTTCACCCGCTCCCCAGGCTCATCTGTTACGCACTCAATCGCATCAGATGCTCATCCGCCACTTGTCAGTTCTGCATTCATCAGCTCCGTTCACTCTTCCGTACAATGTACTTAACTGTTTTGTGTACACTCGTTTTCTCGCTCTTATTTCTCGTCCGATCGACGCATACCCGTTCTCTCGCCATACTCAGCCGCTTACTACACTCGGTCGCCCGACATACTCAGCTGCTTGCGATACTCAGCCGCTCGCTACATTCCGTCGCTCGTCAGATTCAGCCGATAGCTGTACTCAGCCGTTCCCTAAGCTCCTCCGCGGTCCATGTTCTTCCCCTCATTACACTCAACCGTTTTCTACATTCATGTGCTCTCCATATTCATTCAGCCGCATTCTACACTCGTGTGTTCTCCATATTCATCTGTCCACCACATTTATTGGCTCTTCATATTCGTTCGCTCTGTACGCTCACCGCCCTTCACAGTCATGCGCCCTCCGCAGTCATCCGCCCTCCGCAGTCATCCGCCCTCCGCAGTCATCCGCAGTCATGCGCCCTCCGCAGTCATGCGCCCTCCGCCGTCGTCCGCCCTCCGCCGTCGTCCGCCCTCCGCCGACGTCCGCCCTCCACAGACGTCCGCCCTCCACAGACGTCCGCTCTCCACAGACGTCCGCTCTCCACAGACGTCCGCTCTCCACAGACGTCCGCCCTCCACAGTCGTCCGCCCTCCACAGTCGTCCGCCCTCCACAGTCGTCCGCCCTCCACAGTCGTCCGCCCTCCACAGTCATGTTCCACAGGCATACACCCTCCACAGGCATACGCCCTCTACAGTCAGCCGCCCTGCCCAGTCATCCGCTCTCCACAGCCATCCGCTCTCCACAGCCATCCGCTCTCTACAGTCATTCGTCCTCCACAGTCATCCGCCCTCCACAGTCATTTTCTACACATAGCTGCTCTCCATACTCGGACCGCTTTCTACAGTCAATTGGTTTACATACTCATCCGTCACCCCCATTGATTTTGCTCGTATTATTCATCGGGTCTCCAGACCCAACCGTCTTCCAGACGCACTTGTCAACCGCTTTCATCCTCCACATTCATTTATACTTGTCTAGAATCATCTTTATTCATTTGCCCTTCTCACTTATCCGTTCACCCCACTCATCGGCTTTCCAAGCTCGACCACACTCAATTTTTCTTTTGTCCAGTGATCAATTCGTGTTATTGACTTCACTGTTTAGATCTACATTACTCGTTTTAATTTCTTTTGTGAACATTTGATACAATCCGTTTTTTTTTTTTTTTTTTTGCTTTTGGTATCGTTTTAGGTGCTTCGCTGGGTCGGTGTTATTATGATGATGCTAGCACGGAACCGGTTGGTTTACGGAAAGAGCCAGGTTTTCAGTAGTTTGCGGAAAGCTGTTAGCTCCTCGGTTAGCCTGATGTGGGGTGGGAGAGAGTTCCACAGGGTTGGGGCTACGGCTGAGAATGATGCTCCGCCTAACCTGACTGAGTTAGTCTTAGGAATTACTAGGAGGCCGGCTGTGCTTGATCTGAGGGTGCGAGTGGGGTGATAAGCTATTAGTTTTTCTTAAAGATATTGCGGTCCAGTTTTATGTACTGCTCGATGGGTGAGGCATAAGGTTTTGAAAGCTACCCTACGGGCTACTGGAAGCCAGTGCAGTGTCTTGAGGGCTGGGGATACGTGGTCTCTTGGACCAAGCGCAAGTAACACTTTGGCCACTGCGTTTTGTGCTCTTTGAAGTTTGTTCATTTGGTAGGCATGGATTCCGAGGTATAGGGGGTTGCCGTAGTGCAGCCGTGAGATGACGATTGATTGTACCGCAGAGACTCTGTTAGGAAATGATAGATATGGAAAGACGCGCCTGAGGTTTTTGAGGTGGTAGTGGCAGGACTTTGAGACATTGTTGACTTGGCGCGAGAGTGTTAGGTCAGAGTCAAGGGTGCATCCAAGATTTTTCACTGTGTTGGAGGGTATCGGTGAGTTGCCCATGGCGGTTGGCCAGGGTAGAGGGTGCGGGAGAAAATCTGGGTTGCCGGACACCATGATTTCTGTTTTGGAGGGGTTTAACAGGAGGTGGTTTTGGGTCATCCAGCGTTCAATGTCAAGGAGGCAGGATGCCAGGTCTGGTCGTGAGTTAGGACTCGTGTTCAGGAATTTTAGAATTAGTTGTGTGTCGTCGGCGTAATTGTAACATAGGATGTTGTGTGCACGAATTATCGGTGGGAGGGTGGTCAGGTAGAGATTGAAGAGGAGGGCAGATAGACACGCTCCTTGTGGGACTCCTGTGTCGACTGGACGGGCTTGGGAGGTAAAGTTGGAGAGTGTCGTTATTTGGTGCCTGTCTTTGAGGAATGAGGCTATCCATTTGAGGCCGGTTCCACGTATTCCTAGGGTGTGGAGGCGATCAAGGAGTATTGAGTGATTGATCGTGTCAAAGGCGGCTGATAGGTCGAGGAGGATTAGTGCGGCGCATCCCGCGGAGTCAGCAGTCATTTTAAGGTCGTCCCAGATAGAGGTTAGGGTGGTTTCAGTTCCGTGACAAGTTCTGAAGCCTGATTGGGCGGGGTCTAGGAGTTTGTTGGCTTCAACAAAGGCGTTAAGTTGAGAGTAGGCGGTTCGATCAATGAGTTTGGCGAGGAATCTGGTGTTTGATATGGGGCGGTAGTTTTTGAGCTCGAGCGGATCGAGCGAGGGTTTTTTAATCAGGGGTTTGACGTGCGCCAATTTGAATGCGTCTGGAAAAGTACCGGAAAAGAGGGAAGCTTTAATAATGGATCTTGCGTGTTCTCCTGCGCAGGTGGAGGCAAAGATTTCTTTAAGGGTAGTGGCTGGGCATGGATCCAATGGGGATCCGGAAGGTTTGCGGGCAGATAGGAGTTTGAGAAACTGTTCTGTTAATGGACTGAAGGAGTCGAACGTTGGTTGCGTGGAGGTTGGCGCTGATGGGTTGGGTGGTACGGGCTGAGGATTGTCTAGTGGCTTTAAGAGTGCTAGTTTGGAGGTTAGAGTATTTGTCCTTTCTATAGCCGTGGAGTAGAAGTGGAGGGAGAGTGAGTCACAGAGTGATTGCGATGCGGTCGGGTTGGTTGTGTTACAAGCTGGATTGGTGAATTCGGAGATAATTTTGTGGAGTTCTTTACTTGAGTTTTTGCAGTTTAGGATTCGGGAGTTGTAGTGGGCCTTTTTTGTTTTCCGGATTTCAGCTTTGTACCGATACAGGTGTCGGGCCAGGGTGGTCCTGCTCTCATGGGTTTTCTCTTTATGCCATCTGCGTTCTAGGTGTTTGTATAGTCGTTTAGTGGTCTTCAGCTCAGGAGTGAACCATCTGGGGAAAGGGCCACGGCGGGTTGATGGTTTGCAGGAGGGGCTGAGGCGCATCAGAGGTGCACTAAGCCATGAATCAAGGGCCTCAGGGGTGAGATGGTTTTTGAGAGGGCAGGATGGTGGTGGAGACTGGAGGAGAGCCTCGGCTAAGTCTGGGGTGATTATTAGTTTCTTCCAGCATTTGCCTATATTCGGAGGTTCGGATATGAGTAAGGGGAGGGGTTCGGGTGAGTGGATGGTGAAAGAGAGAATGAAGTGATCAGACCAGATGATAGGGGTGGGCGGCATTAGCTGAATCAGGTTGTTGGAGCTAAAGATGGCATCGAGAGTGTGTCCTTTATAGTGGGTCGGTCCGTTTATGTGGGGTTGGAGGTTAATTGCATCTAATCCGTCAACCAGGGAGTATGTCATAGGGTTGGTGGGGATGTCGAGCCATATGTTGAAGTCTCCAAGAAGGGTGAGGTTGGGATGGTTTAGTTGGAGGGTGGCAATAGAGTCGCAAAGGTTATTTGCGAAGTGTCTATCGTAGCCTGGGGGCCTGTAGATTAATAGGAAGCTATGTGAGAGCGATGGTGAGAGGGATAGTTTAACAAGGAGAGATTCGCAGGATGGGATGGAGGGTTGGTTATCGATGATTGAGGCGCGGAAGAGAGATTTGAAGACAAGTGCTACCCCTCCTCCCCTGGAGGGACGGTTCAGTGGGATGAGGGAGTAGTTGGGGGGAAAGGCTTCGTTGGCGATTGGGCCGAAGTCGTCAGAGAACCAGGTTTCAGTGATGAAAACTAGGTCTGGTTTGTCAGAGGTGAGGAGGTCAAAGATGGAATGTCTGTTTTTTGCTATTGATTGGGCGTTAAATAGGATGCAGTTCAGATCGGCAGTCGGGGATGATCTTTTTGGTGGAGGGTGCCGTGGTAGAGAGTCTTGTGGGGGGGTAGGTTGGGTGATGATAGATGGGAATAGTGGGCGAGCAGAGAGATTGACAGGCCTCGGGAGGGGTTGGGATGCTGCGTGTGATAGGATGGTCGGGTCTTGGAGGGGGGATTTGAAAGAGGGATGTTGACGGTTAGGATTTTCAGTTGCAGCTGATGAGAAATCGAGGGAGAGGGGTTTCAGGCGGGGGGACGCCGCGGGGGGATTGCAGGATAGATGTGATTGGTCGAGATAGGGGGGGGCGAGGAGTGCTGTGAGATTGAGGGGGACCAAGAACGTTTCCTCTTTAGTTTCCTTGCTGCGACTGGTGTGTGGGAGAGAGTGGGGGGGGGTCGGAGGGTGATTGGGAGGCAGCGACATAGGCCCGACACTGAATTAGGTAGAGATTGATTTGGCACCAGAAAGGTCTCTAGAAACGTGCGGTTCAACTTAACTAAGGTTTAAGTTACTTGCCTGTAACTCTTGTAATCCAGCATGGATTCACAGGCTCATGAATATTCCCAGTGGTCAGGCTGGGAATCCTCTGTAAAAGAAAACAGTTTCACTTTAGCTTTAAAACTGTGTTTCTCCTTTAAATCAATAACTTTCCTCCGACAGTCCTCTCCCTAAGCTCCAACCCTGGTGCCCATCTCCAGATTTGGTAAGCACGTAAAGTGGCAGCATGAACCAAGAAGAGCCACAGAGGGAAGGACGGAGGGAGAGTTCACATGTGCATCCATGCCAGACCCATGCTGGAAAACAAGTTTACAAGTAAGTAACTTAAACCTTCTCCGGCATGGGGTCTGGCATGGATTCACATGAATAACGATTACACAGCAGTACATGTACACAACCATGGGAGGTGGTAAGGCTCAACAGAAGCAATAAAACACTCACCCCCTGGAACAGACGCACCTCAAGTGAACAGGTTGCGTTGCACTGCTTGGCCGACCCAGGACTCCTCCCTGGAATTCCTGTTGACGCAGTAGAACCTTGTGAAGGTGTGCGTGGACCTCCACCTAGCAGCCCTGCAGATGTCGAGCAGGGGCACACCAAAGAGGAACACCGTCGTTGCTGCAACGGCTCTGGTGGAGTGGGACTCTTAGCTGGCTCGAAGGAGGTCTGTTAGCCAGCTGATGGCTCTGCATGAAGTAGCCGAAGAGCCACCTGAAGATGGAAGCTTTCGACAAGGCCTTTCCGTGATTCACAGGTCCAAAACTGACAAACAACTGAGAAGTCTTCCGAAAACCTTTCAGGCATTGTCAAGGCACAAGTAATGTCCAGCGAAGGCAAGGCCCGCTCTGCTGGTCAACGACAAATTCGGGAAGAATACAGGCGACACCAAAGGTCGTTGAGGTCAAACTCTTGCTGCTTGCAGGACAGGGCTTTGATCCCCCCAACCCACCTGGTCAAGGTGATAGCCACAAGGACCACCGTTTTCCATGAGAGGAACTTCAAGGGAGCTTGATGCATTGGTTCAAAGGGTGCCCCCATGAGTTTAGTCAATACCACGTTGAGATCCCAAGCTGGAGCGGGAGCCTTCAACGGTGGAAAAGTTCTGAAGAAGCCCCCAACAAACTCCTTGACAAGTCTGTGAGACCACAAGGAAGGCCTACCCGGTGTCTTGGTATAGGATATGGCAGCCAAGTGTACCTTGATCGAGGCATGAGCCAGTCCAGCCTTGGCCAAGGAAAGCAAGTATGGTGAAATCTGAGGGGCCGTGATGCACATGGGAAAGATCTTCTGCGCCTGCCACCACATGGAGGATCACTTCTTATGGCTGTAGCACTGCAACATGGAAGAGGCTCTGGCTTTGGCCAGGATGTCCTTACATTCCGTAGGAAAGGAATAATGTCCAAATTCTAAAGCTGCAAGAGGTTCAGCGACGCTGGGTCGTGGTGTGGAATCTCTCCTTCTCGGGCTAGAAGATCTGGAAGTTGCGGCAGCCCGATGGATAGTGCTGTCAACAGACGTAGCATGTCCGGATACCATATCGGCCGCAATCACACCCAGAGTGAACAGTGTCGTCCTGCAGTGACACGGAGTGTGTTGATCACTCGTAGCAGGAGTGAAAACGGAGGGATGGTGTAAAGGAAGACACCCTCCCACATGAAAGGGAAAGCATCCCCCGGGAACCGGTTAGCAAACTGCTCACAATGAGTGGGTTGCTAAGAGGTCAATCTGGGACTGCCCCCCTTGGCGGAATAGAAGATCCAATGGGGCTTGGCAAAGCTCCCACTTGTAGCAACAACGTAGCTCCCTGCTGAGCAAGTCTGCAATTGTGTTATTGGTGCCCACCAGATGGAACGGGACGAGAAACCTATCCTGACTAATGGCCCAGTGCCACAGCCCCTGGGTCTCCTTGGAGAGTGTGTCCCGCCCTGCTTCTGGATGTATAACATGGTGGTGGTGTTGTCTGTGAAGATCCTCACCACGAGGACCCAGAAGACTGCCCGAAGCTCCAGTATGTTGATGTGAAGAGCCTTTTCTTCTGGTAGCCAGAGGCCTCTGGTGTGGAACTGCCCGGTGTGGGTTCCCCAACCTTCCAGGGAAGAATTCGTGGTGGCCATCGCCTGGTACGGTGGGACTTGGAACGGGGCCCCTCTGATAGGTGAGGGAGAACACCCCACCATCGTATTGCACGTCGAAACTCCTCATTGAAGGTGATCTTCACTGCAGGATCAGGAGAACTGCAGCCACCTTGTATCCAGAAACTCGTAGAGATGTCTCATGTGTAGTCTGCACAAGCGGATGAGGTTGATGCAGGAGGACATCATGCCTAGGAGGGACTTGATGGCTTGCACCGTACCCGGCTGTGCGGATGATAGAAGCTGTACCTTCCCCAGGATGGCTCCCACCCTCTCTTCTGAGGGAGACGCTAGACAGGTATCTGTGCTGAGGCAGGCACCCAGAAATAGAGCGTTCTGCGATGGCTCCAAGCAGGACTTCGAATAGTTTATGGAAAATCCCAGATCCTTCAGCAGTTTCACGGTCCTCATCGTGGGTTTGCTCATCCAAAGCGCAGGAGGGGATGAGCCAATCGTCCAGATGAGGGTAGACTTGAATGCCCTCGAGACGAGGGTGCGCCGCCCCCGGAGAGAAGCACTTTGTAAAGACCCTTGGGGCTGACTTCAGGCCAAAAGAGGAATGTCTTGAACAGATAGTAAACCTCAGGAATTTGCGTGTTCCCAGTGGATGGGGTTGTGGAAGTAGGCATCCTCCAGATCCACCGATACCAGGAAGTCACTTTGTTCCAACTGGCTGAACATGTTTCACTCCGGAGCCCCATAGGCACTGGGAACAGGCACCATCACCCCCTTCTTCAACATGGCGTGGACCTCCTGCAGCAGCGCACCACATACTGTTCTTGTCGAGCCACAGGGGGAATAAGAGGACACCTGCATCGAACTCCAGGGTGTGTGCCTGGCCGAGAGCGTCCAACACCCATCTGTCAGTTGTGATGGTCTTCCACGCTCTGACGAAACCTCGCCACCGGGCCTCCCACTGGGGTGCACAAGTGGGGGCCCGAGACCACGGCCGGTTCATGCCTGTTTCGTTGTTGGTGTCCTGCCCTGCGGGCAACGCCGATGCTGTCCTCTAGCACTGTATGCCTTAGAGCGGCTTCTGTACGCCACCTGCAACGAGGAGCGTGAAGGTTGACGATAACTGGCGTTATATCCCTTGGAGGAAATGCCGGACTTCCCTCTCGTGGAACGAAAGGCTGACCGACATTGCTGTAGGGTACCGAGTGAACGTGCCGTCTCTGTGTCTGTTTTGGTCACCTGCAGAGACTTGTCGACAGTCTTGCCAAAGATATTCTCACCATCAAATGGCATATCCAATACCTTGGACTGAACATCCGGCCTGATTTGTTGCTTTGAGCCCTCCCTGCCGACGAAGAGACACTCTGTTGCTATTTCCTGAAAACCTGTGTCTGCGATGTCCACCGCAACTGTGATGGAGTGGTCCGAGGCACTTCCCCCTCCTGGAACAGGGTCAGAGTTTCCATCTTCTTATCGTGGGGTAAGAATTCCAGAATCAAACCCAGTTTGTACCATAGTTCCCGGTCAGAGCGGGACAAAATGGCAAGGGCATTAGCGGCCTTAATGGTGCTGGCAGCAGTATGGATGGCCCTCTTTCCCATCGCGTCCAGCTTCTTCCCCTCCTGGTCTGAAGGCACCATGGATGCAGAGGACAGGTTAGCCGACCGTGTTCTGGCCGCAGCGGAGATGGCAGAGTCGGGTGAAGGATGGGACCTTGGGCACTTGCGGGTGGAGTTCGGGCTCTGTACTTTTTCTCAGGTCTATCCCGCATTTGGGAGGGGCGGTGCTTGGGATCTTCATCAGGGCCTATTCCCAGATATCGTCCAGCAAGGGGACGGACATGATGGTCTTCCGTCTGGACTTGCGTCACTGGTAAAGGAACCCTTCCTTTTTAGCCTCAGGCACCAGCTGAAACAGCTCAGAGGCCCTAGACATCATGGCACGGAACAAGCTGACCTCATCCGGGTTAGAGGCACTGGTGTGCTTCTGCGCCCAACGGTTCCCTAACTGCTGGTACGTAGTCATCTGCTTCGTCGGTGTCCCTCGCCGTAGCTGCTGTATCCGTGCCTGTGTCTGTTGCCAGAACCCCGAACAAAGTTACATCTTGAGGCGGAGGTGTAGGGTGATGCCCTGGGCCTGGGGCACCTTAGACTTGTGCTTGAGCCGCGGCAGACTCTCAGGAGATGGCCTAGTAGGGCTCTTGGGTGGAGCAAGGCCCAGTGTGGGCGCAGCCTCTGTTGGATTTCAGACACAAGCGTGGGCAGTGTCTGTAGGATATCCAAGGACATGTCCCTCGGTTGAGGTGTTAAAGGAATGGGTGGTGGAGGTTCTGGACTGGTGCACCTTTTATGGCAATGTGGTGAACTGGACTCTCTCCACGGGACCCTTCCACCGAGACAGGTCCATGGCCCCCTTTGTGATCCAAATAGTAACCTTTGGGCAGAATATCCTCCCCCTTGTCCGAGCTGGTATTAATGTGCGCCGGTATCTCCGTGGCAGCACGTGGGTCTGCATCCTTAGGGTTGCCAGGAGCCCTTCCCCCTCTCCAGTGTCTTCTGGGGCGGGGCGGCCAGAGGAACAGTCCCCATCTCGGGGGCCTTTGCAGGCACTGCAGCAGTTGTCTCACACCTTGGTGGCAGCAACAATCGAGAAGTAGCTGTGATCGTGGACACAAACTTCGCAGCTAACCCCCCCCTTCGACAACGAAGTGATGGGGGTTGACAAAGTCACCGACTGAGCAGTAGTAGCCTTCATGAACATGGCTGTGGATGAAGTTGTCCTGGCGGGTTGAGCTGCTGATATTGACTGTCGTCGATGAGGGCATTGAAAGCCACCTTTTGATTTTTTCCTTCTACGTCTTATCCTCCGATGACAGTTTGGACCTTCTCTTAGAGGGATCACCCCTCACCGGTAGGCTCGCTGTGGAAGTACATGGTGACTGGGACCTTGTCCTTCCCCGTGCTGGGACCCGCAGCTGCAGCGAACCCTGGGGGAGCCACATCGTGTGGCCTGGCCATCTTTTGGACCCCTGTAGGCGGGGTGTCCTCAAAGGATCTTGACCTCTTTTCCGAGGGAGTGCGTTTGTGGGACCGACCGGTTCTGGGAGAAGCGTAACCATGCCCTGAAGCAGAGTCAGAGGCCTTACTCGATTTTAACCAGGCCACCAGTCTGGTGTAGAAGATTTTTTTTTTACTTTTTCGAAAATCCCCAGCAGACCTTGCACCCTTCATCATGGTCCGGATGCAGGCAATACAGGCATTTGGGGTGTCAATACACGTTCCTTAAGCCACCCTCGGTGCAGAGTTTTAAGAGGCATCTCTTTTCTTCTGCCATGGTGGAAAGGCATGGCGTAGGCCGAAAGCCCGGGTCTTCTGGAAAACTCAATGAAAGATCAGATGTAGTTAGATCTTTGCCGACAGCGGATCCCTGCTGCCGGGAATCGACCTTCAGTCATACAACTAGACATAAATTGGACAAAATCTAACGCGATTTGATGAAAAAACACTAGAAATATGAAAATAGCTCAGACAGCAACAAGAGGACTCCCAAAACTGAAGCGTGCAGTAAAAATCTGAAGATGGCTACTAGGGGTGGAGCTTAGGGAGAGGACTATCACTGGATGGGGGGCAGTATAACCCAGAGGACAGTGATTGGTTTAGAGGAGAAATACAGTTTTAAAACTAAAGTGAAACTGTTGTTTCTTTTACAGAGGATTCCCAGCCTGACAACAGGGAATATTCATGAGCATGTGAATCAATGCCAGACCCCATGATGGAGAATTTTAAGTGTTTACATCAAGAATACCTTACACTGCAGAGACTCATATTTCATTCAAAAGTGTCTGGAAAATGCCTCAGGTGAAGGTATGCGCTGGTGACATTTGTGCATATGTGGTGGCCCTGTTGCTATGGTCTGCCTATGCTGTCTGGTCTAGTTGAAAAGTTGGTGCATTTCATTGGATGTCCATTAAAATTGTCTGTCAAACTATGTATGATGGAGGCAACGCTAGTTTAAAGAAACAAAAAGGAAATTAGTTACCAGGTTTATTACTTTGGGTTTGGTAGATTTGAACAGACATCACCTTACGTTAACAGTTGTCAAACTGTCCATCACTGGAAGCATGGTGTAGAGACAAGAGAAAATGGGTGATCAGAGTGAGGGGCCTCAGGGTGGAAAACGTAGGAGTATGGCCAGATTTACCCAATATGTGACCTTATTCGAGATTAAATAGATAGGGACCCATTCATTCCATGACTCCTCTTAGTCATCCACATATCACTGCACTGCATATGTATTTGCAATTAGTAGTATACCAATTTCTAAAGATGTTATTAATCACACAACTTCGGTTTATGACACAGACGCATTGAATGTAACCACTGAATCTAGCAACTTGACTCTTAGGCTTGTCAAGCTGGTGCAAGATGTAGCTAGGTGTTTCAAGATAGATGTGGTAGAGATAGACTCAGCTATGTAAAATATATTGAATTTTTTTCTGTAAAGGCTGGAAAGACGCGGACAATTTGACACAGCAGGACATGTACCAAAACACTGACCCAATCCCATTCCTAGAATGCAAAAAGAAATTCGATCTAGGGGAAAACTAAAGGTTCAGATACACGCAAGTACGACACTGGATCTCTCATCCCTCATTGAAAAGAGCGGGAACGAGAACCCTAACAGGCTTGGAACTAAAAATGCAAGAAGGTGAACTAAAGAAGGGGATATCTAGAATCTACAGACTACTCGATGGAGCACAACCAACGGACAACCAAAAATATAAAGAGAATTGGGAAAAAGATATAGGAGAACCAATAACGAAAAGAGAGTGGGACCAAATATGGACAAGAGCTCACAGATCCTCCAAATGTACAGCAATTAAAGAAGCTGCATATAAATTATGCTACAGATGGTACATGTCCCCCCACAGACTACACAAAATTAATCCAGAATATCCCCCAAACTGTTGGAGACAATGTGGAGGGAGAGAAGATCTATTCCACATGTGGTGGACATGCCCCAACGCAATTTCCTACTGGGACACATCAAAGACATTACTGGCAGAGACTTACCACTATCACCTAAGGTGGACCTTCTGGGAGTAGAGGCAAAGGGAATATATGCAGCATCGGGGCATATATCCACGCTAATAACACACTTACTATCAACAGCCCGAATAACATTAGCGCAAAGATGGAAAACACTAGAAGGACCGACGACACCATGGTGGTGGATGAAACTATGGGGAGTAATGGCAATGGAGAAGGTAACTGCCATAATAACAGAAACATATCAGAGATACCTATCCATATGGTCCCCCTTCAGAGACTTTGTTGGAGACAGGGAAGCCCACTTCTATAAACCACAAACCCTCAGAAATATATCGATCACTTAACATCAGAACAGAAAAAGAGATAGAGAGTCAGAAGGAAATTAAGAATGAAACGATAAAACTGGGAGATACCTATTGTATAGTAACAGAATGAAATTATAATGTGGACTCATAATATCAAAAGTTATACTCTTACACATTTGTTGAAAGATAAAATAATTTGACCTCTTCAAAGCTGTTACAAAAGTTGTAAAGGGACAGTGGTGAGGAGGGAGGGTTTATGAATTACAGATGAAGAAATTGGAGACAATCTACGCAGCAGCGGGTGACGTTAACCCTGAATTGAAAGTTGGCCTATGCTTTATAACAACATGGTGTAACGATCAAATGTTGTAATTGATTATGTCTCCATTGAAAAATAAAAATGGTTAAAAAATATATATATATATGTATATATTGAATTTAATAACCAGCTGCAAGTTAAATTGTTCTATTGTGTATATTCTGCTGGTACAATTAAGTGTATTGTCCTTGATCGTTGAAAGAAAAGATATGGTTTAAAAATGTCCGAATACCATTCCAAGATGGCCGCCGGTAGGGGAAGTCGCGTTTGAGCAGCGCTCCCGCCGGCCCGCCAACATAAAGCACCTTTTTAGGCAGAAATCCGACCGGATTTAATGGAGACTCTCTCCCGCCACACACAAGCGGGGGCGGGTGTACCAGCTCAAATCCCCCAGGGGAGAGAGCGAGCGGAGAGGAGTGTCTGCCCATCCCCCCACCGAAGCAGACTCCGCCGCGCCGACGAGGAAGGCGGCGGAGACTGGTGGAGAAGGTGCCAGGACGAAGAGGGGGGCGTCGGCCCGCTCCCTCCGAGCACACATCGCAGAGTACATCGCAGCCGCGCCGGGACCTGCGGGGGACGCCCAGTGGGGGCGGCAGGTGTCCCGAGGGCTAGGCGTGGTGGGGGAGGTGCGGCCCCTCCCCCCCTTCAGCGGACTGAAGAGATTCCCCTCCAGCAGGCAACCGATTCACTCGTCGATACCAACGCCGGGACCCGCTCCCGGCCGGAGACGTTGGGCGTACCCAGCAATCAAGGGCATCGACACCGAGAGGAGGAGAGAAGACCAGGAGAAGAGGTGAGGGCGCCTGTATGTCACCCCTCAGCCGCGCGCCGCGGTAAGAGTCCCTGGGAGCACAGCGCCGTCCCGGGTGTGGGTTGTGGAGTGGTGGTCCCCCCCCCCCACCATCACCATCACCGTTCCCGGGGGTGGCGGACCAACCTCGTACGGCACACCCAGAGAAGACAAGAACCCCCCCAGAGGGGCCCCCCTCGTCACTACCCTCTGGGAGACACCCAGCAACACGACTGGACCCCATATAAAAGAAAAATGTCGAGGGCGAAGGGAAAAGGGGGTGCTTCACAGCCAAAGCCGCAACCTCCCTCTCAGGACACCAACTTGCTCAAATTGTGGTCAGCAGAAACGCTGACAACAGGGAAGGACAGGGTGGGAGATGAGCACGCAAACCACAGCACCCCCCAACCCCAGACCTCCTCTCTACTAACCAAAGACGACATGAAGGAGTGGTTCGTGGAGCTGCAAGACAAGTTTATGTCCACGGTTCAGGAACAGTTTAATACAATGAGGAATGAAATGAAGCAGGCCATTCAGGAACTCCATATAGATGTGGCAAAACTGGAGGAAAGGACAGATACCCTCGAAAGAATAGTGCAAAATGTAGAAGAGGAACAGACTCAGAATAGTGAAACACAGGAGCAGCTGGTTCGACTAACCCATAACCTCGAAATCCAGTGCGAAGACCTGGAAAAACGCTCCCGTAGATCAAATATCCGCATTAAACACATGCCAGAATCGGTGACAGATAAAGACCTAAAGAGAGCGGTGCAGGAAGTCTTCAGAGATATACTAGAAGAACAAGATGCAGAGAGCATTGGGATCGATAGAGTCCACAGGGTGGGCCCGAAAAGAACTGGAGCACCAGGGGAAAGACCGAGAGATGTACTGGCGGCCCTCTCAGCATATCCACAAAAGGAGTTGATCCTCAGAAAGGCGAGACAACTAGAACATATAAGGATGAACGGGGTAGAAATCCAATTATATCAGGCCAGCAAGCCGAGGAGGAGCACACGATGGGGCTAGGCCACAGGGTGATGCAAACAAGAGACCAAGGGGGTGGGAGGATGTCGGGAAAAGGAAAAAACATATCGGTGGGGGCGGGGGGACATCCACAGAAGAAATAGGAGTTAATGTTCACGCTACAATACTGGCTCGCTTTCAGGCATGAGCAGGCGGGAGAAAGGGAAATACAGGACAGTCGGATAACAAGTAGCAGGCGGCCCGGCGGGAATGTACCCTAGGCTGGAAAGAAATGCGGGGTTTAGGACCCCCCCGCAAGGTTCACCCCAAGTCCAGTGAGGGCAAGGAGCGATAGGCGCAACGCCCTAGCAACCTTAGGTGCCTGGGCCCTCCTCGGGATCAAAGTTGTAATACTGTTAACCGTTAGGGGAAGTTGGGGAATGTTGGGGGGAAAAAGGGAGGGGAAACTCTGGAAGAGGGGAAGGAACACAGCAATCAAGGGAACTCAAGCAAAATCAGTAAACTAGTGCGATGGGAAAACTCACAATATTCTCATTAAACGTTAGGGGACTGAACTCCCCGGTGAAGAGGAAGAAGCTAGAAGCCTTGGTAAAAAAGGAACAGGCGCACATTCTGCTCCTCCAGGAGACTCATATTAAGGCCCAGGATAGGCAAAAGGTCCGCCTGAGAGAGTACACGATTTGGACACAAGCGAATGCGGGCAATAAAAGAGCGGGGGTGATGATTGCAGTTAAAGGTGGGCTCGAGGCGACCCTCTTAGACTCGCTGGCTGACAGGGAAGGGAGATTTGCATTCGCAAACTGTGTAATTGGGGGTATCAGGCTCACCCTGGCGACAATATACTCTCCAAACTCTGGGCAAGACGGATTTCTCCGAGACACGCTGGGGAAACTAGAGGGATTTGCGAAGGGAGAGATTATACTGGGGGGAGATCTGGCCTGGCAACCAAACCTGGACAGAAGTGCAGGGGCTACACACGGCCAGGGACCCCCTTCCAAACATCTTAAACTAAAGGTAGAGCAGATGGCGCTGCAGGATGTCTGGAGGGTGAAGAGAGGGCAAGCAAATGGTTTTACGTATTACTCGCACGTGCATAACTCTATGTCGAGAATAGATTACTTCTGGGCGTCGGTGGGACTGGTGGGGATGATCCAGGATATAGATATGGGGGCTATAGCACTGTCAGATCATGCCCCGCTCCGGCTGGATATCCAGTTGCCAGGAAGGGGTAGAGGCCTCTGGAAATGGAAATTACCGCCCGACATATTAAAGGATCAGACGTTGGGAGAGGCACTAGCAGACAAAATTAAAGAATATTATGAGCAAAATGACAATGGAGAAACTCCCCTAGGAACAGTGTGGGAAGCCTTTAAGGCAGTAATACAGGGACACTGTATAGCACTAAAGGCAGCCAAGGATAAGCAGCAATACGAATGGGAAAGGACTCTGGAAAAGAAAATCACAGCCATCCAAGGGGAGTTAGTAGCCCATCCCACGAGAACTCTCAAGAAGGCATTAAAACATGTACAAGGGCAGTTAGACATGCTGCGCAACATGAATGCAGAAAGGTCCCTGCTATATCTTAAGCAACGATACTACATCAAAGCCAACAAGGCAGACAAATTCCTAGCAAGACAGCTTAGAGAAAACCAGAAATCAAGGACTATCCTAAACGTCAAAGACACTCACGGGAACACACAAACATGCAACAAGAACATAGGGGAGGTATTCAAGACTTTCTATCAAGATCTGTATGCGACAGAACACCCGGACGAGCACCAGCAAGACAAGTTCCTACAATCACTAAATCTATAAACCATCTCAGAAGAGGACAAACAGGCACTGGATTCCTGCATCACGGAACAAGAAGTCCGCAAGGCAATAGCGGATCTCCCGTCCGCAAAGGCACCGGGCCCGGATGGGTTCACGGCCCCATTCTACGAAAAATATGCAGACACACTCGCACCCTTTTTGACAAGACTACTAAACACTTTCAAGGACCAGGGAAACAGAACACCATCTATGAATGAGGCAAAAGTCCTGGTATTCCATAAAGCAGGCAAAGATCCTACTCACCCGGGCTCGTACCGCCCTATTGCTCTGATTAACTTGGATGCAAAAATTTACACCAGGATACTGGCGGCCAGACTCTCCCCCCTCCTTCCGACCCTCATAGATGCAGATCAATCTGGCTTCATCCCCGGTAGGCAAACACACGACAACCTAAGAAGAATAATCCATCTGGTAGAAAAAACAGATTTTACTCACACACCAGCGGTATTACTTTCCCTTGATGCCGAAAAGGCTTTCGACCGAGTAGAATGGTCTATATTGTTTAAGACACTGAAACATATGGGGTTCGGCGATCACTATATAAATATGGTCAAAGCAAATTATAACTCCCCTTCGATGAGGATTGCACTCAACGGGGAAGTCACAGAGAGGGTACATATCTCAAGAGGCACGAAACAGGGTTGCCCTCTCTCCCCACTTCTGTATGCCATCTTCCTAGAGCCACTTCTAGCTAGGATCAGGGACTCAGTAGGGGTTAAGGGGATAGAGATGGCGGGCAAGCAACATAAAGTTGTTGCATATGCAGATGACATGCTCTTGGCCATGACAGATCCAGGGAGATCGATACCCCATGCCCTGAGAGAACTGGAGGAATTCGGGGTAATCTCAGGCCTTAAAATTAACAGGGAGAAATCGGAGATTTTACTCCTGGAGGGGGATAAGAGGACAGTCGCAGAATTGGCAGGCGTTCATGGGCTAAAAGTAGCAGAGGAGGGAATTAAATATCTAGGGGTGACCCTCACACATAAGACCGACCTGCTATATAAGAACAATTATCCACACATATTGGCAAGGGTGAAGAAGGAACTAGACAGATGGTGTCCGCTCAGGGTCTCATGGTGGGGAAGAATCCAATCAGTTAAAATGAACATACTCCCCAAAGTTCTCTACCTCTTTCACGCCCTCCCAGTAACAATCCCCGATTCCTTTTTCAAAGCATTGTCCAAGACCATATTGAGATTTGTGTGGAACAAAAAACCTCCTAGGGTAGCCAGAGCTATCCTCACAGCCCCAATCAAGGAGGGGGGTCTAGCACTCCCACACTTTAAGAAATACTACTATGCGGCGCAGCTGTGGGTTCTGAAGGAATGGTTGGGTGAAGACCAGAAGACTATTTGGGCACGACAAGATAGGGCGGTTGCCAGGACCCCCCTGGAGGACCTCCTGTGGAAAAACAAACAACACAGACACCCCAATCTCAGAATCAGCGAAATTATGAGAACAACTCTTAGTGCCTGGGATGCCCAAACTAAGAAAGGACTTATGACCACCCCACTGGCCCCTTTTACGCCCATTTGTCGGAACCCACAGTTCCCTCCCGCATCTGAGCCCGGGGAGTATGAGAATTGGGAAACAGCAGGGTGCAGGAAAATCGGGGAGATGTTCCAGGACAATACATTAAGGTCTTTTGCAGAATGTAAAAGAATGTGGAACCTAAAGGACGTTGAAAGGTATAAATATGAGCAACTGAAACATTGGCTGTCCACTACCGAGGAATAACAGGCGGCAACAAGAGACCTAACACCCTTTGAAAATTATATAATAACCAATCCAGGAGACAAAAAATTGGTGTCATCACTATATCGGTTCATTAGCATGACAGAAGAAGAAATCAAATGGGCATACATGAAGAGATGGGAAGGTACACTGGGGAAAAGCATAACTAGAAAGCATTGTGAGTAACTGTGGTGGAGAATCCCGAAAGTCTCCAGAGCGGTCCAAACAAGGGAAATGTGGCTCAAAATAGTCATGCAATGGTACTACACCCCCGAGAGGCTTAAATCCATGTACCCACAACAGTCGGATCAATGCTGGAGAGGGTGTCGGGAACCAGGCACCTGGAGACATATTTGGTGGGACTGCAAAGTGGTGAAGGCCTTCTGGAACGAGGTGCAGGTGGAAATAGCCAAAATCTTTCCAGAGGCGGGCCACATGGATGAACGGGTGTGGCTGTGCGGACTCATAAACCCCCAGGCCAAAAAACTCCACAAATACCAATGGAGAAGCTTCATGGGCCTAGTCATCGCGGCATGGGCGACTATAGCCCAAAACTGGAAAAAACAAGACACGCCTCTAGTATTCTCCTGGCTGCACAAGGTCTGGTCGCAAGTGACCATGGAAAAAATAACGCATCAGCTTCAGGATCAGAAGACCCTCTTTATGAAAGAGTGGGGGCCGGTGCTGGAGTATCTAAGGTCGGACTACATGGAACAATGGTGCCCGCACAATATTAGAATCTCAGACATTTGTGGTTCATAAGTATCCCCCTGAAATAGAAACCGAAACGGACCCTCACTTCCAGAGGGGAGGGAGGGTTGGATGGGGAGGGCGGGCGGGATTTGAGAAATTGGTGTATTGTGTTGTTGTTAATACATGAAAATAATAAAATATGTTTATAAAAATAAAAAAAAAATGTCAGAATACCTTTAGATTGAGATCATTTTAATAGCGGGGTATTTATTAATTCAATAAGATGATGCAGCCTTAGGTTTCAATAAATATTGATAAAAAAGCATTAATTGGCGTATTATTGGGATTGAGACTCATTTGATGTACTTTGGTGAAAGAGATGACTAATTACAATCCCAATTACTAAACTTGATCAAAATGTTTGCTCTTGGACAAACATCTTTTCTCTACTGCATCAATGTTAATATCTGCTAAATGTAAGAATGCTTAGCAATACTATGGTAAGGCCTCATAATTTGTACTCAATAGCCACTTTGACAACCGACTCTTGGCAAGTAAGAAATGGGGTATTATTATTTTGCATTTATATAGCGCTGCGAACCCTCGGGTATCTGAGCGCTGCTTATTATTACCCACGGTGTGTGGTGCTCATTTATCGACCTCGGAAGGATGAAAGGCTGAGTTTGGCCCTGCCGGGTTTCGAAACTGCGTTAGCAGGCTCTGCACGGATGCCAAAGCGAGGGCTCTACTCACTGTGCCACTTGACCGGTATAATGTGCATGTAGAGAACTAAAGTGGCGAGTGAAGTTTTATGCCTGGTGTGGTTGGTCGTAAGACACTTGAAGGACCTTTTAGTGTTTTTAATGTGCAAAGAAAAAAGTTAGACGCCGTATTATTCCAATATTAAAAATCACACAAGTTGCAGATGTGTACACTCTTTATTGGACTTTCTCAGATATTTTAGTTTGGACTAACAAAAAAATCTGAAGAAAAGTCCAATAAAAAGGTATACTTTGAGTGTTTTTAATGAGTGTTTTTTTAATGAGCAACTTGAGTGTTTTTAATGAATTCATATAAATAAGGCCTAACTATCGCTAAAGGGGTCACCCTACCTCTATAAAAGAATTAAGGGCGCTTGTCAGTCATCAGGAAGGAAGTCCCGAAGTAAAAATGTCCTCTGTCCAAACCTAACTCTACTGACCCTACCACTAACAGACTCATCCAAGAGAAGATCCTTATTCTCTTGAGTTGGTGATTTCTTCAATAGTCTCTGGATTGTTTCACCAGTTTCTTCGCTTTATGATCTTCAATAAACCCTGGATGTCTCCTCCATGAGCTCTTAATTCTTGAAGAAGACTCCTGGATTGTGTGTTTTCTTTAAACATATGCTGTAGGCAGTGAGTCTTTACATTCCTTCTCACACTCTTGTCTCTTGTTTTATAGTCTCTCAATTCACCCTTGGTTATATTACGTAGTACTTGATACCCTTGTATAATGTCCCTCTCCTGGGATCTTTCTTTAGAGCTTTCTCTTCTATTCTCATACTCTCTTGACACTAATATACCATGTTTCTTAAGACACAGCTTTGGGTCATGCCTTCTCCAGTCTTCCTCTTAGCTTTTGAGAGTGTGTCCCTTCCTCCCAGGGTAGTTGTCTCCAGCATCTCTCTATTACCCTTTTGGGGTTATTTGATATTCGCTCTACTAGCTCTCCACATTGCCAGTTAAATAACTTTAGTCCTTGTGTCCTCTTAGGGACTAGGACGAGTTACACTCTTCATGCACATTATTCCTCTCAGGGGGTTGCTAGTTATTGGCTGTTAAAATCTTTCAGATTGGTAATCAACAACTGCATTCCTCTTTACTCATCTTTATGACTGGGACGAGTTGCTCTTTTCATATGCTCCTTGCCCGGCTGCCTCCTGCGCTTCGCGTGTTCCGCAGTGCCTTTGTTTGAGTATGGGAACATTGCAGGGTGCGGCACATGCTTGGGTATTCTTCTCGATGCGCGGTTTCTTCTCCATCAGCTCTCGTTGGCGTCCAGTTCTCGGCTTCCCCGCGGGCTGTTGCCTCCCACAGACGAGGACGACACAGATATCGGTTTGCTTCCAGCAATGATGTTCTTGGCATAGTTGTGCAGGCACTTTGCCCACCAGGATTCACTCTTGGTCATGCCACCACCAGAGCCTGGATACTGCTTCTCTCTCAGGCAGGGATTTCCTCTGTGCCTTCCTCACCAGCATCCCGCATCTGACTTTGGTAAACTTCTCTGGTTCGAAAGTCACGGGCTCCACGGCTTGTCTCGACTCTGCCCTTCCTTGATGCAATCACGTCAGGGGTCTTACCCTGCGTCTAAAACTCTCTCTTCTCTCCTCGTCTTGGTTAAGTTCAAGACTCTTAAAGAGACCTCTTTAACGCTCTGTTAGTTTTGCTTCAGCACTGCCTGCAGCCACATATATGGATGTTGTATTCTTCTTCCCAGTAGCCAGACCCATATAAGCTGATATTTTGACTGATCCAGGGAGTTCCTCACAGGAGCAGGAGTCCTTGTCCACCAAGTCACTCCAATTCGATCCCACTTGCCCAGACCACTAGGGAGGGTCTTGCAGAGCCGGATCACCTCCCTAGCCTCAAAGGGGGTGGCTCCCCCTTGGGGAGAAGGGATGATCAGACTCATTGGCTAGCAGCTTGCAACTCAAATTGTATACCAGTGCTATGATACCAATATGAAGTGCAGGAAGCCATGAGGCCGAGCAACCTTAAGAATTCGAAAGCCGGAAGACTCTGGGCTTGTTGAAATCTGGTAACCATCTGGAGAATGTGTCGAGCCCTCACCTTGGGTGGCAAGCACATCCCCAAGGAGGTGTCCAACACAGCCCCGATTTACTGGAGCTGTTGGGAAAGTATCATACGCGACTTCTTGAAATTGAGGGAGAAGCCCAGCTTGTGAAGAAGTGGCAGGTGACGCTGGGATGATCCAAGTCTTGTTCGGGAGAACGCGCCCTGATCAGCCAATCGTCCAGGCAGGCGGTAGACGTGAATCCCCCCTCTCCTGAGATGCGCTGCCGCCACCACCACCACCACCACCATGAGCTTGGTGAAGGCCCTCAGAGCGGAGGTCAACCCGAATGGCAGGACTCGAAACTGATATTGCGACCCGCCAACCGCAAACCTCAGGTATTGTCAGTGCTTGAGATGGATCGGCACATGAAAATAAGCATCCTGAAGGTCCAATAACACCAACCAATCCTGAAGTTGGAGTGCCTGAAGGATCTGTGAAAGAGTGACCATCTTGAACTTGTCCTCCCTGAGGAAATTGTTCAAGCATCGTAAATCCAAGATGGGTCTCAGTCCTCTGTCCTTCTTTGAAATAAAAAAATATGGAGAATACAAACCCTTGTTCCTCTCCGGCACTGGTTCTATAGTACCTTTCTCTGGCAGGGTTAAAATCTCCTGCACAAGGAGCGGATCTGGAAGCTTCAAAGAGTGCTTCCCCGGTGGATCGTCATGAGGCCATCGTAGAAAAGGAAGGCAGTAGCCGTGGGCAATTGTATCCAGAGCCCACGCATCTGAAGTAATGGCCTGCCATTCTTCTAGATGCTGAGACAGCCTGCCCCCTACCGGTGAACAATGAGTCAAGGCCACAGAGCGGTTTTGAAGCGGGTGGGGCAGCACCTGATGGCAAAAAGGTTGCTGCTTGAGCGGCTTTGGCACCTCTACCTCGTCCATCACGAGGAAACTACGTTGCCCCCTTTGACTGGCCATACCTCTCGCCCTTCCAAATGAGGAGTACTAGCGAAAGGAACCACCCCGCCATTGCTGTCCCCTAGACCGAAAGGCTGAGGTTGTCGAACAGCTGCACCCACAGACTTGGCAGCTGCTTTGGAGGTTTCCAATTTTTCAAGGCTCCCATCACCCTTGCTGCCAAACAGATGAGACTCGTCAAAGGGCATGTTGAGAAGACGGGCCTGCACATCCGGTGCAAACCCGGACTTCTGCAACCATGCAAACCTGCGCATCACGGTGCTCGTAGCCATGGACCTGCTGACACTATCCGCAGTGTCCAACCCCGACTGAAGGGATTCACACATGGCATCCTTGCCATCCTGCATAATAGCGAGGAAGCCATCCCTTTCCTCCCCTTCGGGAATATGCTCAGCCGCCAAAGAGATGCAATTCCACAGAGTGTGCGAAAAAATTGCTAAGGCACAGGCGGAGTTGGCCGATTTCAACCCCATGCTCCCAGCAAAAAATACCTTGGGTGCCCATCCATCCATGCGCTTATCGTCCCTTCAGGAGGGATAGTAGGGTACGCTGCCTGCTTCGAGGTGGCCGTAGCCGCCTGAACCACCAAACTCTCTGGAGTGGGGTGTATGGATAGGTAGCTGGGGTCGCTACTGGATGGCCGGTATTTCTTTAACGACTTGTTCACTGCCAGAATAGTCTCCGGGGTGTTCAAAGTAGCAGCCACCCTCTTTTGCAATGCCACATGAAATGGCAACACCGGGTCAGTGGATGGACCCTGGTCCAAAATATCTGTAAGATCATCTTGATCAACCTGCACCGGAGGCCAGGCCCAGCCCAGGTACTCCACAAATATCGACATTAGTCTCCGATAAGAGGAGACGGCATGATCCCCCGGATCTGGCTTGCCGAACTCCATCTCATAGGAAGTGTCAAGGCCACTGGCATCATGCAAAGATTGACAAAGATCCTCCATCTGACTTTCTTCAGATATGAGACAGTCTGGAACACCAGGAGTCCCATACGGAAGACCAAAACGACCAACATCCTCAGCAGACCTTTCTTCATCCTCAGAAATGTCCTTTAGGGACTTAAAGAAGTCCTTCCTTGGGAGAGGAGTACACCTCTTCTCAGGTACAGACTTAGCAGTAGCCTTCCTCGGTAGGTCCACCGTCGCAGGGACATCAACCGTTAAATTTGGCCCAGATGGCATCAACGGCGTCAGTGTAGACAATGATTGTGTATAGGCACTATACAAATAAACAACCAATGTGTTTCAAAGCACTTCAAGGAGGGAGAGACCATGGGAGAATACATTAACATTCTTACAGGTCCTTGAAACAAATCAGAATGTGAAAATAACTATCATATAACAACAGATAGTACAACTGCATGGAACAAAAAGGGAGAGGAGGGGTAGGAAAATAGGAAAAAAAGGATACAAGACTAGCAGTAACATTACTATGTCTGATGTTGCAGTGCATGAAAGGGGGGAGGAGTGGGGGAGGGAGATAAGGGGAGGAACAGAACAAGTTACTATCTTAAAAGGTCAAGGACTATTCAATGAAGTGCTGGGGAGGGAGTGGGAGGAGAAGACAAGGAGGGAAGGGGGAGACAGACAAGCTGTTATCAGAGGTCAGGGACAAATGATAAGAGTGCTAAGATGTAATGAAAAAGGTGGAAGGGTGGGGGGAGGGTAAAATGGCTGCAAATGGCAGACAGCTACTATTACTATGCCTTGTGGCAATTGAAGTAGTGTCGATCTTTCACAGGACAAGGGAAGGGAAAGAAGGAAGGGAGGGAAGAGGGCTACAAAAGACAGGCGGCTAGGATTACTATGCCTAGCAACAATTGAGGTAGTGTAGATCTTTCAATGGACAGGGGTGAGGGGGGTTGCAGACACTCACAGGGGGCATGGGGTGAGTGGGAGGGCTTGAAGACACTCAAGGGGGGTAGGGGATGAGTGTGGGGGGGGGTATAAAGACACACAAGGGGGGCTAGGGATGAGGTTTGGAGGCATACACTCACAAGGGCATGGGGTGGGTGGGGGTCATACAGACACTTTCAGCGCTGACAGCTTTGAGGGCCTCATCATGGGCAAAGACCCGACAGGCGCACCCGATGGGCATGGCGCCGATGGTGTCGGCACCTTCAAGGGCTTTGACGATTTTGCAGGCCTCAACGGTTTCGCCGGAGATGAAGACAGTGATCTGGCACGTCTCTGGTGATCACCCGAAGCCTTGTCCGAACAGGGTCTCAACGGCTCCCGATGTTTATCACGCCGACCACCCAGGCCCAAAGGCGCGGGAGTATCTGGCCGAGATCGTTCCCTGCCGGCTTCATCAGAAGGCGCAGACGTAACTGTCCCCTGGGACTGAAATAGCTGCAACATCTGCACCCGGAAAGCATCCCACTCTTCCGGGGTCGAGGATTTGGTGGGATAGGTCACCTTTTTTGGGGAGGCGTCATCCGAAGAGGACGAGGAAGGTGAACTATAACGCCACTTCATGGACCACCTCGACGAAGAGGGCGAGTGGCGAGAACCACTGCGGGACCTGGAGCGCTTGGACTTTTTCCGATGAGGAGAGTCCCCTCTCGACTCGTCAGTCGAAAGACCAGCCAACTTAGACTTACGGGGCTTGGACACCCTGCCTACCTTCAATGTCCCCTTTCTTTCCCAAAGGCCGCGGCAGTCAGAGACTGGCACTTCAAGCAATCATCCGTAGCGTGGCTCTCGCCAAGACACCACAGACAAATTCGATGCAGGTCTGTGATCGACATCTTGGAGCCGCAGTCCCGACATTTCTTGAAGCCCGACCGCGGGGTCGTCGGGGAAGAAGAAGACGACATAGTACGGTAACTAACAGTAACCATGAGGCGTGCAGAGTTAGAAGTTTACAAAAAAACGAAACTAGGCTACGGGCGCCATGCGTGCTACTTATAACATCCGATGATGTCAGCCTCGACAGAGGCCTTCGAGAGACATCGACCTGACACCATCGACGCAGGGCGCCCTCTGCCGAATACATTTCCGAAGCAGCACAGCTGTGGACATTACATGTCACAGATGAGGAATACGTTGGAGGACACAATCTATTTGAAAAGCATAATTTTTAGACGTTTCCGGGGCTTAAGAAGGGCTGGCTCAAGTCTGAGAGGAGCAGGAAGGCTGTTCCAAAGGGAGGCACCAACCGAAAAGAGACCTGCCCCCCACTCTCTGCTTAGAGAAGCGTTTGACAAGCAGAGAGTTAGAGGATCGGAGGGCTCTAGCAGGGAAGTATTTGTGAAGGGAAAGTTTAAGATAGCGTGGTGTCAGGCTCCAGAAGGCCATGTGGATAATGCAGAGGGTCTTGAATTTGATCTTCGCGGCCACCGGGAGCCAGTGGAGAGATTTTAGGGTTGGAGAGATACAGTCCTGGGCATGAGGCCAAGGATAAGTCTTGCATCCTTATTCTGGATTAGCTGGAGGGGGCATAGATAGGAAAGGGGGAGATTGAGGAGAACAAGTTACTTCTTACCTTGTAACGTTCTTTCGACGGGATGTTCCTCCGACGTATTCCTCATCTTAGATATCTCCTTCCAGCTCTGCTGGCCCCGGAAAATGTTTTCTCTCTAGAGGGCGCTGCGCGTCGACGTCCTTCGAGTCGATGTCCCTCGACAGCCGCCGTATCGACGCCAACGTCATCCTGGCTATAAAGGCCGCGCGCAGCGCCCGTTGCTCAGTTCCGTTTTGTAGCCCACAATAATGCTTTCTGGACTAAACTAATCACCCTGAAGGAGCGTAAGCTGCAACAACAAGGGAAGTAGAACTGCGGGGATGGATGGGAGGGTCGATGAGGAATACGTCGGAGGAACATCCCGTCGAAAGAACGTTACAAGGTAAGAAGTAACTTGTTCTTCTAAGGGATTGTGTCCTCCGACGTATTCCTCATCTTAGATATGCTCCCATGGCAGTATTCTATTATTGGATGAGGGAGTACTGACTTCATGCTGTCTTCTATTGATGAATAGAATGCAGTACAGCCCTTCCAAACCTAGTCTCTTGACTGGAGGAGGAATCCAAATTGTAAAATCGTGTAAAGGTATGGACAGACGACCATGTAGCGGCCGCACAGATGTCTTTAACCGGCATACCTCTTTTGAGGGCCGATGAAGCTGCAATACCTCTGGTCGAATGAGCCCTAAGGTTTTGAGGGGGCTCTTTTCCTGCCAATTTATAACATTCCAGAATGGCTAGAATGATCCATCTGGAAATGGTCTGCTTAGTTATTGGTAACCCCAGCTTGTGACCTGTGTAACCTACAAACAGCTGGTCTGACTGTCTTATCCTGGCTAGTCTACTGATGTAAAAACTTAAAGCCCTTCTAGGGTCTAGCCTGTGTAACCTCTCTTCCTCTTTCCCCGGGTGAGGAGGAGGATAGAAAGATGGTAGGGTAATATTCTGAGTGATATGGAATTCAGAAACCACCTTTGGGAGGAAATTAGGCTTCACTTGCAGGACAACTTTGTCTTTGTGAAAGATAGTGTGAGGGGGTTTACAAGAAAGAGATTGTAATTCGCTCACCCTTCTAGCAGATGTAAGTGCTATTAATAAAACAGTTTTAAGGGTAAGGAATCTTAACGAACAAGAATGGAGTGGTTCGAAAGGTGTGCCCAACAGGAAAGTTAGGACTAAGTTTAAATCCCATAGGGGAACTTGGAATGGTCTTGGGGGATAAACATTGGTTAACCCCTTAAGAAATTGTATTACCAAGGGTAACTTGAAATAGGATGGTTCTTGCGCAGTGCGCTTAAAGATGGATAGCGCTGTGAGATAGCCCTTAATGGTGCCAACTTGAAGGCCTGAATTTGCCAAATATAGTAGGAAGGACAAAACCATTGGTGTACCACATGAAAAAGGGTTGATATTCTGTTCTCTACACCAGCTGCAAAATCTGTTCCAACGGCAGCGGTATAAAGACTTTGTTGCTGGCCTCCTTGCCGAAAGCAACACCTCCATAACATCATCAAGGAGGTCCCAATCCTTGTACCTCAGCCTTTCAGAAGCCAAGCGTGAAGGTTGAGGGTTTTGATGTCTGGATGGAGAACCCGACCTCCCTTCTGTGAGAGTAGGTTCTCTCTGAGTGGAAGTCGAATTGGAGGGCAGATGGACAAGTCTAGAAGGTCCGGGTACCACGTTCTCCTGGCCCAATCCGGGGCAATTAGGATCATGGTTCTCCGGAATCTTCTCAACCTCCTGATCATTTGAGGAATGACAGGGACCGGTGGGAACGCGTACAGAAGCGGAAACTCCCAGTCCACTATGAACGCGTCTCCCAGAGCTCCTCTCGGGGGAAATTCCCTTGAGCAGAACAGATCGCATTTCCTGTTGAGGCTGGTGGCGAACAGATCTACCTGAGGGGTTCCCCAAAGGGCGAAGATCTCTTGAAGGACTTCCTGAGCTAGCTCCCACTCGTGGGAGACTGTGCTCTGCCTGCTCAGAGCGTCCGCTGTCAAGTTCTTCTCTCCGGCTAGGTGAACTGCCGATAGAGAGATTCCTTCTTGGATTGCCCAAAACCAGAGCTGCATCGCCTCTCTGCACAGGGGTAGTGATCCTACGCCTCCTCTTTTGTTGAGGTAATGCATGGCCACCGTGTTGTCCGTCATTATCAAGACGTTTTTCCCTTGTACAGCTGGCAGGAACGCCTTCAGCGCAAGTCTGATGGCTCTCAGCTCTAACAGGTTGATGTGTAGTCTGGACTCCGATGGAGACCAACAACCGCTGATGGTCAAGTCGTTGGCGTGGGCTCCCCACCCCGTGAGTGAGGCATCCGTGACTACTGTTATCTCCGGCCAGGGTTGCCAAAACTGTTCTCCTTTCAGAATGTTCTCCTGACAGGCCCACCACTGAAGGTCTTGAGCTACTCTTTCGGGAACCTGAATAAGATCTGTCATTCTCCCTGAGAATTGTGACCACTGAGTCCTCAGTGCCCACTGGAGAGATCTCATTCTCAGGCGAGCCTCTGGCACTAGGAAAATGCAGGATGCCATGAGGCCTAGCAACCTCAAAAAGTCGAAGGCTGGGAGACGTTGGGCATGTTGGAACTTGGTAACCATCTGTAGAATATCTTGAGCCCTCACCTCTGGTGGTGAGGCTTTTCCCAGGGAAGTATCCAGGATCGCTCCTATGAACTGGAGTCTCTGCGATGGTATCATTTGTGACTCCTTTAAATTGAGGGAGAAGCCCAGTCTGTGAAGGGAGTGGCACACGTGATTTAGCTGGATCTGAGCTTGTTCCGAAGAAACAGCCCTGATCACCCAATCGTCCAGGTAGGGATAGACGTGAATCCCTTCCCTCCTTAGACTTGCCGTCACTACCGACATTAACTTGGTGAAGACCCTCGGGGCGGAGGTCAGCCCAAATGGCAGCACTCGAAATTGATAGGGAGAGTTGCCAATTGCGAACCTCAGGTATTTCCTGTGTTTGAGATGGATAGGCACATGGAAATAAGCGTCCTGAAGGTCCAGAGATACCAACCAGTCCTGGAACTGAAGGGCCTGGAGGATCTGAGAAAGAGTGACCATCTTGAATTTGTCTTTCCTGAGGAATTTGTTCAATTCTCGCAAGTCCAAGATGGGTCTCAGTCCTCCGTCTTTCTTCGGAATGAGAAAGTAAGGGGAGTACCAGCCCTTGTTCCTCTCCGCTACAGGTACCGGTTCTATGGCACCTTTCTCTAGCAGGTCTAAAATTTCCTGCAAGAGGAGCGGATCTGGAGCCGTCTGAGAGCTGATCCCCGGTGGATGACTGAGGTATACGTAGGAAAGGTAGGCAGTAACCTTGGGCAACTGTTTCCAATGCCCAAGCATCTGACGTGATAGCCTGCCATACCGCCAGATGTTGAGTCAACCTGCTTCCTACAGGTGTCCTGTGAGGGAAGTCCTCAGAGTGGTTTTGGGGCGGCTGATGCAGATGCCGATGGTAAAGAGGCACCTGCTGTTGCTGCGGCTTTTGAATATCTACCTTGTCCACCTCGGGTAGTTCTTCTTTATCCCCTTTGAGCCGGTCGTCCTCTACCTCTTCCGAATGCGGAGTAGAAGCGAAAGGACTTGCCCCTCGCAGAGGTTCCTGTGGGACGAAAAGGAGTCTGACGGATTGCAGCTCCTAGGGATTTTGCTGCTGCTTTTGAAGTTTGCAGTTTCTCTAAACTGTCATCCGCCTTTTTCCCGAACAAAGAAGAGCCATCGAATGGCATGTTCAAGAGCCTGGCTTGCACATCTGGGGCAAAACCAGACTTTCTCAACCAAGCGAATCTCCTGGTTGTTGTACTTGCCGCCATTGCTCTGTTGATACTGTCAGCCGAATCAATGCCCGTCTGGAGGGATTCGCACATAGCGTCTTTACCGTCCTGTATAATATTCAGGAACGCATCCCTTTCTTCTCCCTCCGGGATGCAGTCAGCCGCTGTAGAAGCACACTCCCAAAGTGTATGGCTGAATCTAGCAAGGGTGCAAGTAGCATTAACAGATTTTAACGGCATGCTACATGCCGAAAAGACTTTCTTAGGCATAGCATCATATTTTTTATCGTCCCTGTCCTGTGGGACGGTAGGATAAGCCGTCTTGACATCGGTAGAGGATGCTGCCTGTACCACCAGACTTTCTGGGGATGGGTGTTTAGACAAAAACTCCGGGTCTGTAGAGGATACCCTGTACTTTGTAGACAGTTTTTTATTTACTGCTGGTATGACATCTGGGGTTTCCCAGTTTGTCATGATCTTCCTCTGAAGAGCTTTATGAAAAGGCACCACAGGATCCTCCTGTGGGCCTTTGTCAAGAATATCCGTGAGGTCATCTTGTTGGAAAGATTGTGAAGGTGCAGACCACCCCATAAACTCTGTGATCCTGGCCATTAAGGCTCTGTAGGGGGTTTCAGCATGCTCCCCCGGGTCTGGCCTAGCAAACTCCACCTCAGGGGAGGTGTCTAACCCACTTGCCTCATGTAAGGAATCATGAAGATCCTTTAACCTGCGTTCTTCAGAGGAAAATTCCTCTCTAATTGGGGTTACAGGTCCCTGCAACTCAAATGTGTCTTCCTGTTCAGACAATTCACCCTCTTCCAATATTGAGGACATAGTTCTCAATTGTTCTGAACTCATAAAGGGTGTAAACCCCATTTCCAAGGCAGAGGGTGCCGAACTTGTCATAATCGGCCTCGAAAACATCGATGTCGTCGACGCCGAAGGCTTCGAGCGTGGCGTCGAAAACAAAGGCGGAGGCCTCGAAGACCTCGACAGAATTGGGATTCTACTCGACAATCTCAAAGCCATCGACGTCGAGGACCTGGGGATAGACACTGGGTGTGTCGTAACCGTGACTTTTCTTGGCGTCGACACCGGTGTCGAAGCTGGCGTCGAGTCGACAGACTCGTGTGTCGAAGGTCCCTTCGACAACGGCGTCGAAGACATTGACCTCGACGGAACTTTCGTCGACGGCGTCGACGGAACCTTCGAGGAAGGTTTGGAGGTCATAGTCCTGCTCGAGGGTTCGTGACGCGCTCGAGAGGTTTCCTTCGCCGGGTACTGCGACTCGCGGCGTTTTTGACCTTCGGGTCTTTCAACCAGAGCATCGCTCTCGGCAGTCTTCAAGGGGGTCGAGGCCGCTTTCTCGAAGACGCTCATCATATTTTTGCGGAATTCCTCCCATTCAGCCCGGGAACTATGTTTCGTGGGGCACGGGATTCTCTTTGGCGAAACAGAGGAAGAGGAAGACGGAGAAGGGGATCTTCGACATCTCCTCTTCGAGTGCTTCGATCTCGAGGAGTGATGAGACCCACTCCGAGATCTGGAGCGCGAATGGTGACGAGGAGACGAATGTTTCGACTTCGTCGACGAAGAAGAAGCTTTAAAAGTCTTACCTTTCTCCAGCTTCCCCCTACGCTCCTTCAGGGCCTTAGCTGTCATGGACATACAGTCCTCGCACTCCGAACAATGGTGTTCAGCTCCCAAACACCATAGACAAACTCTGTGAGGGTCAGTCAGAGACATCTTTTTCCCACAATCTCGGCATTTTTTGAAGCCGGATCGAGGAGTTGTCGGTTCCGACGAAGAAGCCATCGAGTACGGATCGAATAACTCGAGGTAAATAGGTTTAACCTGACAAAAACTGAGCAACGGTATTCCGAGGCACTGAGTACGCGCGGAAAAACGGAACTGAGCAACGGGCGCTGCGCGCGGCCTTTATAGCCAGGATGACGTCGGCGTCGATACGGCGGCTGTCGAGGGACATCGACTCGAAGGACGTCGACGCGCAGCGCCCTCTAGAGAGAAACATTTTTCCGAAGCCAGCAGAGCTGGAAGGAGATATCTAAGATGAGGAATACGTCGGAGGACACAATCCCTTCGAAAGAGACTGTTGCAGTAGTCCAGCCTAGAGGTGACCAGAGCTCTGGAGACGTTGAGCTTCTGGAGGAAGGTGAAGAAAGGGAGAATGCCTCTAAGGAGGTGAAGCTGGAAGTGGGCCTTCTTGGCAAGGTCCAAGATGTGAAGGGTGAAGGAGAGAACAGAATCGAAGATGGCCCCTGAGGTTTTTGGCCTCACAGGATGGTGAGGGAAGAGGGCCCAAAGAGGGCAGCCAGAGGATAAGTGGGAAACAGGGCGCAGGTGTCCCAGTGAGCAGGATCTCAGTCTTACTGGCATTAAGACAGATTGTTAGCCGCACACCATGCCTGGATGGCAGTCAGACAATCAGGGATAAGAGAAGAGGAGGAGGAGGAGGAGGAGGAGGTAGTACAGGGAAGCCTATAGAAAAGCTATGCGTCATCGGCAGAACACTGAAAGGGAGGAGAGAAGGAGGAGATCAGGTAAGCAAGAGGGGCGAGATGGATATTGAAGACCCATGGCAATAGGATAGAGCCCTGGGGAATGCCACAGATAGAGAGTGAGGTGGTTGATGAGAAAGGGCCCAGTTGCAGATGAGAAGGGCGTTAAGTGAGAAAAGAGGTTAGCCAATCCAGTGCCCGATCTGTGATGTTGAGGGAATCGCAAAGCTGTTTTATGAGCATTGAATGGTTGGCCGTATCAAAGGCAGAGGAGAGATTGAGGAGAATGAGAACAGAAGGAGAGTTAGAATCAAGATTTGCAAGCATGTCTTCACGGGTGTTCAGGAGGGCAGTTTCTGTGCTTCTGGATGCCCGGAATTCAGATTGATGGTCTTGGAGACAACCAACAAGTTCAGTATGAAGGTTCAGTTGGGGAGAGGAACAACATCTCCAAGAGTTTACCCAGGAAGGGAGTAGTGGAGATCGGATGATAGTTAGCCATGCAGGAGGGGTCAGCAGACAGCTTTTTTTAGGAGAGGGTTCACAACGGAGTGCTTAATGGGAAGAGCCAGTGGGGAAAGAGTGGTTACACAAATCGGCAAGAGCCAGGCGAGAGAGGAGATGGTGCCCTTAATGGTCCAAGAAGAGCCAGAGTGCACCAGTTTGGATGAAAACTTCATAGAGCGGACAACTTTAGAGAACTCATCAGGTTTAATGGGCAGGAGGGACGAAAGTGCAGGGTGGAGGAAGGGGAGCGAATGGAGGCTGGCGAGCTGGAGTAGGATTGGAGGTGAGGGTGGTGGAGAGTGTGAACAGGATGTCCTGAGTTTTAGATGAGAAATGGGAGGCCAGGACGGTGCAAAGTGCCTGGGAAGGAAGGAAAACGGTGGAGACTACGGATGGCTTGGCGTGTTCCTTGCAGATCTAAAGTTCAGCTGTGTTGTTAGTGGCTCCAGAGATGCAGGTTTGGATATGGGTCGTCTTCTTGGAGCGGATAGAGGCACTATATTGCCTTTAGAGCAGACAGCAGGCCAGTTTGTCAGAGGATGAACCGGAGGTCTGCCACTTCTGTTCAGCAACTCTGCATTTGTATTTCAGGGATGCTAGATCAGAGTCATACCAGCTGTTGCACTTGAAGGCAGGCTTCAGGTGGATCCTCATGACAGGGGCAAGGATGTCAAGGGTGTTGGAGATGGAGAGGTGGAGGTTAGCAAGGACAGACTCAGAGGGGGAGACAGAAGCAGGGGAAGAATGTGGAAGCAAAGGCAGTGGCTGCCTCTCGCTTCATTGGTCGAATGACGGTGAAGGAGGCTGGCAATGCAGAAGGAGGGTCAGACAGCGAATCAAGGGGCTCCATGCGGGAGGAGAGGAGAGAGTGGTCGGGCCAGGAGACGGGGGTGGGGATTGGGTTAGAGATATGGATTCCCCCAGAGATTAAGGCATCCAGAGTGTGTTCGGCTGAGTGGGTCGGACCGGAGGGAAGAACAGTGAGAGAAAGGGAATTGCAGAGGTCACGGAACTGTGAGGTGGCTGATTCAGGGGAGTTGAGGTGGATATTGAAGTCCGAGGAGGAGGAGGAGGTCAAGAGTGCATGTTTACTGCCTGTATTCTAACGTAACTATAACTTGTGCCTTATCTGTAATGACAACCATCGCTTAACTGTACCTGCCATTCAAGTGTTGTGCAAAGATACGCGCCCGGATGCCCTCGGGCCTGGTGCGCTATACAAATAAATAAAATACAAATACAAGAGGGAGGATGTGAGGTTGGCCCATTTTGCCTACTGGTTATGTATATTTAAATTACATTCATATGAGGGACGATTTTTCTCATGCTTGGCATGTGATCACTGGAGCACTAATAAGAGGCCTACAAGCATGAAATACTTCCCTCACTGTGTGAGATTTCCCACTAAATAGGTTCTCGGGTGGGGGTATATTTTGCACACCTAACCGCACAGACCAGTGAAATACATTGCCAGTGCCTCTGCAACAAAATTACATCATACTGACTGTGGCAAACATTGGTCATAGCTTGACTACCTCTGAGAGAAACAACCCCAGCATGCACAGAATGCCCTAAAGATTAATGTCCAAGCACAAGTGTTGGCAAACTAATAGGTAATGAATAAGTGCATGATGCACTCACTAATTCATGATAACTTGTAGGGGTGGAAAAGTGTATTCTGTGCCCTGCTGTGCCGATTCATGCAGCTGTAATTGCACTTTAAAAATATCTGAAATAAAATAAATCTGAAGTCCCTGCCAGTTTCGGCTCAGCTCAAATCAATCCGGCGGCTTCATTGTAAGCACTAAGCCCTACCAACAATGAGTGGCCCCAAAGATTACTTGCAATAAGAACATGAAACCAACTCCCAATTTCCCTTCCAAAGACTGCCTGCTCTATGTGCATTAAAGAAATTGGGTTGACTTACTGATGGATGCTTCAGCAGCAAATAATTACAGGACCTTTTCGGGGCATCGTAAACTATAACGTCTGACCCTCAAAATATCCTGAAATATTTTCTGTACCATTGACTTTGAATCCTATATTTATAACGAAATAACTAATACTTTGCAGGAGTACAGGGAGGAGTAGTGCATACATCTCCTACTCAGACCCAAACTCCTACTAAACAAGCATTGATCTCAATCATGAAGGGGAAACCGACACATCCCACAGGTATACATATTCCACCTCTTATGGTAATGTGGGCCGAGGGCAGGCTACTCCGTACCTGAGTTGGAGCTCAGCTGAAGAAGATCCCTGCACTTGGACCACCATCTTGCCCAGTCTTTGTCCCCGAGCTTCCATTTTTGGAATTAGGCTGTTCCGTCATAGGCCTTTCAACCCGTGTGCATCTAATAAATCCTGTCCAGAGGCCCCCCAGCGAATGGCATCACTAGCAAGGGGCTGCACAGCCAACAACAAGTTGTGCTGGCCCTGTGAGAGTCTTGCAGATCCTTGGGCCACCATTCTGCCCACTTAACCCCCCAGCCCCCAATCCATTTTCCCCATCAATGCACAAGGCGAGTCCCATTTCTTAAATCTACGCAATCATTGCTGTGAACTGCCACATATGCATATAGCAACTGCCCCTTTTGTTCTGCATTTCTTGGTTGCGTAGGACCTGGTGGTTTCCCTACATCCTACCAATCACACCTTACCGAACGTGCTCCTGTCAATCCTGCTCCTCCTCAATGTTCTGTCCCAATCTCTCCAATGGCCCCCAACAGTATCCCGTTGCTTTATCGACAGCAATTACTTTATGGTTATTTACTACAAAGTAATTACTTTGACATGACTTGGACAAATATGGCTATTGTAGGGTTAAGGGGTAGAAGTGGGTGGGGAGGGTTTTGGCAGGGGTAGTAATGAAGGGGAATGGGACGCATGGGGGGACCCCGAAATAACAGCAACAAAAACAGGCCAAGTAACATTTTTAAGTAAATACTTCGTAGTAAAATACAACAAAGTAATTACTGTTGATGAAATTACATGGAACCCCCCCTCCCTCGCCCAGCCTTACGCCCCTCCCCAACATCCCACTTCATCCCCTCCACTCCCCCTGCTCCTCTTCCCGTCCCCATTATCCACCCTTCTCTCCCCCATCCCACCCACTCCAACTTAAATCTACCCTACCTGCCTCCCTTGATATGATATGATAGGTTATTTATAACGCGCCTAATACCCGGAGGTTGTTAAGCGCGGACCCGGGGATCGAAACTGTGTTGCTCTGTGTAGTCTGCTTCCAAGGCGAGCACGTTGCCCCTGGGCTATCCTCCCAAGCACCTATCTCTACTTTGCCCCATTGACCTCCCCCCTTGGGTCTCCGGAATGCCCAATCCCTCTACCCAAAAACTCCTTTTCCATGAATCATTTCAATTCCCATCACCTAAAAATTGTTGGTTATGGGATTCCCTCCCATGAAGGGAAGGGCTTACAACCCGACAGCCCTTCACATCGAATTTGTCTCTTTCTCCTTCTCCCCTCATCTCTCCGAGATAGGTGGTGGTGTTGGTCTCCTGATCAACAAGGACAAACCATTGGCACCCCTTCCCTTCTGTGGAATACACCCCTCCTCCTTTGAGCATATCACGATCCAACTGCTCACTTCCCCCAACACCCTTGCCATCCTTGTCAACTACCGTCCCACAAGCACACTCAACTTCTTCTCTGAACATTAGCTTTTATTTGAAACACTGAGCTGAGATCCATATCGACATGATGGGTGACTTCAACCTCTTCAATATGACCAATGCCCAACAGCTTTAACCTGACTCCACTCTCTCGGACAACTCAATGGTCACCCTAGATAACCTTCCAACCTGCCCCCTACAATTATCACTACACTTTCCGCACATTTACCCCTTCCCATCAATATCCTCAGCCATGGATCTCCTGCACCAACCAGGTGCTGAGGACAATGCGTCACTGCGTATGCGATAAACAAAAAAAACAGGTCCCCACTCCTTGCACTACCTACGAGGAGACTCTACTGATCCGGACCACAGTTCCCAACAAGCCAAACACTCTTTTGGCACTCATCAGATTTCCTCTCTCTGCTCATATCCTCACAAACTATCCAGTACCAGCTAGGCCACGCTTAGCCCACAGGCCCTACCAATACCCATAAATCACCAAAATACAGGACACCTTGTCCAATATTCTATCTCTCCCATTCTCACCACCTCATCTTCTCACACTCGCCTCTCCATCCTGCTTGTCCTTTGTCTCCAACACTAAACTTCTACCCATCCCCCTTTCCACCATCTCATCCTGCGTTCAAATTGTCCCCTTTGCATCTCTCCAGCTTATTTAACATCTCTTAACTTGTCATCTTCCCAGTTTATTACAAAACAAAACCAGCCACAGTCATACTCTTCCAAAGGAATTCAACTGCTGACCCAAACAACCTCTCAATCTACACTCTTGTCTTCCCTACCACTCTAAATTCTTTGAGCGTTCCGTCTTCTACTGCATAATGAACTATCTTTAGGTGCACTCACTTGCTGACCCCCTCCAATCTGGATTCCAGTCTGAACACTCCAATGATTCTGATCAATCCTGTCACCAATTCTTTTACCACTGTCCATCACTCTCACCACTCCTCCATTCTCATCCTTCAAGACCTTTTTCAGCTGTTTGAAACCACGGATCATCCCTCCCTCCTTCAAACCTCTTCCCTGCTTTGGTTCAGGCACACAGTACTTGACTAGGTATACACTAATTTCTCTGACCGCGCCTTCTTCATCTTTCGGACTCCATCACCTCCTCCGTAGCACCCCTTCTCACATGGGTGCTCCTCAAGGATCAGTCTTAGACCCACTTCTCTTCAACCTATAAACCTCCTCACATGGTAAATTCACGTTCTCTTTTGATGTTAACTATTACCTCTTTGCTGATGGTGCTCAGATACTCTTCTCATTCCCCGCCTTCACCCTGGCAATCTCCGAACTCGTAACCAAATGCTTAACTGCCATGCGCCACTGGACAGCTCTACGCTGCCCCATGTTTTTCAAGTCATCTTTGTCCCTGCCTCGAATACCAACGCCACTCTTTCGCCTGCCAAGCCATTGCAAAAGGGGGAAAGACCAAATGCAAATCAGGATTGGTCCCACCCCAAAAGGTGCAGTTCAGCACAAACGGCTTGGTCACATACATTTTGCACAAGACCACAAGCATCCCCAGATTTGATTAGGCCTAGAGACCCATGCTTCTCCTTAGGGATGACACCCAATGAGACCGAAACATGTCTGGGGATGGGTGGGACCAAGCAAAATTTACATATGGTCTCTCCCCTTTCTGTAATGGCATGGCAGGCCAAACAACAATGGTTCGGAGCGTTGCCCCAAGCTGAGCCAGAGGTTAAGATGTATTCTAAAACTTCCAGCCTCCACCTTTTATTTTGTCTGGGGAATGGCTTCCCTTTGAGGCACCAATTTGTGGCTAATCCCTTGGGGGCGGGAGTGAGGGGGTTCCTGTCCACTTGGGAAGATTATGAGCCTTCGCAGAGAGAACATAGGGGACTTTCTAGGGCTGGTTCCAAATGGTTTGGTTTTGCATGCAAATAGTCCCCAAACAGGCTACAAAAATGTCTGACAGTTGAATAGGTCACTAGAAACTAGGTTGGCATGCTGACAGTTGAATAGGTCACTAGAAACTAGGTTGGCATTCAAATGACAGCCAAAGGATTTGGCAAGTATAATTAGATATTCCCATAAACACCACATTTCAAACCAGATATAGTTTATATTTATTTATCAGTCACTATGCCTTGGGGAGCACAATTATATAGAATTTGGATCTTGGATCAGGGTTGTCGACAATTAAGGGAAGTGCATAAGTATTGGAACGTTGGGTTCCAGCAGGCTGTTTCAATGAATGCAAATGTTACTTTAACTGCCATGTTGCTACTAAACTACAAGGCAGCTGCTGTGGCCGTCAGGAGGCAGTCCCAGTAGAGTTACATATTTGCACTATACCTTTCTGCATGAATCAATATGAACATGAGGTTTGATTAGCAAATCTCACTTTCTTTTTTTAAATAGTAAAAGCTCAGGCTAGCATAACCTTCATTGTCACCATATTCCACAGCTGTATTTTCCCTAAACATCACAAAAGAGGTTTATCTTCTACCAGCACAGTAATCTTAGCAGTTTGTTGTGGACTTACTGACAGTATGATGAAGTAGCCACGGTCACCACACCAAAACCAGGAAAATAGATGGAGTCTTTCCTCTATGTTTCCGAGCACATGACCTTGCCAGCAGAGTGACAGGATATAGTACAAGAAGAGTAGACGCCCGGATGTTGGTAGTTGAGGAGAGCATGCTGGAGAGAAGTGCAGCAGATAGCTCAAAGATGGTTGGAAACACCTAAAGGAAGTAGCAATGGCAGTACAGAGATACGCAGAGCTCCAAGCCTGCTCCAATACAGACACACCAACAGCCTGCAGAGTTGCTGATGCAAAGCAGTCTGACATGCAAAACCAGCCCACAAATTGTCAGAACAGTTGTCCAAACTCAGAGCAGCGAGAGGGGCAAACAAGCTCAGAGAAAAGAGAAGAGCGGGGAGCGAGGAAGAGAAGCTGGTCCTTGAACATCCGATACTGAAGAGGCTGGTGATGGAGAAACCCCCGTAAGTGACAGCTTACAAAGGTTTAAAGACAGGTGTTAGAAATGAGTTGAGGGCGAAGTCAGGAGAGAGTTTAAACTGCTACACAGTACAAAGATCATACCGACAGAGATAGGAGCCAAAGCAATGGACCCGAGATTAATTGCATTGTGGTTCTTTCGCTCCAAAGGCATAGCACAGTGGTGCCTACAAAAGGCAAGTGGACCAGAATAACATTGGCGATTAGGAATTGTAGCTCAAACACTCTAAAGACTATGTGCCATGCTGCTGACAAAGCCAAGTGAACCAGTGAGACAGTATGTATAAGGAGTTGTATTTCAAGTACACCGAGGCTTGGCACAGATCACAGACAAAGTCAAAACGACCTAAAGAGCTTTGCATAGGGAAGGTTATTAGGATTGAAATACTCCAAGGAACATGCACAGAGGCACAGGTCAAGAGAATTGATTCAGAGAAGAATTGCTTATTGAGAGTTGAGGCTTTCAGGAGAGATAACCAACCTAATAGAACCAAGGAAGATGTACTTGCAGAAGTACTTATTTAAGCAATAGAAACCGAAGGGGGCTGAGGGGGTATTACTAGTCTAGTAATGCCCTGGGTCGTCAGCAGGGTCGGACTGGGACAAGAAATAGGCCCGGTCACCCAATAAAAAGTGGGCCACCCCTCGCCCCATTACCCTTGACCTCTGATGACATCACCGGAAGTGAAGTCGTTTGACCCCACCCCACAGTGACATCCCGGGAAGCGATGAAACACAACCTTTCCCCCCCCTTGACAAAACAGGAAGTGGCATCAAACAGCATTGTTCCTAAGTACACTAAATTACTGTGAATCCAAGCAGACATCCAATGCCAAATGATTATATGTTATTGTATAGCGGAAGCTCTTTTTTATAGAACAAATATGCATACAATATCACCCAACCGGTGTTGCTACTCATTTATCGACCTAAGAAGAATGAAAGGAACTCTGGATACATTAACAAGAAATGCCTGTAATATGTAGCGGAGAGGGATACAGCCCTGGAATTGGCAAGACCAAGACTTATTCCTGCAGCCCTTAAAAGTTGATTTCTTAAGCTACAGAGGTCTATTTGTGCTGATAAAGTGGTACACAATACAATAAAAGCCACATATGCCAATTCGAAGAGCAGGCACAATGTTTAAAAGCATCTTGGCAGATGAGGGTAAAAGGAAGAGGGTAGGAAGGAACAAGTTACTTACCTGTAACTATTGTTCTCCTGCATGGGTCTAGCATGGATTCACATGGTCATAAATATTCCCCGTCGTCAGGCGGGGAATCAGTAGAATCAGTAAAAGAAACAGTTTCACTTGCACTTATAAACTGCATTTCTCCTTTAAACCAATCACTGTCCTCTGGGTCATACGGCCCCCATCGAATGACAGTCCTCTCCCTAAGCCCCTCTTCTGGCAGCCATCTTCAGATTTGCTAAGCACGTAAAGTGGCAGTGTGACCAAGAGCCGCCGCAGAGGGTTCGGAGGGAGGTTTTGCATGTGAATCCATGCCAGACCCATGCTGGAGAACAATAGTTACATGTAAGTAACTTGTTCCTTCTCCATCATGGTGTCTGGCATGGATTCACATGCTCATGAATAACAAATACATAGCAGTACAACATTACACAACCACGGGAGGCTCAACAGAAACAATTAACTCTTACCTCTGGAACAGACTCATCTCAAGCGAACAGGTTGCGCAGCACTACTTCACCAACTTTGGACTCCTTCCTGGAATCCCTGTTGATGCACTAGAACTTTGTGAAGGTGTGCATGGACCTCCACGTAGCAGCCCTGCAGATGTCCAGCAGGGGCACACCAGACAGGAACGCCGTCATCTCAGCGATCGATCTGGTGGCGTGGGCTCTCGGACGGCCGGGCAGCAGTCGGCTCATCAAATGATGACAGTGCATGATGCAGCCGGAGAGCCACCTTGAGATGGAAGCCTTGAACAAGGCCTTCCCATGGTTCATAGGACCAAAGTTCACGAACAGTTGTGTAGTCTTCCGAAATCTCTTCATGCATGCCACATAGAACTTCAGGGAACGCGCAACGTCCAGTAAGTGCAAGTCCCATCCGGTGACAAAGCCTGCGGAAAAAAAAAAAAGAAGAGGGGTGCTTCTGCAGCACCAACCCTCGAATCGTGGAAAGTCAGGTATGGTTTCTTGCAGGATATCGCCTGGATTGCCCCTACCCTCCTGGCAGAGGCGATGGCCACAAGGAAAACTGTTTTCCACGAGGAACTTGAGAGGGGCCTAATGCATAGGCTCAAAGGCACCCCCACGTCCTCCCATGAGCCTCGTCAGAACCATGTTCAGTTCCCACACCGGGGCAGGAGCCTTCACCGGCGGGAAGGATCAAAACAGTCCCATGAGAAATTCCTTGATGAGCCGGTGGAACCAAAGTGAAGATCTTCCTGGAGACCTGGTGTAGCAGGATTTTGCTGCCAGATGTACTTTGATAGAGGCGTGCGCCAGTCCAGACTTGGCCGAGGATAGCAAGTACAGAAAGATCTGCAGGGCCGTGACCCTCAGAGGGTTAATCTTCTGAGCCGTCACCGCAAAGCGAAACGCTTCCACTTGTGACCTTAGCACTTCAAAGTTGATAGCGCCCTGGCCTTGGCGAGATCCTCTCTGCAGTACGCAGGCAAATTATATCCTCATAACTCTAGGGCTGCAGGAGCCAAGCCCTCAGGTTCAGTGATCCTGGGTCATGATGAAGGATTGCGCCTCTTTCTCTAGTGAGAAGATCCGGAACCACTGGCAGCTTGACCGGAGGAGACGCTGACAGGCTGAGAAAGTCCAGATACCAAATCTGTCTCGGCCACGCCGGGGCGATGAGTATCATCCTGTACTGACACTGAGTGCGATGATGGCTTGGGAGGAGAGGAGTAAACGCCTACAGAGGCATCCCTTCCCACGGGAAGGTGAAAGCATCCCACGGGCTCCTCAGTTGGTGGAATCTGCTGGCAAACTTCTGCCACTTGGAGTTTGCCGCCGTCGCAAATAGAGCGATCTGGGCCCTACCCCACTTGGCGAAGATGCGGTCCACCTGGTCCTGCCGAAGCTTCCACTCATGGCAGGAGCGCAATTCCCTGCGGAGTGAGTTGCTGATGATGTTTTTGACTCCCGCTAGGTAAAGAAGGACGAGGAACATCTCTTATCTGATGACCCAGCACCACAAGTCCTGCACCTCCTTGGAGAGAGCTGGGGATGGAGTGCCCCCCGCCCCCGTTTCGTGATTTAGAACATGGTGGTGGTGGTGGTGGTGTCGTCAGTGAAGATCCTCACCACCTTGCCCTTCAGAGACGGAAGGAATGACTCAAGTGCCCAGAACACTGCCTGTAGCTCTAGGATGTTGATATGGAGATCCCTCTCCTCCGGCAGCCACAGGCATCTGGCGTGCAGACATCCGGTGTGGGCTCCGCAGCCTTCCACAGAAGCGTCCGTGGTGGCTGTTCCCTGGTATTGAGGGTTTTGAAACCCTGTGCCCCGGGCAATGTTGGAGCAGACGCCCCACCACTCGATCGCTGCTATCAGCCGCTGCACCGTATCTTGAATGGCTGCAACCCTCTCCCTCCAAGGGCGATGCCAGACAGGACACCGTTTTGAGTCTGGCTCCTAGGAACAGTGCATTCTGCAATGGTGTTAAGTAGGACTTCGGATAGTTGATGGAGAATCCCAGATCCGTCAGTAGCTGGACGGTCCCCGCATTGTGTCTGATGGCCAACTCCCACGAGCAGGTCCGAATGAGCCCGTTGTCAAGGTACAGGTACACGTGTATGCCCCGTAGACGTAGGTGGGCTGCCACCAGTGCCGGGCATTTTGTGAACATTCTGGGGGCCGACAATCTGAAAGGCACAGCCTTTAACTGGTAGTGCTGACCCTGCACTACGAAACGCAGAAACCTATGTGAATTGGGTCGTGGAAATAGGCGGCCTCCAGGTTCAGCAACGCCAAGAAGTCTCCTTCCTCCAGCTGGCCGAGCACATACTGCAACGTAACCAACCTGAACTTTTGGGACTTTAAGTACTTGTTGAGACGTCTGACTAGAAAGTATCTTGAATAGACTCCAGAGCCCCAGAGTCGTTGGGAAAGTAGCTCTATTGCCCCCATCTCACAGTATGGCCTGCACCTTAAACATGCTCTGTTCGTCGACATCCAACACCACAGTAATGGCATGGTCAGATGCAACTTCCTACTCCTGGAAAAGAGTGATTGCCTCCATCCTCTTATCGTCTGGGAGGAACTCCAGAATAGGGCCCAGCTTGTACCACAGCTCCCCGACATACTTGGCCAGGATCGCAAGGGCATTTAGCGCCTTGATGGTGGATGCTGCAGTGTAAATCACCTTCCTTCCCATGGCGTCCAACTTCTTCCCCCGACTGTCCGGGGGGACCGAAGGAGACGAGGACGGGTTAGTTGACTGCTTCCTCGCAGGTGCCGATACCACAGAATCCGGCTATGGGTGCGACCTCGGACACTTGGGTGCAGAGTCCAGCACCCGATTCTTCTTCTCAAGTCCATCATGTTTAGCTGGAGCCGTGCAAGGGTTTTTCATGAGGGCCAGGCCCTTTTCCCACATGTCATTTAGGAGGGGAACCGGCATGATCGTCTTACTCCTGGTCTCGCACCTCTTGTACAAGAAACCCTCTTTCCTGGTTTCTTCGGCGATCAGAGTGGAACGACCACACCTCATCCTGTGGGGATGCTCTAAGTAAAAGTGGAGACCCGCTGCAACGATATAGTCATTGTCGCCAGTAGTCATGGCAGTATCCATCCCGTACCCATGTCTGGGTCTACTGGGGGAGATGGAGACCGACGCGGGTGTAACAGCTGAAATGGCAGCGTCGGATGACGCTTCCTCTTCTTAGTTGGAGGCTGAGTGGGGGCTTTGGGGACCACTAGAACCAGACCCGGGTGCATCCTTTTTTGGGTCTCTGACACCAAGGTATAAAGGGTCGACAGCATGTCCAGAGACACATCCCTCGGTTGAGCTTGGCGGAATCAGAAAACTAGGCCCCGCGCCGTCGGCTCTGCTGTCGCCATCCTCGTCCCCGTCGTCCTCTTCTTCCACGTCTTCCGGGACTGTGTGCAAGAACTCCTGGTCCTCGTCTGTGAAAAAGACCTCCATGACTTAAGCCACGGCCTGGGAGGGCTGTTTCGGGGCCTTGTTGCCCCCACCCTTTTTCCCTCGTGTGGGGCAGGAACCGTAGTCCGAGCTGGTTTTCCTCCTTCTGGCGTGCCCGCAGACTTTGCCAAAGTCACTGCGGCGGACCCACGCCTACGGAGCAGGGACACTTTCTGTGCTGCGGGGCTACCTTCACAGGGTCATCTCCCTGAGCCGTCGAGAGAGCAGCTGCCACCACCTCTATCGTCGACGAAATCTTAGCTTGTGCCAATTGCGCATGCTTGGGCAGTTAGGCCTTCTTCTCCTCCGTCCACGGCTTCTATGACTTCTCCTGCAGTTTAGCCGGGGTAGATGATTTCTTCTTTGAGAAGAAGCTTGATTGCCGGCTGGCAATGGAGGGAGACGGTGATGTCGATCACGCCCTATCCACTTTGGGACCCGCTTCTGCGGCAACCCCGGTAGACTCGGACTTGTGGTTCTTGGCCTTGTCTTGGGCCCCGACGGATGAGGTGCCCTCAAAGGACGCTCCTCGGACCGGCCGGTCCTGGGTTAGGCATGACCCTGCTCAGTGCGCGGGCGTTAAGCCACAACACAGGTCTACCGTGCCTGTCCTTCATAGTCTTCTTGGAGAAGCTGAGGCATATCTCGCAGTCCGCCTCTTTATGGTACGGATGCAGGCAGTAGAGGTATTGTAGGTGCTGGTCTTCCATAAACACATTCCATAGCCCGCACGTGGCACAGGGCTTGAAGAGGGGCGCTGAGATTCACTGATAACAGACCCCGCTGTCTGCAGATGGAGAAAAGAGCATTTGGCATACAATAAGAACCTTTTTCCGTCGAAAATACATAGAAGTAGCCTGCAGAGCCAACTCAAGGACTCCCAACACTGAAGCGTGCGGTAAAAATCTGAAGATGGCTGCCATAGGAGGGGCTTAGGGAGAAAGCTGTCATTGGATGGGGGCAGTATGACCCAGAGGGCAGTGATTGGTTTAAAGGAGAAATACAGTTTATAAGGGAGAGTAAAACTACTTTTTCTTTTACCGAGGATTCCCAGTCTGGCGACGAGGAATATTCATGAGCATGTAATTCCATGCCAGACCCCATGCTGGAGAAATAGGGAGAGTGGTGGGTACCTATCAGTCATCCACAAAAATTAAAAGTCACTTGCAATGCCAATCAACAACTAAGCTTGTAGTTGATCACTCTTTCAAGTATAATTTTTGATGTTGAAAGCCTTTTTGAATAGTATCACTTTCAAGGCTCTCCTGGATTTAAGATTGGTTTATTCCTGCCGATTTACTCATGGTGAACTGTTACAGGGGTTGGTGCCCATAAATGAGAAGTTCCTGCCTCATAGTCTCAGTTTTTTGTATTCAGCTGAAAAGAACTTCTATAACCAGATCTTAATTTCCTTTAAGGAATGAACTTCTTGAACCATTTAAAACATTTAGGGGAGTATCGCCGATATTCTAGGGGCATAATACAAATCATTTTAAAATATTCTGTGCTGAACCAGAATTTGGCGCACAGCTCCTGCTGCGACATGGTTTCTTAACCTAATTCCTGAGGTCAATCTGGGTTCTTTGTTTGAATTAGTACTCAAATGATGGTGTCAAGATCAATGGAATGGCAATGATGAATCTGTAATTAACACAACAATAACAGTAAGTAACTAACAACTAGGTTTTTATTCCTTGATTAACAAAAGTGTGAACCTTTTAATTGTACACTATTACAATGTCCAACACTTAAAGGTATGTATACTCTTTAGTGGTATTGTGAAGACGCCAACACATGCTTTAATGGGAACAATTTCTAGTTAGTCAATGATATAGACTTGCAAGTGTTTTTCATGAAAACGTGGGGTTATCGTCTTGGGCATTCAAATGTATAAGCCATTGCTGTAGTCCATTTGAGACACAAGGGCACTCGCCAAAGCCACCTTATACTGCATGTCCAATGGTGAAAGTGTTTGGGCATGTGAAGCTGGCAACGAGACATATAGGCAACTTCATTTGCCTTTGGAAGTTAGAGTCAACTATCACACCAAAATGTCTGGCCCGTTTTTATTGGCACAGGTTGCACATGCAACATCATTATAGTTCACATAAAAGAATTTCAACCAGAGTATTAGCACTCGTTTACGGCAAACACCCTCAACTCCCCTTTAATATGGCAATTTTGTGCTGTGTGCCACCAGCCAATGCTGCATCTTCGTTGGCTCGGTCTTCCGTCTTTAGGGATGGTCCCTTTGATGAATCAAGGGATTCAGTCACTTTCCCCCAAAGTGGGGGGAGGAGCCCTTCTTGTGAGGCTAGGGAGGGGAGCCCGATAGGCAACATTACCCTTAGGGGTGACAGTAAGCGGGTCCTCACAGGCAGAGACTGCCCTCTTGGGTATAAGGACTCCCTTTCCCATAAGGAACTCCCTTTCCATTATCCCCCAAAACCTAGAACAACTTCATTAACGGACTGACTAAACTCCTCTTACATGTATTATTGCAATATAACCAATGTCCACCTAATATTGTGAAGAGTAATAATATGGAAGTAATGAAGAGTGTTTGTCAAATACAGACACGAAAAGACAAACAGGAGGCATACTGAATATGAACACAACACAAATTAAGAACTTTCTGTGGAAGCCGGGGAAGCTCCAGCAGCGCGTTATAAAAAGCAGGGTCAAGAGAACAGGGAAGGGAGACCCGGGAGTTACAAATCGGCCATATCGAGGAGGTTGGGAAAACAAGGGAGACACTGCCTTGCTTGTCCAAAGTAGTTACTGAGAAGAAGGGGCAGTAGCACGCTGCCCGACAAGCAGAACAGGAAATCCAAAATAGTCCCAGGAAGGATAATCGAGAAGGGCCAGGAAAAGGTTCCATAGTTGGCGTGCTGAGTAGGTGATAGGCCAATAACGGACCCAGGGAGGCTTGTTCATGGGTGGAGAACCCAACCAACAAGCCAAAGGAAGAAGGTTATGGCGTGGAACCTAACCGAAGGAAAAACCCTTTCTTTGTTGAAACCACAAAAAAAAAAAAGAACAAAGCGCGTCGGTAGAGCGACACGGAAAGAAATCAGAAGATCATCCTGACCGATCATGGAGGAGAGAAAGAAAACCGACGTGGTGACGCAGAACTCTTTCAATTGCGGTACAGGGGAGAGCGGGAGACCCTGGGAAGGGAGCGAGGTGGAAACAGTGAAAACCACTTGGGGAACCTGCATCTGCGTCCCAGTGATTGGCCAAAGTAAATGAGGAGTGATGATCAACCAGGGGACCGACCTACTGGTCCCAATGATTGGCAAAAGTATAGGCAGTAGTTAGGAGTACATGATACATGCTTCTGTGAGTTGCAAGACTGAGTGGAATTAGATTAAGACAGACTTTGTCTACACATCTCAAGAAGGAGAAAGGCGTTTGGAGATACAAATACATTAAGGACCTGGGAAGACCCAATGAAAGAGCGATTACAAGGAAAAGCAAGAGACTATTTGAAGATATCATATTGAAGAGACCTGTTCTGAAAAGCATAACCCAGGAGAAGGGAGTCATTCTCTTGGTCTTTTATGAAGTATTAATGTACAGGCCGGTGTACACGGACCAAAGTGCAGGTTTTCATCAACACAGTAGGACCACTATAGATCCTAAATCTACAGCTACCCCTAGCAGTGACAACAGGTGAAGCTACTGCATCGGACAAACATACAGTTACAAACATGGCCTTTTATTATTTGCTAAATAGATTAATAGTGGTAAGGCCAGCTTAGGCTAGTTTTGACGAAGGACGGGCTTTTGTTTGGACTTCACATCTGACGACGAGTGCCCTAGTTTGGTTTTGGTAGGTATGGCATCCCATAGACTACGGTTAGCGAGGCGTTTTCTTTATTATTTAAATAAAAGCAAGTTGAACAGGTGTGATGGTTGAGCTAAAACATGGCGCTGGTGCGCAGTGCATTGTGGGAGCACTCAGAGCCATGATGGATATTTATCCATGCCTCAGTGGAAAGCTACACTTGCTTTGCGAAACAACATGTTTTCAACGTTATTCGCTGATGGGCTTGGAATGCAGGCCTTCCCAGCCAAGGACACGGCACTGGGAAAGCTAAGATCTGCAGGTGCCGGCTGGTACCTGATAGCGAAGTTTGTGTTTGTCTGCTATGCCTGTGCCAAGGTTTTGAGATGAGTTATGGAATTGTTTCCCGGGGCGTTTAGGAGAGAGAAGTGCTTTGCTCCTTGAAGTTACTGTCGGTTGACCCAGCTGGCAACCAACGGTCACCCATCAATGCGCAAGCGCATTGCCAGAAGGTTCGAGAAGTTGCCACCCCTTGTTGAGGAGGGCATATATGCGGAAGCCCTCAACGGTCAGACGGGATAAGCACAAAGACTTCAGTCGGAGGGGGGACGCTTCGGTCCGACACTCCTGTGGGTTGTTGTGCTCTTGGCCTGGCTGTTATCGGGGTCTTTCAGCCGCTTCTGGCGAGATGAAGTTCCATTAAGCTACGCCCACGGTGATGTATTTCTTTCTTTGACTTCTTTATGTTTTCTGTGATCTATGCCCATGTGAGTTGTACGAGTTATTTCTATGTACCTGTAAGCTTTGAATAAATAGCCGTAAAGAGCTGATTAGCTTCTAAAGTGTGTGTGGCTGTGAATTATTGTGTCTGTTTTTGGGTTGAAGTATTTGCTCTATAATTGCACTGGTGATTTATGGTAGTTCCGTGCACTTTTCAGAGGAGAGCAATACATTTTTTGGCGACGAGGATGGGATATTTGTGATGAATTGCTCCAAATATTAAAGAATCCGTCTGTATGCAGCAGAGATATTTGTGATGAACTGTTCCAAATAATCTGTTTGAAGCCGAGTTATTTGTGATGAAGTGTTCCAAATAATCTGTTTGAACGAGCGAAAGGTTGTTTTAATTGGGCAGTGAGTGTTGAACTGTGTTAAGCTGTTTTGTTTTTTTTCCTTTTCCCTTGCTGTGAAATGATGATTGTGTGAGAGAGTGCTTTGAATAAATAGCCGTAAAGAGCTGATTATCTTCTAAAGTGTGCGTGGCTGTGAATTATTGTGTCTGTTTTTGGGTTGAAGTATTTGCTCTATAATTGCACTGGTGATTTATGGTAGTTCTGTGCACTTTTCAGAGGAGAGCAATACAACAGGATACCTTATAGTTCGTCTCATCCTTCTGACCTACCACATCCCTCGGTCCTTCCCTTCTATCACCATCTTTAAATTACTTGTTAAGTTTTGGCATCACCACCTAGACTGCCTCAACTTCTGTCACTAACTCCCATGAAATCTAAATGGCATACACCTTTTGCCTTCTCCATCTACATGCCTATGAAAAATATGAAATTGTTGTTCTGAAAATTGCCATATCGCTCAAAACCACGTAAAACTGTGGAAATGGCAGGCAGTCATGTCAAGTTAGGCATACTTCCAAAGGGGGAGGGTGTTCTACAAAATGCATCTTTTCTGTTTAAATTCTTCATGGTGATGTGTCCAGATAGTTGAACACAGTGTAGCCTAAGCGATGCATGTGGAGAATGTAATAAATCATGATTCCACGACGTGGAATAGTGATTTTCCAAGGGGTGGGTGTTGCAAATTGTCTAGATCAGATTCTTCTACTATTTTAAGGAAGGCATGGTATTAAACAGTAAGACAGACACAAGTGATCAATGTTCAACTTCAACTTGGTTTGAAAAACGCTTATCTAATCCTAAATCTAAAGATGGGAGCAAGCTACGATCATCAAATAATAATAACGCAGTCCTAGTGGTGTCTTGTCAAAATAAAAGAGCCTATACTAATAAACCTATTGCCAATCCTTACTTCTAAATACAAATACTGTGGGAAACAATGTTATACAAAAGAAAAAAGTGTTCAAGAAATTATATGTCAGGATATTTAAGCGTCGGTCTCCCTTCCCAAGTTTTCAGCACGGGACAAGTCGGCATGCTCGAGCTCAGCACACTCTCTGGCTTCTCTAGCACGAGGCTGCAGTTCAAGACTTCAACATCAGGCCCTTCTGGGCCAAAGTCGCTTTGTCATTCAAAGCCTTTTATTTCAGAGGTCCTGATGTAACACGATCAAAACAGTGAAGTTCCTTTCTTCTCAGGATTTTCACTTACACAACTTCTCTGGTGATTTACTGTTCACCCCGGGCCCCCCTCCGACGGGCTTAGACCCACTTTAACACAAAACCTTCAATTGGTCTCCCTCTGCCACGCTCGGACCACATTCACGTACTTTTCCAAACTTTCTCTATTTCATCAAAATCGAAGACTTTCGAATGCACGTGATTTCGCTTGACCCTTCACAGGACCACTTCGATTCACATTTATTCGTTCTCTTTCAAATGGTCTCCCTCCGCCGGGCTTGGACCAAATTTATCTACTGTTATTACTTCTCAGCTGGATAGCTTACCGAGACCTTGGATTGAGCACTCACGCGGTGCCGGACCACTCTGTTAAAAGGTATTGTAGCTTGCTTTAAAGTTCAATCATTCATCAGTAGTTTAACTCGACTCACGTCTCTTATCACACGCATTTTAACAATGATCATTCCAGCGCTCGCCATACAATGTTGCTGCTTGCAACCTCAGCTTCAACACAGACCGGTCTTGTATCGTTCTCCCCAACTCACCGGCTGTGTTGACTTCACTGATGCCGCTTTGTTCTTGGAGCCAAAGACGGTACCACAGCAGCTGGTGATTCTCCCCGCCTTGATTACGGAATCGGGAGTACCCCGGGTATCTCCCGCACACAATGCAGGATTATTCAGCCTGGTTTCCTGGTCTAACGCTTTCTATTCTTGAGGTCTCTGGAAAGTAATGGTTCCTTGTCGAAGGGGTCAAGGGAATTTCCCTCCTTGCGATCCCCTTTGGTTTTGCCGTCTTTCCCCTCTCGCTCAGCTGCTGTCTCAAAACCGCTGTTTCCTCATGTGCTTTGCCTCGCTTAGAGTGTGCTCTCGTGCTCTGCCTTTTATCCTGTGGAGAAGTGTAATGGAAGTGAAGTGTGCATGATTGTCGATAATTGACCTTGCCCGACCATAGTATTGAGACATGCCAGGTACACGACTCGGATGTTAGTCTGTTTTCCCTTAGAGCGGGCTGTCCATGAGAAAGTGTTTGTGTTCTGAAAAGGGGGGCGGGTTTCCTAAATATCCCACCAGGTAGGATGGGGTAAAGTTGTTACAGGGAAGAGGATACTGCATCTCACCATCCGGTGTCCCACTCCCTGAAGAGCACTGAACCAGGTGATCCTCCCGCACTGGTCCACCCCAGGAACGGGATCCTAAAGCGATGGCCGTGTCCTGGCCACCTGGATGACAGATCCCCGGGGACTAGTGGGTGAGACACCTTCTGGTTTCTCACACTGCACACACACAAATGCACTAAAAAAAGCACAAATTTTATAAAATGACTACAATCTCAGCTCTTAAACAGTTATTTGCCCAGGAGTCGCCCAAAGGCAGGTTTTAACCCCATTTTAAAAGGGTACCATTGTTTGGGGAAGTCATCTATATCTGCAGAACAAACACTGCATTTGATCAATGTTTGACTAGGCTTTCCACCACAAGAGCAAGGTTCTACACTCGATATACAAATCTAACGCAGACTACAAACTATGCACCCACATCTGAACTTCTTGTTTCACTCCGAATGATGCTCACCTCACCCGCACTGATGTCACCAGGCTGCCCATTGCAGCATAACACCCTCACAGTCTCATGCTCCCGCCCACTTAGAGTCTCAAACCCATTTTCTGCCTTTATCCACTTGACCCAAACTCTCACACAGTCCTGTGTCAATGTGTCCGCCCATCAAATATGCATTTTGCCGTCCCCAGATGCAGGCCCATCTTGACACTGCTGTATAGTCCAGTGTCGTGGTGTTCTCACCCCGCTGTCTTATACCAATTTGACCATGCCATGTGCTACATACAGTACAGTGTACAGGCTAAAGTCCGTTTACAAAAAATACAGCATTTAATTGGCACAATCTACTCATTGCTCCTGGCAGAAAGGCAAGAGAAAAATGTGTCACATTTCAAAGAAAACAAGATAAATCTGACAGTTCATAATAGATTACAGCAAATGAGAAGTGAGAGACGGGTAGGTTGGTCACTGGCACAGTGTTAAATCATCAGGAAAATGGCAAATCATGGAAGAGGTCTGCCATTAAATCTCATGCGGGGTACCACCCCTGATAAATATGGGTTCACAGCTCACACTTTCCTGGCCCATGCGCAAGAAAGCCCTACAGAACCAGCCTTTTTCTTGGAATTCTGGGATCCCTAGTCCTAAATTTAAAATGGAAAAGAAGACTGCATGTCACAGAATTCCAAGAAGAAATAAAAACATTTTAAAAAACATGACAGGGTGGATTTCTCACGCATTGAATTCAGAAACTTGCAAGTTGTGCGAGTTGTTTTGCTACAGGTAAGATAATTATGATAAATGTGAAAAACACACGGTTCCATGGTGCCCCTTAAATAAGTTCTTTTGGTCTTTCCCTCATTACTTGTTACGCTCACAGGGCACTGCAGAAGTAGTACGACCCAAGAAAAAGGTTTCCCTTTTGAAATGTTAATGACTCCCTCCCGAAATCTACAGCAACCCCCCCACAGCCGGACTGGCCTTTCATGATGGGCCTCTGCACATTGGCCTCTTATCTGAGAGCACACAGAATGTGTTGTCTTGCTGCATGCTGCACACACAATTAAGATGTTATTTTCGTTTGCACGTTGTAATATGGGGCCAGTGATGAATTATCTGGCAAGGGTGTGAAAGCGCCGCCTTTTTTTCATTAGGCATTAATAAAATGATGCAGTTATTCCAACTCTGAAAGGGCAATCTGCTGATCAGATTCCCCTTTCATAAACTCCAGACCAGACCATAGTGTGTACCTGTGCCAGGCTGAATCAGTACTCTGATCTGCAGCGCCTGCTCTACCAGTGCCACAGAGCAGGTTCAGAGGTCACAAGTGCCCATTTGACAGCGGCAGTGACAGCAGAAGGGTAAGCTCTAAATGTAAGCTTTCACGAGTTAATGCATGGTGCATGACACGGCTCAACCATTTCAGCCACATCAAATTGGTATCACACATGTCATCAATGTAGGCCCAGTTTAGTGGTGGAAGGGTTAGGAGTATTCCCCCCAGACAGGCTGGACCTTGCCCTAGTGGCAGGAACGTAGCCTGCAGGGGATTGCATATCTTGGTTCCTTTCTAAGGGTAGGTAACACCCTTTCCAAGAGATAGCCACACCACAAGAATCTGGCCTGGGAACAGGAATCAAAGGGCAAACCCATTCACAAAAGGTTTGGCATCGCACCAAAAGGGTGCTACATATCTAAAGGCCTTTGATCGTATTGAGAAGGGAAGGGGCCGGGTTAGTGTAGACAGGGAGAGCCCTGTACTGTGAAGGGAGTTTTCCACTATCGTGTTTCTCTCAGATTCTCCTTTCAGTCCCATCCACTTCCTCCAGCACAACGCCCTTTGGGTGGGATGTCAGATGGGTAAAGTCAACTTCTTTCAAGAACAGAGATTGTACCCCTAAAGCAGGCTAGCATTAGTCCAATCACCTGTGGACTTTTACCTTTAAAAGAAAGGGTCTCACACCACTTCTTTGAAACATCTTTTTGACTCCAACCCTTGAAGATTTCAATGGACCAGGTTGGGAAAACAGTCCTTCCCAAAGTACTCCAGTTGTGAGGTGAAGACATGTTTTATAAGTCAGAGGCCAGCTCTGGCTGATAACCATCCCCAGGGACCACTGGGGGTGATCCTGCTGCTGGAACAAGACCTGCCTTTTCGCCAGCACAGCGGTACACAGGACCTCACTGGATTGAAGGACCCATGCAGTTGCGTGCCAGCCTTCCCTGTGTTAGGAAAGAAAAGAAAAGAAATAATGTTGTCCCTGAGCACCTGGATTGGGACTCACGGCACCCTGAGAGCAATGCAGACGGGATCCTTATGTTTTTGACTTAACTGCATGGAGTCGTTTTCAAGAACCGTTCAACACATTCGAACTCCCAGGACCCTCCAAGTGCTGCCTTTTGCACTCTCCTGATCTTTGAATTGCTCGTCTGTGAGTATGCTGCATTATCACTCGAGTAAATCACTCTACTCCTCAGCTGTGAAACGCCCTGCCACGTTGTACCATTGCGATTACTATACTACGAGACTCTGTTCCCAAATACCGGAAACTAAAAATTGCATATCAGCTCTTTCCCAACTTGTAATACGAACTTAGCCGACCTATCCACTGACTGCGCTAGCATACACACGGTAATCGATATTTACTGTCTCAGTTGCGATGAGCTGGATCAGCCAGCCTACCTCCCCCTGCCTATGTGTATGTCTTTCTGCAATAATGTTACTCTGAGACCCTATGACCCATTTGAAATTAGCCTTATGTGCGCTACTGTCTAGTATGCTGTCATTAATGAAATGCTGAAACAAATGTTATTGCCTAAAATGCGGAATTAACCATTTGAGCTTGCTAGACCCATCACTGCTTTGTGCCCGCATGTGATTAGCCTAACGTCTATTTACGTAGACACCTACGTCTATACGGTGTATCCGAAAAGGACTTCCCTCCGAACTTACTGTACCATTTATAACTTGTACTATATTGTACTATGCCTGCCACGCCACCACGGTAATATCAGACTATCCTATTTTGGTGACTACACTAGAATTACTATCGCCAAGTCTCCCTGATTTCTTACCTCCGATAATTATCATTATCCAATCGTTTCCACGAACTAGCCCATTATACGCCAATCCAGCCATTGTGGACCTATGGAATAACCTACTGCACTGTGTATTTGCATTGCTTACACTAGACTAGCCTGATTTACTTCCTATTGCGACTATCGTAGCTACGAATTAGCCTACTGCATAGCCCACCTTGGTCCACAAACTAGCCTATGATACTGTGAATCTGTGCACTAGCCTGTACTATGAATCTATGCACTAGCCTACTGTACTATGTACCTTGCCTTTTGAATAGCCTACTGTACTGTGTACCTGCCTTTTGAATAGCCTATCCTGGTCCATAGACTAGCCTACTTTACTGTGTACTTGCTTGCCTATGTCAGACTAACCTACCCTGATCGAGTAACAAGCCCACTTTTGATTACACACGCCCTACCGTTGCCAAACTACTGTACCTGAACACCATAGTACATAATGTATGCAACCACCCTTTACCTAACGGCTTTCATGATCACATTACCATCAATTGCCAGCCTGACATTTCAAAATATGGCACAGATTACTATGACCAGCCATTCCTGCACATTGACAAAACCTCCCCTACCATTGCCTTACTTAACGCTCCCAGAACTAATGTCCCATGCGACGTTACGCATAGGAACCTCAAACTACGCTCAAGGCTATCCAAAGTATTTGAACCGCTAGCCACCCACCCTACCAATTACACCCCACATAGTAAAGACTGTGATATCACCCCTAAAAGGATGAATGCAACCAACTTCTGTGCTACCCAAAAGTTGATTCCGAAAATATCTAAACCCAATAAATACCAAACCACAATGGCTCAGCGCCTGAACAAGGCCATGCCGGCCATAAAATTAGCTCTGACCGCCTATCCGCTCAAAGGAGCACTCATTAACAGAAGATCATTAGTAGCACACGCTACAGATATTGCTGACATGATAGAAACAGAAATTATGATTTCTTAGCCATCACCGAATCCTGGCTACACCAGGCAGCAAGCCCAGCCTTGATGATTGCTGTCCCAGCTAACTATACTATACTTAGAGAAGATAAGAATTGTCACCCGTGGCGGGGGTATAGCAATCATAGCTAAATCTAGCCTAGCAATGAGACTAGCAGCTCCACTGCACGTTAACTCCTGTAAATTCCTTACAGTCAAGCTGCCCATTTCAGAATCCCAAACTATCACTATACATCTCACTTACAGATCTGCTGGCCCCATTGGTTCCTTTGAGGAGGACCTTTCCATGATCCTCTCTGACAATTTAAAAAATGCATCTCAGGTACTTTTATTAGGAGATATGAACCTGGGTTATAATGATCCTAAAGATGCACAAGCTACATCCATTGCCAATGTCCTCACTGAGCTGGGCTTCTCCCAAAAAGTAACCCAGCCCACCCATGACAAAGGTAGAAACCTTGAATGGGTGGACGATTAAAACTGTAACATCACCATTACTACTATTACCCCACAGTAATGGACTGACCACTCTTGTATAGCCTTCACCCTAGACACTAAAATTAACTCAACCCTAAAAAGCCTGATAGCACCCCTATACTAACCAGAAACAGAAAAATATATATAACTTCAGACAGACTCTTACCACTTATACTCCGTACCTTAAACTCACTACCAGACCTACTAGAGCCATCTACCCTAGTGAACGAATTCAACAAAGCCATGACAGAAGCACTAGACACCATTGCCCCCTTCAAAAATAGGTAACAGTAAGCCAAGAGCACACCTAAACGCCTGGATTACACCTTACCTAAAATAACTCAGGTGAAAGAACCATGAGAGTCTTCTCCACCTCAGAAGCAGCTGACCCCATCCCTATCTCATGTGGCATTCCCCAGGGCTCCTGTGTCTCCCCCACTTTGTATAACATATTCACCAAGCCCCTTTTTGATAATCTGGACCATCTTGGTGTCACCTACACGAACTATGCAGATGACACTCAGGTTCTCTTCCCACTTACAGGGGATTACAACCAGGACTTGGCCTTGGTGAATAGGATATACCTCATCATCCAGGCATGGATGGCACTCCACGGTCTATGCCTGAATGATGACAAAACAGAACTCATCATCCTGGGGACTACACCCAATATTAACAAACTTGGCCACAAATACACTTCCTTAGACATAGATGGCAATACAATCAAGGTGAAGACGGAGGTAAAAACATTAGGCTTTTACCTAGACTCCAGCCTAACTCTGACAAAACAAGTGAATGCTATGGCATCATCTATGACTTGCACTTGTAAATTGATTAGATCTGCTAAACCCTTCCTCTCAACAAACAGTTGTACCACACTGGCAAGAGCACTTGTGCTATCTAAGCTGGACTACTGTAATGCCGTTTATATTGAAGGCAACAAACATATCACTAATAAAATCCAAATACTTCAAAATAACGCCTTGAGAGCAGCGTTAGGATTGACTAAAAGAGAGCATATATCAACAGCAAGACAAGCTAATCGGCTCTCCACTTTTGACAAAATCAGACTCAAAACCGCCTCACTAACATTCAAGTCCCTTAATAACACAGCACCTCACTACCCGACAGAGGTTTAGCAAAAGACCAACACTCACACAGTTAGTATATGCTGTTCTAGTGGGTCGAACAGTCCCCCCCTTCAAACGAGTTTGGGGGGAATAGCTTCCCTGTTAAAGCTGCCCAACTCTAGAACTCCCTTCCACAATACCTTAGGGTGAACCAAACCTACCCACAATTCAGACTAAACATTATCAACTGGCCCAAATCTAATAATCACTAGGCCCAGACTTGACAGAGAAGGTCTATCCTTAACCTCTCCCCACCTCCTTGCTTCCCCATAAGTCACTTTATACTTATGAGGATCCGTATTGTAACTAACATGCTACTGTGTATTGTATCCAATCGCTTGTATATTATTGTAATATATCTGTAATTGGCGCACTGCGCAACTTGCTGTAATGGAATTTGTAACCTGTACCTTCAAATTTTACTTGTACTGTAATACGTAAAAGTAAGCTGAACATATCCTTGTCCTCGCCCCCTATATCTCCGGGTCTGGCACATGTTACAGATAAACAGTGCCAAAAGTCTGGTTTGGCACTGCCGGAACACCAAGAACCACAAAAAGGTACTACTGATTACTAACTGATACCCCTTGGTCAGGTCAGTTGTATCCATTTTGCACCTAAGAACATATCATTTTAAAGAGATTGTGGTTATTACTTCACTTACAACCCCAATTAATTACTCAGAGTGCTGCATCTTGCTCTCTGTGCTTATTCTGTTTTCTTTCCTCAGGGGTGGGTTTTGTGTAGTGTTTTTCTAGGTTATTATTATTATACATTGTGTGTTAAAGTATATTTATTTTATAGAGTCTTGATTGCACACTTCTTTATTTTGCTGTTATACTTCGCTGTTTGAGTTGCTACTGAGCCACATTCAAATCCTTCGAGGGCCTTCCCTAGGCCCACGTTACCACAAAAGGCAAAGGAGGTATAGCTCTCAACTGTGCCCATTGTACCTTTCTGATTATGTTGGCCCTTGGTTGTAGAAGTGTGAGGGCTGGGTAGGTGCATAAGCCTCTGCTCATCATTGTACTAATGCAGGGCAGAAGTCAATTAGCAACAGGGTCACTTTGGAAAAAAACATTCAGGGCTTCTTTTGGTTCTCAGTCTACTCCTGTCGCTGTTGCCCTGCCCCACCCCTCTCTAAAAGCAGACACCTGGCCGCGAATTACGTGGGTGCATTTGGGCATGCAATGATATGCACAGGAAATGAGCAACGCCATGCAGAGAGTAAGTGGCTGGCGAAGAATTACGAGACTGTCAATGAGGAGGTGGCCAGCCCTTCCATGTCCCTCGAGGAAGGGAGTGAGCGCTTACACGTTGTACCAGGCTTTGAACTGTGATGAAGGGGTACACCCCCGCACCTCCATGGACTAATTACAAGATTAAACACTTTTTAGTCATCCATCACAGTGCTCGTTGTATGGGGGGGGGGTAAGGGTTATCATAGGTATAGGGCTCAGGAAAGGCATGTCCTTTTTACTCTTTCAAATACAAGGTGCCTTGAGCCTCAGTGGGGCCCTCTGGCAACTGCCCCCATGTGCCAGTCAACATATCAATTTCTCGCTTTCCGTTCTGGGGCTTAAAATGTGTGCTTTGTTGCGCTCACATTTCAAGCTGTGGGTTCTTTTCTCAAGGGATATACAGAAGTGTTAGCATCTCATTGCCTTCTAACACTGGGTCCTCCACATCAGCCACATGCTGACTTAGAAGGGGTTAGAGCTCATTGGTGGCATTTAGTGTTTAAGCTCCCCGCTGACTGGCCGTCGTGTGATAATCAGTAGCTATTAACCTTATTTTCGTCACCATTGTGCGCCCGACGGGTGCCTCAGACTGTTTTCGCTCTAAGCGGGGGTCCTTAATGTAAATCTAAAATAAAATCACATACGTAATTCAAGGGCACACTTCGTGAGAGAATACTCTTCAAATCTTCGAAAACGGCACATCCCTTGGAAATGTACAAACAACCAGTGCGAAAGGTTGGAGAGCTGCAATGTGGGGGAAGGCCGAGGAGGCATCCCGGCCACACCTCTGCACAAACGAGCGAGGGAGTCTGGCCTTCGCAGCCGTCCTCCCGCGGCTACAGTTTTCAGCACAAAGGGTATGTTTGTTCGGCGTTAGCTGGGCCAAGAATGGAAAGGTTTAGAGTCAAGGTGCCTGGCACACACCGAGATAACCGCTAATCTTAGGCTTGAAAGAATGCGAACTATTCCTCTCCGACGAGGAGAAAAACAGCGCCAACTCGGGCGATGATAGAGGATTCCATCGCACCCTTCGGCTGGAAATATGGTGTTTGAGAGTAATGAAAAGTCAACTTGGCCCCTTCCGCTCCAAAACATTACCTTTCACAAAAGCGACATAGTTTGGCTCAGTATTAAAGTCCCTTTTCATCAAAATTCCATCCAATTTTTTAAAGTAAAAAACAACCGGGCCGCGATGATGACTGGACTTCACCGGGGCTTTTAAACGGGACTTCCTTCCCACCCACCAACCAAGCAGCAGACAAACGGCCCAAACTTTTTCAGGCGGAGAGGACTACAAACCCTTCTTTTCAGAACATGTTGCAACTCGGTGTACTATTGGAGACGTCTAAAGTATTGTGAAGTGCAGCCGCCCGGTAGACATTTGTCATGACGTGATAGCTTTGACTAGTGCCAACTTTTCAGACCACAGCACCCTGTATCCAGGGGCTCCAATAGTCACACCTGAGCACACAAATATAAACATGTGCACATGTTTTGCAATTTTCAGTTGCAATTGATAACAAACCTATTACTGGGTTTAAAGGCGTCACGTGACTCAGGGGTCACTTGGTAATACTTGCAGTAAAAGCTCTATAATTTGGCAGTTATAGTTAAATAACGAAATATGCCAGATAATCAAAGTGTAGACGACGGAGAAAGACATACAAACGAGAAAAGGGTTGAATAACGGAACTTGCAGGCTTGTGCAATGTTTACATGCATTTTTCCACCCGGAATCGGAGTTTATCCAGCATTGAAACTTTGCTATCTCATTATCATAGTAACCAGAAGGGTACAATAACCGACATGACAGATGCAGGTAAAAAAGAAGGATTCTGATCCGGATCATACTCCAAGTCGTGAACAAACACTTCCACTCAAATCACCCACTGCAACATCTTTGACAAATGGGGTGCTGCTCTTCAGGAGTACAGGTCTAAGTAGTGTCTAAAGAGTCTACTCAGCCCCACACTACTGCTAAACTAGCAGTAGATCCCAATTCTAGAAGTGAAGCAGGCACACCTCCAACGCCCCTTACGGTGAGGTGGGTCCAGCGCAAGCAGTATCTACATGAGGGCTGTGAGCTGATCACAGTAGCATTCCAAGCAGTCTTAGTATAATGCATCCAAAATAAAAAAAAAATGCCCAATCAAGGTTCTAGAAAAATAGGAACATTAACAAAGACAATCAATGCATCAACTAATTAAAATCCACCCCTGTAAAAGAAACACAGCAAATGCAGAATTTTGATTGAAAGAGCACTTTGGGTTGATAAGCAGGGAGCGTTTGTCAGGAAGCTTGCAACAATGTTAATTGTTCAAGGATATGCCTTTGGAAAACATATAGGGAGGTTTAAAAGTCACTATTGTCCTCTAAAATGGACCAGGTGGACAGGGTCTCTTTAAAATACTGTAGCTCTTGTCTTTGTGCGGTTGGTCACCCCAAGTTACCTGGGGGCAACCAGACGTGGACTCCCTGCTCACTGTGCTTAGAGAGGCTCAGCTTCACCTCACTGATGATGCCCAACAAGGCTGAAACACATGTATGGGGTTGCTATTGGTACTCTTGTTCAGAGAGGAATTGCCATAGCATTTCGGTGCTGGACTGCCCATGTGGGCGGGACAAAGTGATATGCAAATGGATATTTCCCATCTGTGAAAGGTACAGTGAGCAAAAAGCGTGTGCTGCAAACTCTCACCTCAGAACAGGTTATCATGCCATGTTCTCTCTGGAGAGGAGCGCCTGCTACCTTTTGTGAAATTTGTGCGGTAAAAAGCATCAAATTGTGTTTCAAGGGACTTTTGCTCCAGTACTGCCGATGTTGGGACGTTTGGAGTCGTGGGCTCCAACTAGCGACATGAAGCTCAGCCGTTTTATTGGGTCAGGTCTGCATTTGAGACCAGTGGCATTGATGGTTTGCAACAGTTTGGGGTGGTAGTTGAGTTGGCAGCACCCCTGCAGATAAGGGGTGTATCAGCGACTTTTACTCTCCAAAAATAGGCCAATACTCCCAAAAAATATAACTAGGGAGTAACAGCAATCGCAACAAAAAAAAATAGGAAAATCGACATATAGGATCATGTGCACCCTTCTTTGACCCAAACAGCTCCATGGCTAGGTTTGGACAGTGCATGTTGCACCAGAGGAAGAAACGACTATTCTTAACCTTAATGGTCAATCAAAATAAAACATTTTGCCATTTTTAAATTGATTACACGTGTTTCGGCTCGCCGGAGCCTTTTTCAAACCTGGGCTATTAGTGTGCACAAAAATGTATTGATTAAGAAATGACACAAAGTAATCCATGAAATACATAGAAGAGAGAAAAATAAAATAATGCATGTGAATAAATCCTCATTTGTACAATCATTGTAGCAACATCCCCCAAATTGAGAAGGTGATACAAACAATAAGATGGACAGATAAATGAGGGTTGGCGAAGGGGAGGATTGGATGGGAACAAGAAAACAAGTCCAATAATAGTGCATTACAAGAAACACAGGAGAAAAAACAAGCAGAAATCCATTAGTTCAAATGTTGATATGTGTGGTTCTCAAATCTAATTCCAGCATAGTGTATATAACAGCCCACAGGTTTGCTTACCCGTGGATAACGTGAAAAAACGATACGACTGTTGTCAGTTAAGTAATAGCGGGGTCAAATCCCCAAGTCCAAAAATCTTTAATCAGAATATTTTGCATATTGATAAATTAACAAAATGTACCTAAAAAACCATGTTAATATGCTATATAGCATCCATAGAAATGTCGGAGTTGGTTGCCTCTTGCTATTCTTAAAATGGATATATCATTGTGCAAAAGTCCATATACAATAGTCATCTAAAACATGGTAGGGTGTCAAGAGCCTTCGAAACACTAATGATCACTCAGCATTCAAGTACAAAGCAAACTGGCTAAGTCTAGTCCGTATGTCATTTCAAACAAAAAACGCTTCGGATCGCCATATTCCGGAAACCAAGTAATGATACAAAGATGTGTTGAACTAGTACACCCAAATCCGAACGCCAGATAGAATTCAGACTGGGGTTGCTAATAATGGAAGCAAAACTTACCCTTTTGTCTACAATTGCACGCGTCGGCTGGACACGGTTTCCCGTCAGCCGACGCCATTTTAAAACTGGGTAGATGTATGGTCACCATGGCAACGTGTATAGAGTGAGGGATAGAACCAGTACGAAAAGAAGATCTAACAAACCGACAGAGAAAAGGAGCAAACAGTTCTCGATGTTCCAATATATGTTTGAGGGGAAAATTTCCCCTGGAAATTTTGTGGGATGCATATCTTTCAGTAACACCAACATTTTGGCTAAGTTTGGTTCAATAAAGTTAAAATTACCTGGGGAGTTGATGTGGTTTACCGTTTTGGACATTTCAGGTATTGGCAAAGGACCTGACAAGGGAGAAATTCAAATGTCCTGCTCGATTTTCTTTTGTGCCTTCAACAGTTTGTCTGCAAAAGCCCTCTGTACTCTACTAGTCATCTGTAGTGGGTTTAATGGTGGGGTTACAGACAATGGGTTTCTCCATGTCCTGAAGAGGCGGAAAAGTTCCTCCGTTTTATCTCCAGCTTGGTTTATTTGAGCGTCATAAAAAAAGTTTCTTGGCCTCTATGGTCATCATCTTGTAACGCTTTTTCGATAAGTTTCCAGGCCAGCAAATTATCATTTGTTTTGTTTTTATGCCAAGTGTGCTCAGCCTGCCTTTTGCTGGTTTTAAGTTCAGCTAGTGCAGGGGAGAACCACTTATAATGATTGGGCAGGTCTTTAACTGTTTTATCTTTCATGGGTGCATATTTATCTAACATTTCTAACATGACATCATTGTAGACTTTTATAAGTCTCTCAGGATCACCAGAGTCATCCGTTTGGTTTATGAGTGATTCCACACTGGTCGTTAAATTATCTAAAGTGATATTCTTGAAATTCCGTAATTTAACCGTGTGTGCCTTAGCATGCACTCTTACAGATTTTACAGGAAGCCCAAGGCAACATGTCAGAAAGTAGTGATCCTACCAGATACATGGAGTGGTGGAGATAGGCCCAAATTGGACGTTTCCCGCACCGACCCAATCTAAGATGTGTCCGTTGTTGTGCGTGGGTTCAGTATTATAATAGGTGATATGATGAGTATTCATCATTTTTTCCAAGAGAAGTGCTTTCTTGTCTGCCTTGTCATTTTTCCATAAGTTAAGTCGCCCAATATAACCAGCCCTGAATTCGTAGTCAACATAGGTGCAATCAACTTGACTAAATCATCGTTAAAATCACATACTTCTCCTGGCGGGTGGTAGAGTAAGACCAAATTCAGACTATAGTTAGGGTTTGAGGTCAGTTTCACATGGATAAAGTCGCATCCAGTGCACTCTATTTTGGCCTCATCAAACCCCAACTGCTTTTTGCAGATTATGGTCACTCCACCCCCCCCAATATTATTCTCTCTATGCTTCCCTAAGAACACGTAGCCAGGAGGGGTTACCTGTTCTATGGTCGGTGTGCTTCCCTGAGCCATGTCTCCGTAAGGCACATGATATCTGGCTTATGCTCTTGGATATAATCATGCAGTTCCGTACAATGTTTAAACAATGAGCGAGTATTTAACAGGGTAATGGTTAATTCGGTATGTACACTGGCATTTCTTAAAGTATTAACAATGCTGTTTTGGTTATGTTTATTCGGTATTTGATTAAGAGTAGGGCAAATATTTTCTGCTTTGCTGGAGATTCCTTTGGACTGTACCATGGTACCCCCCTTCCCCCATGGTATCCAGCCTTCTGGTGCCCTTTTTTCGTTGTTTGTATGTAGTCTGTTTTGTGTGTGCCCTGAGGCCTCCGGGCGTGTTGGCACGTTACAAGTAATAAAGTAAACATGCCCTATGCCACTGCAGGGCTAGAGCTTGGGATGACAGTTGACTCAGCAAAGGCACATGATTGCACTACAATTTTGGCATGGCGATTTAGTAAATGGGGGTTCGATTAGGAAACGTCCCTTTCAGAAACATAATTACCAGCATAATTTGATATGATAAAAAAAAAAAAAACTCAGTCCATCATGCCCATACCAGAAGGCCATCCTGTCAAACCTCCCCTTTACTGAACCATGTAACTTGGTTTTTCCAGGAAATATAAACTAGAATTCCAGGAAAAAAAGAAATTTGGCTAGTTACTATATGAGCGTGAAGATCAATATAGAACGTTTTAAATCTATGCGTATGGGCCACACTGCCAGTTATTGGAAGCAGCTTCACTTGCCTCGGTGAGATAGCACATGCGCCAACTCTTCCGGAACAAAATGGACACCTAATTTATTTCTCTCCTCCGAGACGACCAACAGAGAAAGGTAAAGTCTGAGGTATTCAGAAAACATGTTTCAGTCATGTTAATTTGATGGCATGAATACCATTTGTTCACGAAGATCTCTGCGGCTGGAAAGATGCTCGGTGCCCATTTTGATGTCACTCTCACCTTGTCTCATCATGTCAATGCCATTGCCTCATCTGTTGCTTACGCGATCAAGGTCATCAACACAAGTCAACCCTTTCTTTCGACTGGCAATTGCCTCAGCATTTCTAGTGCCATTATTGGCTCAAAATTAGACTACATACAGCAGCACCCGCCTTGGAGGCACTTCAGAGCGAAACCTGAACAAAATTGAAACCATCCAGAATAATGCCTGGAAGCTGCCTGGGGCTAAGCAGACAAGACCACATCACTGCAGCAAGGAGAGAAGCACACTGGCTCCCAGTCCGTGAACGGATCAAGTATAAAATCTTTGCCATCACCCACTACTGCCTCAACAACGGTGCCCCTGGCTACCTACCTCAGAGACTTTCCAAACTAGCCACTGGCAGGCCCACAGTGTCCGCTTATGCCAACCGCCTACGCATTCCTAGGTTCAAGCGTGCCAAAGCTGGAGGCGCCAGCTTCCCTGTCTCCGCATCTATGCTCTAGAACTCCCTTCTCTCTACCCTCTGCCCTGAGATCCGAGCCTTCCTACACCTTGTTCCGACAGACTGAAAACCCACCCGTTTCATTAACAATCGTTTGCCTGCAACTTTTGAAAGTACCCAAGCTGTAACCAGCACCTAGAGGCCCACGGGTTAAGTGCGCTTTACAAACGTAGAAATAACTATCTTCTACCCTGCTTTCTTGAGACTTTAAAAAAATAGATTAAAAAGGGGTTTAAAAGTTTTTCAGGGCGAAGATGCATCATTTAAAACCAACACGCAACATGGAGATCAGTAACCAGAAGCGGCTAGAAAAGAAAACAGGACAGAGTTAAATCTGACTTAATCCCACCGCCATTTTATTCTGCTTGGTGTGCTATTATGATGTCATTTACTAAACAATGTGAAAACATGACAGCCAGAAGAAAAAGTAATAGTGATCAGGCAAGAGTTAGGATTCTGTTAAGAGGGTGGTATCCTTGAAAGCTTTCTAGGCAAAGGTAGCCTTCAGTACTGTGCCAAAAATGTGATGCTGATTCATTTGAAGGGCAGAGAGGTCAACATGGCAATAGGCTGCCCTTTTGTACTTGTAGCAGATGCGGGATTAAAACAGGCTCTCATACATACACCTAATCCTGTGGTCCAAATTAAAAACTGTGGGAGGAGACAGCTTCTCAGTTTTGGCTGCCAAAACTTGAAATTCTCTCCCCCTCACTATCAGTGCTGAACCATCCTTCAGGGCCTTCAGAGCCCAAGTAAAAAATTGGCTCCTTGACATGAAACATTAACAGGCCACAAGTAATTCACTACCCCGACAGATCGTTACCTCTGCACTTTATCCATACCACCATGTATCTTGTTTTACTGTACTTCAGGCACTGTCGACTAAATTGTTACCACTGTCGACTCCTCTACTCATTTATGTGCAGCATTCAGCAAGTCGCGCAGGTGCGCTGTATAAATAATAAACTAAGGCTCATGTCAGTCTACGTTTTGTGACGAGCAAAGGATACAGCATCCCTATTAAACTGCGTCATGGTTACCCACAATAAGCAAAAGCTGTTCCATAGCCAGCAAATACCAATGCAAACATTCCCCAGCCTGAAGGAAAATTCCCCAACTAAAGCTAGCAACAGAATATATTCCTCTGTTATTTATTGTCCAGGTAGCCGATGTCCAGAAACCCAAAGTATGAATACTAACGACAGATCATATTTGTCTGGCAAGGTGGTCTGCAATGTACTGGACACCTAAGTCCCTGCAATCCCCAATTGCCCAAGCCACCAAACAAACAACAGCACTAACCATTGGCTAGCATGTAATACCATGAAAGGGCACGCACAGCGGGTCACCCTCCCTACATAAAACACGTGGAAGGTTCACTTTTACATGGCATTGCGCATCAAACATCTCGGAATAAAAATCCTGCTTCAAGTCAGATACAAAACGACAAGGCACCCAGAAAACACAGCGTTGCATAACACTGTAGCATAGCATAACCACATAAGGATATCACAACAAACATATTTGATACATATTTCAGTTCATTGCACTGAAAATTCCTTTAAACAGCGGGCGCGTTTGGCGGTTTGTATTGCGCGTGTGAGGGGCATGGCGATGGGGATTGTGGGGCGCGGGGGCAGTCCTGCAGCAAACATAGTTCCTCTACTTCTTTTAGTACACTTTGGCCACTGATCGTCAGATAGGTGCAGGAGGCAGAGGGAATGGAGGGGGAGAAGGGTGGGGGGGTGGGGCTGCAGGGTCATGTTGTGGGGCTCCATCTACCACCCTGAAATGGACAAGTGGAAGTGAAAGAGCAACCATGCGGAGGCAGCCTACAGCAGGCAGCCATCCGCAACATCACTCTTTCACACAAGACAGTCATACTTAGATCTAAATTAAGGGAGGCAAGAACTTTTGGCTTAGCCTGCTAGAAATAGGAGGACCATTTCCCCCCCGCCCCCCCAGCCAACAATTCAATCTCCCTTTAAATGTTGGTTGGCAGGAAAAGAGAAAACTCAAACTTTATTCAAACTTGACTAGGTGCTATGCTCAATGTCCAGCTGGTATTCATGCAGCTGAGGCAATGGACTACATGTGTCAAGTATTCATTAGGCTATCGTAGCAGGGGCCAGAATCGCAAGCAGGTTCTCACACAGGACCATCACAGTGTCCCCGACAACCCACAGACACTGGCCAAAATAAATGTCCCTCCAACCCTACTCAAGGGGTGTTGAGGCAGCTCCATAACTTGGGTTTCAGAATAACCCTACGATCCTGCAACGGGTTCTTCACAATGAAATGAGAGGCGCAGGAAAGAGAAAAAGGTTGGATGTGGTTTCATTGGAGTGTCCCACGAAGCTGTGGGCCTCTCCCCTTGCCCTTAGCAGAAAATAAATGTAAATACTGAATATCAACAAAGCAACAGTGGTCTACTGGCCTTTGTGTTTTGATCAGTACTCAGAAAATCTCATAGTCATATCCCGAATTTGTTAGTTAGGAAAGTATGCATTTTGTAACTTTTGACTAAGAGTCTTAAAGCATGATTAGCATGGGCCACACTGTCCAATAGCTCACAATGAGCTCAGTGCCATGTGGTTCATGCCTTTTAGGTGGGATCTTTGGGTTGAAAATTAGGCTTTCTACTCCATGCCTTTGTTCCAATACTTTGTCCCTCAGCGTGGCACCTTGTCTCCTCTGGCTCCTCTGCTCCATGGGTGTACAAGGGAAGTACTCTACTGTAGTATGGCAACTGCCAGCCTTCCAATGTGATCTGTGCGAGGGAGACAGAGAGGGGCGAAAGCTGGCGGGGCTCTGTATGGTATAATATATGCCCCACACTACGAACTTGGCGATGAGGACTGCCAAATTCCCCTGAGCACTGCAGCCACCTCTACGCAGTCTTACCCGACTGAACTGCTACGCCAACGACAGTGAGCCAATCAGACCCAACGGTAAGCCTTGATCCCCTGGGTGAGCCGAGTTCCCCTCATAGCCCCCAGCTGAGCGACTCCATGCAGCAACTTCCCCCTTCCTGTACGAACATTGCCAGGGCTTGCACATTAAGCCACAGAGCTCAGGAAGCTCAGTAATGACTACCGTATTATACAGTGTATAAGGGCCACCCACTTCTACACTTCAAAAGAAATTACTGTAGTGCTTCTACTATATACTGCCCGCAATTGACCCACCACCAGCTACCAGAGTAATTCATTTAAAACCTATGAGAACCATTTCATTGGGCACATTAAGACAACCAGCGCTCTGTTGGAGCAAGTACAAGTCCGACTGTGACTATAAATACTACTACCCATCACTGCATCACCATTTCTTTTCATTGTTATTTTAAACTCTTCTGCGGCACTCTTCAACACTATAAAGGCGTACAACATTCTTCCCCCACCAGCTTTCCTTCTACCAGAAGTAGGGGAACCTGCAATACCCTGGAACAGATGGATAAAGTCATTTGAGCATCATGCTTGCGTGATTTGTGGTACCAACTATAGAGCTGACAGGAGAAAATATCTCCTACTGCATTACCTAGGCCCCGCGGGACAGGAGAAATTCAAAGATCTACCAGACCTTCCAGGAAAGGAGTCTGAGGATCTCAATGAACATGAAAGAGCTGTCAAAACAATAAGTAAACACTACGAAAAGAAGCTAAACACAATACTACTAGTTTGGAAAGAGTACAAGAAGAGGACGAAATTGTAGAGCAGTATATTACAAGCCTGAGGCAATTGCCAGAACATGTAATTTCAACAGCCAATTGGATGAACGCCTCAGGGAACAATTAATGCTGGAGTGCAACAGTGCGAGAGTCAGAGAAAAATTATGGTCTGAAGATGATCTTCCTTTGAATACAGTACTGAGAGTGTCCAAGGAAGTGGAGCACACAGAGAAATGTGTTAAAGTCCTAGAAGACAGAATGAAAGACACAAACCTAAAGAGAAGTCATACCACCAGTTGGCGACCATTCCCCAAAGTGAATGATGCCATATTGACCGTCAACGAGAATGCATATGTAATAAAAAAAGCAATAGAGAAAATGCAGAGATTCACAGGGAGAGATGGCAGGAGAGGGAGGATGTCTTTCGCACAAGGAGAAGAGGCAGCCCGAGATAGAGCAGCCAGAGGAGATGTTTTAGGTGCGATAGCACGAATCATTGGGTGGATAACCCGTAATGCCCTGCTTGGAGAATCATTTGCCGAATATGCAATGACATGGGTCACCTCTGAAGGTGTTGTAGGAGCAGGAAGACGTCCACCAATTGGATTGGCAGTGACCACAGTGAGTAAGAGAGCAAAGAATGCACATCAATGGTAATGGATGAGAATGAAGAAGAAATAGATAGACCTAAAGCTTCAGTTTTTGTTGACGGTACATTAACATCCATGATCCCTGATTCAGATGCCAAATATACCCTGCTGCCCCAGATCGAATGGGAAAGACTAGGGCACAATTTTTTTAATGAGATTGACATTAATCCCACAGCATATCGAGGTGTGAAAATTGAGTTCACTTAAGTTCAAAGATAGAGAAGACAGTGGGAAGGTCTTCCTAACAAAAAAGGGCAAGACCCCCTTATTGGCCTGGATACATCAAAGGAAGCGCAAGGTGAAACTGGATGCCAATGCAGAAGAGGCAGTACTGACCATTGAGAACATCAGCAGCAAAGAGAAGGTAAAAGATGAAGTGTTTCGAGATGATATATGCTGTCTACGTGGATGTGTACATACAATGAAAGACAACTGCATGCAAGTAGCGTAGAAACTGCGCAGTATCCCTTTGTCGATGAGGGAGGAAGTCAAACTAGAGCAGAAAAAGCCAGAAGATTAAGGCATCATAGAGAACAAAGATGCAGAAGAATGGGTATCCCCTTTAGTTGTTTTGAGAAAAAAAGACAGGAAAGCTCAGGATTTTTCTACACATGAGAGAACGAAATAAATGTGTAGTTCTGGAGAGAAACCCGCTGCCCAACATTCAAGAGATCATAATGACCATAGGCCCTGCAAAATATTTCTCAACTTTGGACCTCACATCTGCTTACCATCAGGTGAAATTACATGATGAGTCCAAGTGTTTAACAGTGTTCATCACTCCCGAGGGGTTAGTTCAGTACAAACGGATGCCATTCAGCCTGGTGTCCACTGCCTCAGTTTTCCAGAAAGCCATGCACAAACGATTCAATGGAGAGGAAGGAATCCTATACTTCCAGGATGACATTCTAGTCTATTGTACATGGTCCCACCCAAGTCAGGGAGCTTCTTCCCTTACAATGAATGTGGCGCACAATAAAAACGCTTTTATTTATACACTTGTGTATAAAGGTGCGTTATAAATGCCATATCATATCATTCAGGTCCTTTTTTATAAGGCCTCCACCAGTCTCGCGCAGAACCCCAACAAAGACCTGGTGCCACAATGCACTAGGAACCAGGCTGGTGTGTATTAAGAATATTTATTAATTAATTAAAGTCAAACTAGAACAAATAGATTACATCAGCCATCAATGTTTTGGCAACACAAAGACAAAATATCCTTTTTGGTAAAGTACCAACACAGAGATGACACTAGAATAAGCAGTTATAATAGCTAGCTTTTACATCACCCCCCAATACAAGCAAAGAACAGTTCAAAGCCCACAATGAGAATTAATGCAAACAGAGTTATACTTTGGTCCCAGCAACCCACACCCTCCAAACATCCACGATGCCTGACTCTTTTGAAAGTAAGGCAGTGGCAGGGAGTGGGAACACAATGGGAAAATCGGGTTTGGGGTATGGTTCACAGAAACAATATGACAGGAAGAAAGGTAAGGGGAAAATGCGTTTTGCTGCGCCTGAAAATAACAAAACATTGGTTTTCAATTACCTAGCACAGTTGCAATGGGAAAGCATAGATGACAGATGCAATGTGAAAAAGAACATGCAAATAGCAATTCGTTTTTCAGAGCACAATGGGAAAGCATGGACAATTTTGTTTTTTACCTTGCACAAGTGGGACACACGCGGAAGCAGGGCTTTTCGGGATTAATTCTTTGGCAAATCTTTATAACTATACCAGCTTACAACACACTGAGAAAAGATTGTTGGGTTCGAATGCCAACAATGCAGATCCTGTGAATTAAATGGGGAATTAACTGATTTATTTTGATCAATATTCTAAGGTTCTACACAGGCAAAAAAGGGGATCGTTCAATGGGGGAATAACTAAAACAATGCTGAAAGAATACAAGGCTTATACAATCTATGGCTTAGGGTAGTTCTACTTACATGAGAGGTCTGGACTGGGCATCAGAGACCATCAGGGCACACTGCTGGAACAGCCAAAGGGGGTCAGTCAAGGGTCTCCTCTCGTTCCTCCAAGGGTCCCAATCAGTCTCTATGTCTCCTGGCTCCACTGCAAGGTTAGGCCTCTCTCTGCTGGGATGTTCATGCCAGATTTCGGCAGCAGGTCACCTCACGGAATTAGTGGGAGACCGCCAGTTCTGAGGCAAGCTGGCTTAGTTATAGCAGCAGATGACATCACAAACGTCCTAATTCTCACGAAAGGGATTGGTGGAGTGTCACTACCCCATTCCTACCGGTGTGATGATAGGACAAGGGAATGGGGGGTGCTTTGGGACAACTTGGGGATAAGAGAACGTCATTCTCCCACTTTGACAGATGGGCTCGTCATGCTTCGGGGACATAGAAATCTCACTACATGGCAAGTGCCCTTAATCTCCAAAACTTTACATGTATGAACACATTTTTGACAACTATATTCTAACGCGAATCAGATGAGACTAGTCAGAAGTCTGTATGCGTTACATCTCGGCCTCTTCGGCCGCACCACTTGAGGACCATCTCTGTTAAGAACAGGCATGTTGCCGCTCCTTTTTATTACAGTTGAAAACTGCCCTGAAACAAACGACACCTGTGTTTACACGGCGAAGGCATATGTCCTCGACAACAGCAGCAACACTGTCACGGGAGCCGGATCAGCTGACTGCTGCCGTCGGTCCCGCCTTCTCTGATGCTTTAAATGCGTAACGGTACAGAAGCTTGCTGCTTCTGATCGTAGCTACTACCTGTTCCAGTATTTCCATATACTTTGTTTTTCTGAAATCTTCTTAGTAACTCAACTCGGACTGCTGTACAGATTGTTGCACTGCTTCTGGCCATTCTGGTTATTATCAGCACGCATTCTATCAGTCGCACGTGTGCCAGACGGCGTTTCCCTTGCTGGCTGACTCCTGTTTTGATCTCCTGTTTCGGACACAGCCTGCAGTACATTACACTTTGTATCCATCATCGGCTTGTTCACGTTACGACTCTGGTTTCTTTAATGGACTGAATTATGCTTCTGGCCCCAATGCTTTGCCTCCCGTTTGTCTGCCGAGGCAAGCTTGCTACTCAAGCTTCCTTTGCGTGTTTGTCCGGCTCTCCTAGTCGGCGGCATTCCAGAACTCTTACTCGACTAATATCCTGCATTTCCTGCATACAGGAACTCCAATTCAGGTCTTGCTGGGATACTAATATACATTTCAGTAATTTGTGATATCTTTAATACACACGTCCTTACCCTCCGCCCTGTGCCTACCTCCTTCATTACTACAACACTACTTGAACACTTAACCCCTGGAACAATTCCACTCATTTTAGGAAACTGTGCACATCCTGGACACGTTGCAGATACCTTGTGCACCAACCCGGCTCTAGTGTGGCCCTTGTGCCAATCGGCATAGTTTCCCATACTAACTAACTTTTTTTTATTTTATCCTAGTCGTTTGGATGTTGGTTCTCTGGTTCATTAACTCTCAGTTCTGCTTCACTTTATACATGGTAAGTAAGAGTCTCTCATTGTTTGTATAGACTTCCTCTACAACCTAATCAGGGGGTAACTCTACTGTATTCTAGGTCCTTGGAGGGAGTCGGTTCTGGTCAAACTCGCATCTTCATACAACTCTCAGGCAGGTGAATTTCCTTTCCCTACTAGTGGATTGGTAACATCTTATGATGTCCTAGCCTCTTGTCTTTTCTTGCAGCCTGGTTAATTGGCGGTGTGGCGCTCCCCGCTCTTTTATGTAATTTGTTCCTCTGGCGGGTGCTCTATTCTACCGCAGAGGGGTTCATCATAAAAAAAGTGAGGAGGCTTGGGTTAAGGTTTAACCCAGGCTCTTAAAACAAGAATCTAGGCACATAATTGGCCATCATCTCTGCTCCTCCAGAACCCTTGGTTTGGTGCGTAACAGTATGCCATTCCTGTGCGGAGATACAGTTTTTCTTTATTTACTCAGGAACTAGATCAGTGAGAAATATGGCACGTAGGGCGTCATAGTATTCATAATTGGCATGCTTGATTAACTTTTTGCATCTCTGATAATCATGAGGAGGGCAACGTCACATTTCCATGAATAGCTTTAGTTGTGTTTATCCCTCAAAAATCATTTTAACATGTTTAGAAGGGGTTCACTTTCATCATTAATAAAAACCTAGAATGACTGTTGTGTGGTGTATATTGTCAATTTTACACGATAAAAAGAATTTCTCCCATTTTAAGCAATGGGCAGCTTCAGCCCTCATCTGCTGGGCTCCCCACCCTCTTTGAGCACATGACGTCAGCAGAGGGATCTGTGTTTATATTAGGCTATCCCTTCAAGGGCTAATGGCTAAGCTAATGCATTTTTTATGGTGCCTGTAACTAGGGCTGTGCCGAATAGTATATATACTATTTGGCCGAATACCGAATAGTTCGTAAACTAGTTGCTTTATTCAATAAATCAAGTTCCAAACGGGAAAAAACTCACATCAAAAAAGCACTATTTTAAATGCATTCTATACTTTTATTTCTCTTCATTGTAATCAATGTGTATTTATTTGAAGGATAATAACCAAAATAAAAAGCAGAATTAACCAAAATGAAGGGACCAAATTTACAGAATGTTGTTGCATTTTCAAAAGCAGTGCCAGTCAAAGTAGGAGGCTTCACAAACGCAAAAGGACTAGGGTGCCCTGAACAAAATGGATATTGCAATTTGCAACCTGCTGTCACACACTGGCCCACTTTGGAACTGTAGAGATTACCCAACACTCCTCTGAAAGGCATTTTAGGTTGGGGCATATTTCTCTGCCCGACATAACCAAGCCTTGCTAGTCTCCACTACCTATTGTGAATTCTTAATGTTTCTCAATGGGCATGGCCCATAGGAACAAATGCTGCTCACTCTTCACTTATCCTCGCCACTCCTTCTCGCCAATACACAAACATATGCACCTTATCATTCCAGATAAAATATCAGATAATGTTGTAAAACTCAGGACTCAAGTCCTTAAAAAAAGAAAAGGGGGGGAGGGGGGAGGACTATGACGCCCGCAATGGGAAGTGGCATGACAGGAACTGAAAGTATTCTAAAGTGAAATAGGTACATTGTCCTTTCCAACTGAAAAAAGTGCACATTGCATATAAACATTCGCCAAAAGAAAAGATTTCCCTGTATTGTTGCTGGCTAAGTATAAAAGGTGAGCACCTTTTATGTCTAATAATCTGTAGCAAAACATGCCCTAGAGAGCATATTACAAAATAAGATATTTTACAGCTGTGTGAGAGCAATTTGTCAGGTAGTGCGGCTAAGTGTCTGCTCGAATTCTATTCAGTTTTGCAAACTGAAGTCTATCTTTGGCTTTCTGAGTTCTTGTTGCATTGTATTCAAATGAGAATGGCAAAGTAGTCGGCAACAGCCGAATAGCAAGAAACTATTCAGCTGGAGCCGAATAGCTTTTTTTCAGCCGGAATTCGGCCGAATACTTACATGAAGCCGAAGTTTGGTACACCCCTACCTGTAACCTGCAGGTCACCAGTGTTGCAGAGCATACCTGCCTCATCTGGTCTTCACCACAATTCCCATCTCAAAAGTATGTAAGATATTGTATTTTTAAGGAAAAGCCTGATGTTTGAAGACAACGAGGGCTGAATCTCCAAGGCAACCATGGGAGGCCCTAAAGTTTAACTGTACCTCTTGAAGTAAAGGCCCGCAGCACTACGCTTTTCAAGCTCACTACTTGTAACTCGTACATACATGGATTGTAAATGACCTTAAGGCACACAATTTACCAAGTATGCTTGCAAGTTTCTTTAACATTGCCCATGGGATGAGCTCATGATAGGCAGGAACCAAATTCACATTTTGACAGTCTGGCGAACATTTTGTGGAGCATGGTATTAGTTTAGATGGGGAAAAATTAAGTGACATTTTGTTTAATTTACACATGAACTGAATTCTGTTTCACTGCAGCTGCTTGAACACACAACTCTGGTGTTTCATTTAAAATACTGTGCACTGCGGTTTTCTTCAGATGTCACTGCAGCTTTCCATGGATTTGTCAAAATGTTGTTTCCACGGGTCTTTCACTTCCTTCTTGAACGGCAGTTTGCATCTCTCCATATTTTGCATTTGTTTACATTTTCTTTCCTTTTGAGTTGCGTTCACAAGGCCTTATGTCGGACCTCATTTCTGTGCAGGGCTGGTATTTTGGCGAGTCCTCATATCTGACTCTGGCCTCTTTCTTTCTCGCATCCAGGGGCTATATTTCACCCCATACTATGCAGATAGTCTTAAACTCCACGATAAAAGATTAAATGGTGTCTTCAAGAAACTGTATGCTGCCAGCATGACTAAGTCGGGGAAAAACGCAGAATTAATAGACAGGAGATTAAATATCTAGGACATATTATCTCTGCTGTGGGCTACATTGACCCGCTCAATAGAATTCTTCTCCAGAACAAAGCTGCGCTTTGGCAGTCAACAGCAAAATGGCTGCGCTGGCTCCTGTGAGCACCATTGCCTCACACCAAAACTGCGCTTTGCAGCAACAAAAGGATGGCTGCACTGTTTTGCCAAGCGCCATTGGGCAAAATGGAACAGGGAGCACCCCGAGAAAGGCTACTATGGTGTGTTCTTGTTTGTCTTAAAGAAATGGAGTGAAAAAGCAGCGCTGCTTTGCTGCAACCCCAAAGTTCCCATTGAAAAAGGGAATATTTCACCTTTAAAATTATGCCGCTCTGATGATATTTTTCCATTTTCTTCATCACACTACCTTTATCAAAAAGACCCTGCCATGCCCATCCACATTCACATTCACATTGTGCTCCATCAGAAAAGAGCATTATTCCTGAATGGCAGGCTGTGACAGCCAAATCTGAGATAATTAAAAGCTTTACTTGAGCTGCACGGAAAAACGCTTAAACTTTTGCTACAAAATGTCAAAAATCACTGCTTGAAAAGAAATTATAGTTTTCTGTGCACATGTCAATTTCAGGAGACCTCTGCCTTGTACAGACTGTTGTGTACAAGAAGCTAACTATGGATTCAGAACAACGTGGGAATCCAGGTTGAAAAAACGAATTTGAAAGGAAAATGCTAGCTTTCACCACATGTGTCAAAATGGGCCTTTGTAAACCAAAGAAGAAAATGCCTGTTTTGAAAGTAGAAAGTATTTGTCTGCACACATCTATTACTGTGCCACTAGGAAGTATTCAATATCAACCAGAGCCAATTTCATAATTTTCTTCCTGTATTTTATTTTCTTGCCCTTTAGGATGACACGTGTTTCGGCACTTTTAGCGTGCCTTTATCAAATCTGGGCATTTTATAACCTTTGTGAGATCCAACAGAAAAGGTGCAAATAATATCAAGTATGACGATCAGCATCAAAACATAGTACACATTTTGGCATGTCATTTATCATTGCGGTTCAACTAACATACATCATTATGCATTTAAATTAAAATTAAAATACAAAACGTTACCATCATAGTGCCCAGTTGTTGTGGTCAAACATAAGGGACCCCATGTAGAGTGGAGGGAAAAGAAACATCGAAATGGACCATAGAAAAGAAAAAATAAATAAAGATATATATGGGCTTATGGTTAGGTTTGTGTTCACTTATTTTTTTATTTTACTTTATTTTAGGCTTCTTTTTTGCCTCAGCCTCCAGATAATGCTTACGTATCGTCGGGGTGTAAGTTCCTATTTAATGTTGTGATCATAGAACGAGTCCCATCAGACTCACAAGCGCCTATAGCACTGCAAGAAAAAAAATAGAGAAAAAGGAAAGACAAAGCAAACCGTCAGGTTTCCCAGGTTTGTTCCAGTCCCGTACTATTAATGTTTCCTCTACCTACAAATTGTTTATTTTTGTATTTGTATTTATATTTTATTTTCATCTCTTTACGTGTTCTAATAGTCTAAAAGTCCATTCTATGATTTAGTGAACATTGGCAAGAAAACACCCATTGTGCGAAAATTCACTGTTTTAAGTGTCGATTGTTTAGCAAAATGTCCATTCCAATTTCTAAGCGTTAGCCAAGTGACGCTCGTAAGCGTTATAGAAGTTAAAGTCTGTGTACGGAAATATCACGGACTAGCAGGCCGGCATGTCAGGGCATGCCTGTTTAATACGGGCCATTCCCTGATTGGTGGGCTACTCTGGTGGGCTTGCGCCAGACCGTCATGGCTTACCTTCAAAAATCAGGTTCCTGCTTCACGCGTCGGGTTGAGAATACAGAACGCGTGAGTGTGGATGTGTATGTAAAGTTGTCAAGGCAACCCTGGAGTCCTTTCTCAGTCTCTATCCCCTGCCTAAGTGTCGGCCATATTTTGGGAAAAGAGTACTTGTACTTATACTGATATACGTTACTTTAACAGTTAAATATTGCGTGTGAAAATATGCAAGCTAATTAACATATGTGTGTTTTCCTTGTCATTTTAAAACAGCGGGTGCATATAAATGCATTCTATTGCTTGCAATAGTAAGTTACAAATCACACGAGTCCTAGGACAAACCCCATATGTTGGGAGTCCACACTCGCAGTGATCTATGGGAAATGTAGTTGTATGATCGTATGTCATTACAAATTCCCCCGTTTTGATGGAAGTTAGGTAAATTAAAGTTACCGTCTTGCGGTACTGTTGGTCATTCAAATTACTGGATCGCACAAATCCAGAGGCACCGTCCCATATGTTTGGGGATCATAACTTACTAGTGATTTCTGGGAAATGTAGTTTTTACTGTATTTGGTCACATTTGTATTTCATTCTCCTAGTTAACCAGTTTTCACAAAAAATAAGACATTTCTCAATTGTTCAATCCCGTTTGTATACATCTGAAGTAATTGATAAGTTTGGCCTCTTCATGGCGTAATCGCAATTCTTGGTTGCCCCCTCTTCGTCCCAGGGTCACCTTTTTAAGTCCAACAAATTGAATATTACGTTTATTATCCATTTGGTGATGTTTCTGCCAATGTTCAGCTATTGGTAGGTTATTTTCTTGACTCCCGATGGTTGCTAAGTGTTCTCGAAACCTAGTACGAAGTTCTCTAATGGTACTCCCAATGTACATTTTCCCACACGTACATATGATAGCGTATACCACGTACTTGGAGCGACAGTTAATCTGGTCTTTTATTTGCATCTGAATTCCATTCATGTTTTTAAAAGTCTCTGTCTTATTAATCGCATGTTTGCACATAGAACATGTTCCACATTTTCTGAAACCTGGTCTAGATTCTTGAAGCCAGGTGCCTGGTGACTCACTACTCTCGTCCTGTAGAAGTGAGGGACAGACTCCTTTTGAGGGTTCTCGCTCTTCTGTAGACTAGCGAGGGGTAGTCCTGTATGAGTGGTCCAACATGAGGATCTAATTTTAACAATTCCCAATGGCATCCTCAACCAGATATGTAGGTATAAAAAAGGAAACATAATTCAAACACTGAAACAAGTCCGTTTTCAAGCTATGAATCTCCCCACCAAGAAACAACCCTTACTCGGAGAAGAGGAAGGAGGGGGATGGGTCGTCGACTCCGGCAACCCAGATGCCTCAGAAGATTATTGCAGGCTAACAAGGGCAGCTACGAGACAAGCAACCAAGAAAAGCCAGTAACTAACAATCAGGATGAAATCAGTCTTTTAAATAAAGGTTTATCATTTGCTCCCACAACGTTCATGGACCCAATGAAAGTACATATTGACCTCTTTAAATTTGTTCGGAAACTTAAACTTAAAAAATATTTTGCGACTCAAATCACCACATCCAAACAACAAACACAAGAGAATACAATGAGCGAAGTTACTATAGAAGAATTGGGCAACATCCACCTACTAAGATCATTGCAAGAAACGGAAAATTTCCCAATTCATCAAACAATGCATGAATTAACGATTGCACCAGTTGGATTAACCAAAAAAGAATTCAAACATCTAAGTTCTTACCCCAACTCGCACCAGATAACATGATAGATGCCTTCTACAAATCTGTGACGAAAGACTTATTCAAAATACAGAACAATAAACACAAGAAAACGAGCAAACAGAGGAAACGGGAAAACCTTACAGTGCAATAAAGATCTGCTTTAAAGAAACTAGAGAAAGAACATGCAATTGTCATCAAGGAAGCAGACAAGGGCGGAAACATAGTGATTATGAACCGCCCAGACTACATACAGATGGCTCTAAACCATCTCAACACACCAAATTGCTACATCAAATTACCAAGTAACCCTAAGATTCAGATTGTGCAAGAACTTAGAGAATCTATAGACAGCTGGCATAGACAAGGCCTGATCACTGATGAAGAGAAGAGGTTCCTGTTTATACCTAAACCAGTATTACCAACAATCTATTTCCTTCCAAAGGTCCACAAACCGTTTACAACTATTCCGGAAGGCAGACCTATACTAAGTGGAATAGGGTGGGCCACTGAACCCATCTCGGAATACATTGATAACATACTGAGACCCAAGGTGAAAATGGTAAGAGCATATCTAAAAGACTCAACTGCGGCAATTAACATTGTAGAAAGTATAAAATGGTGTTCATCATATTATTTGGCAACATGGGACGTACGGGCCCTTTATACATCGATCAGCCATGACCTGGCTTTAGACACATTAGACTATACTTTCAAACATGAATCAGCATCGTTTTTCCCGTTCGTTTGTATGCTAAAGGAAATGCTTAAGGCTACATTGGACAATAGCATTTTTATGTTTGACAACATTTTCTTTAAGCAGAAACGTGGGGTAGCAATGGGTGTAAAATATGCACCAGCATTAGCAAATCTAGTGATGGGTATGTTTGAAGACTTACATATTTATACCACCAAAACATACAGTCAACATGTTGTGAATTGGATTCGTTACATCGATGATGTATTAATTATTTGGAAAGGAACACCGGAAGAACTGGATATCTTTAGACAAGAAGTTAACAATAATGACCTGGGGATTGAATTTACAGGAGAATGCAATAATAAAGAGATTAACTTTCTAGACCTGACAATCCACGTATCCAATGACCATCTTGAAACTAAAATTTACAGAAAAATTACAGAAGTCAACTCTACACTACATGCCACCAGTTGTCATTATGAACCAGTCATTAGAAACATCCCCAAAGGGGAATACATTAGGGCAAGAAGGAATTGTCACGACCAGAGACACTTCGAGAAAGAATGTGAGATTTTGGCCACCAGATTTGATGAAAGAGGGTACACCAGGAAGAGTATACAAACAGCTTATAACAAAGCTCAACAAACCCCTAGGGCAGCAACACTGAGTCAGCAAAACAGACCAAGTGCAGAAGACAAAGTGCATTTCATAACAACTTACTATGCAGATAATAATGTAATCAAGAAGACTCTTAAAAAACATTGGGAATTGTTAAAATTAGATCCTCATGTTGGACCACTCATACAGGACTACCCCTCGCTAGTCTACAGAAGAGCGAAAACCCTCAAAAGGAGTCTGTCCCTCACTTCTACAGGACGAGAGTAGTGAGTCACCAGGCACCTGGCTTCAAGAATCTAGACCAGGTTTCAGAAAATGTGGAACATGTTCTATGTGCAAACATGCGATTAATAAGACAGAGACTTTTAAAAACATAAATGGAATTCAGATGCAAATAAAAGACCAGATTAACTGTCGCTCCAAGTACGTGGTATACGCCATCATATGTACGTGTGGGAAAATGTACATTGGGGGTACCATTAGAGAACTTCGTACTAGGATTCGAGCTTCCATCAAAACGGGGGAATTTGTAATGACATGCGATCATACAACTACATTTCCCATAGATCACTGCGAGCGTGGACTCCCAACATATGGGGTTTGTCCTAGGACTCGTGTGATTTGTAATTTAGTATTGCAAGCAATAGAATGCATTTATATGCACCGCTGTTTTAAAATGACAAGGAAAACACACATATGTTAATTAGCTTGCATATTTTAACACGCAATATTTAACTGTTAAAGTAACGTATATCAGTATAAGTACAAGTACTCTTTTCCCAAAATATGGCCAACACTTAGGCAGGGGATAGAGACTGAGAAAGGACTCCAGGGTTGCCTTGACAACTTTACATACACATCCACACTCACGCGTTCTGTATTCTCAACCCGACGCGTGAAGCAGGAACCTGATTTTTTAAGGTAAGCCCAGGCGGTCTGGCGCAAGCCCACCAGAGTAGCCCACCAATCAGGGAATGGCCCGTATTAAACAGGTATGCTCTGACATGCGGCCTGCTAGTCCGTGATATTTCCGTACACGGACTTTAACTTCTATAACGCTTACGAGCGTCACTTGGCTAACGCTTAGAAATTTGAATGGACATTTTGCTAAACAATCAACACTTAAAACAGTGAATTTTCGCACAATGGGGGTTTTCTTGCCAATGTTCACTAAATCATAGAATGGACTTTTAGACTATTAGAACACGTAAAGAGATGAAAATAAAATATAAATACAAATACAAAAATAAACAATTTGTAGGTAGAGGAAACATTAATAGTACGGGACTGGAACAAACCTGGGAAACCTGACGGTTTGCTTTGTCTTTCCTTTTTCTCTTTTTTTTCTCTTGCAGTGCTATAGGCGCTTGTGAGTCTGATGGGACTCGTTCTATGATCACGACATTAAATAGGAACTTACACCCCGACGATAGGTAAGCATTATTTGGAGGCTTAGGCAAAAAAGAAGCCTAAAATAAAGTAAAATAAAAAAAAAATAAGTGAAATAAGTGAACACAAACCTAACTATAAGGCCATATATATCTTTATTTATTTTTTCTTACCTATGGTCCATTTCGATGTTTCTTTTCCCTCGACACTACATGGGGTCCCTTATGTTTGACCACAACAACTGGGCACTATGATGGTAACGTTTTGTATTTTAATTTTAATTTAAATGCATATGATGTATGTTGGTTGAACTGCAATGATAAATGACATGCCAAAATGTATACTATGTTTTGATGCTGATCGTCATACTTGATATTATTTGCACCTTTTCTGTTGGATCTCACAAAGGTTATAAAATGCCAGGATTTGATAAAGGCACGCTAAAAGTGCCAAAACACGTGTCATCCTAAAGGGCAAGAAAATAAAATACAGGAAGAAAATTATGAAATTGGCTCTGGTTGATATTGAATACTTCCTAGTGGCGCAGTAATAGATGTGTGCAGACAAATACTTTCTACTTATGACAAACGAAGTAGGGAAACTCTTTGTCTTCGGTTTCTGCACGCACCAATGCGACACTAAAGATACTAAAATCATTGTGATACTAATGGAAGTCGCGGAGGTCTAAGGGTGAAATAAAAAAAGTTTCCCGTGTTCCTCTGTTTTGAAAGTACTATGTTGAACAAAAACCTATGCTTGCCTAGCAATGTGAAAGGGGATTGGGACGTGAAATACATGTATGAGATGGTTTAATTCAGCAGGGTGTCTTCTAATTCAGAGCAAAAGTAAATAAAATAAACTGCAGTGGCTACATGGGGGGGAAATTAGCCCAAAACAGGTTTCTGCTGAGAGGATGCTAGCAACAAAAGGCCCCCACAGTAGATCTCAGAATACACAAGTGATAATTGCTACCTTTACAGACTTCAGTCTGTCCTCCAGGCTGGGACAATAGATTTCTGGGACATGGATGTGCGAAGTGGATAAGGGGCAATAAACCTTCAATCAAGCTGGGAAACCCCCCATCCTCCCTCTGGGGGGAGATGACAGTTGGTGGTAGCCGAAGAGAAAAAAAAATGGTCCAGTGAAGGACAATGGCCAGTCCATTTGCTTACAAAATCTATGTTATTAATAAAACTTGTAAGACTTATCTTTGCAACAGGACCTCGCAAAAATGTCAAAATGTAACCGTTTAAATGTGATTTTATGGGCTTTAATTTAAGACGTCATAGACTTCACTGCCACATGGGAATAGACATGGGAGAGAATTGGGTATTATAACGAAAGTATCCATGATGCCATAGCGAATTTTAATACTTACATGCCTAATGATAATCCACTCCCATGTATAAAGTTATAGAATATCAGGCTGAAGGACAGAACATAGTCTCACAAACTGGAGAGTTGGACTGGCATGATCAGCACAAAATATGTAATCTGTCTATGCAATTGGTTAAAATGCCACAGCTGTACAAATGTGTAAATTATGTTCAGGCTGAGTTTTGGCAAAAAGATCCGAGGGAAGTCTTTTCACCTCATAAAATGTAACCTCATAAACTGAGTTACCTCCTAGAGGAGGTAACCAACATTGATTGTCCTATCCGGTTCTTGCGGGCGTACCTAGTTCAGTTCTGCCCACTTATAATTTTGTGTTGTCACCATGCTCTATATAAAGAGTGGTTGACAGAATTACAGACACTCTTTCCTGAATTTCCTGCGCCTGTGTTCCTGATCTGCTACATTCATTTGCCCGATTTCAGATTCCACTGAAAGGCCAAAGCATTACTGATCCTATCCCAGCCAGGCCAAAGAAAAACCCACTAAAATCCCATAACCAAAAGGGAAAAACTGTGGTACCCTTTTCCTGGAAGCATCCTGAAACCAGATGGGCTTCTTGCCACTACCTGCATGCCCGCTGACCTTTAGTATCCAGTGACCACACCTTTGCCCAGCTGTCTTGCCAGGAGAGTCCGCTATCCGGTGACCAGAATCTTTTGTGACCAGAACCTGTTGACTGTCCAAAATCCCAGATTCAAAAGTGGACTGTTGAGTGTAATCCCCATCCAAGAGAAACACACAGTCTCCACATCCTGACCCTTTTGTCTTTATTCCACTCTCCAAGCAAGCAATCCTAACCATACCCTTGTAACTTGTTACAAAGGGTTAGATTTCTTTGTGCACCAGGTCATTGAATTACCAAGCGTTAGCGCCACTTTCCCATTTCCTTTTGTCCTGCATAGATCATAAATCCTTAGTCATATTTTGAGTAATCAAAGTAATTTCCGCATATGGTTGAACACTGGGTGACAAGGTTGTCTTTGCGAATAAACCTTGGATCTTACTGTGTCCCTCTTTATCAATATAGTCTTGATAACCTAGTTTAAGTCAAACCTGCTCTTTTCTCAGCTGATTTTCTTTCTTCTCTCACGGTTTGATTTTACCCAAAGCAAACCTTCTTGTACCTTCCAAGTCTCCCTCAATTCTTCGCCTATATCCCTACATATATTATCCCTGTGATGTACATCTGTCTCCCAGCCCAAAAACCGTGTTGAAAATCCAAGTATTTCACCCTTTTTTTAAATAAAATGTGTTTGTGTCATTTTAAAAACAAGGATTGAAAAAAACGCATTTTTCTAACTTGTGAATTTGGCTGCAGCATTTTCTAACTTTCCACTCGTTTTAGAATTGTATGCCTTCTGTTAATCCATTGCCTTGCGATTGCTAGTGTTTATGCATTGCTGCCTTTGTGAGAAATCATATTTGCCTCAGATTTAACCGCACATTAATTATTTGTCAATTTCCGAGTGTCATTTTATGCCATTGCATGCATTTGATTTTGTTTGCTGCCTCTTAACCCTGGCTACCTGCTGCTTCTTTCTATCCACGCAGAGTTTGATCATTTGTGGATTGAGAGAACATTGCAGGGGGAAACCTTAACTTGAGTGCTATCTATCCTAATTCAAAAAGTGTTCCTATTCCATTGTGCTTTGGATATGTTCATGTAGAAGGTTAACCAAGCGCAGTACAGTAGTTTTTATTGTAATTATCACCCCATTGGTGATTGCTGCCCAATATTAAAATGTGTGATTTTTGTGAATTTTAAAAAAATAATAAATATTGTATTTTCACCAATCGGCCTGGTTCATGGTCCATTGTAACCCAGGGTATTTGTAAAAGGGGGTTTGAGACAGTTAGGGTATCGGCTCAATTTGAATTAATTGAAATTAAAGAAAAAGCATTCCTATTGAGCGCCACATTACAGGATAAGACCAAGTGTCCTGGTCCGGTGTGACGCCCGATTGGAATCCTTAACAGACAACTTGCAGAAGTCATTGAAAACATGCCGAGACCAGTGTGTCGTGAAAAAGTTCGAACCCTCCTGGGGATGGCAGAGTACTACTCCAAATTCGTCATGATTTTGCGCAACATACTGCATCCATGCGTGAACTAATCAAAGTGAAGAGTACATGTGATAGGAGTAAAGCATGCAAAGAAGAATTGCAGAACTTCAGAAGTAGCAGAAAGACAATTATAACAGACGCCAGCAATGTTGGTCTAGGCGCTGTTGTGACAGAGGAGGAAGGTGGGAAAGAATTTCTCATACCTTTTTCCTCCAGATTACCGAAGGGGGCAGAGAAATTGTATGCTGCAGTTGAAAAAGAAGCACTGGCGATCAAGTGGGCTGCAGAAAAATTTAGGAACTTTATCTGGGGCACGAGTTTCGAGTTCTGCACCGATCAAAAACCTCCCGTTGAGATAATTAGCTTCAAAGGGCCTGGACAAAGTTTCAACTCGTATCAAGAGGTGGGATCAAGAGGTGGGTATCCCAATTGCAAGAATACAATTGCGTAGTTAAGTATTTGCTGGAGTGAAGAATTTTGCAGCAGGCGGCATGTGGTTGAAAACTGTGTTGGTGTTGAGGAATGAGGAGAAGGATCAGGAAGTCATTTTGGAAATAGCCTCCTTGCCAGTACCACGGGAAGAATGGGAGGAAGACATGAGGCAGGATGCTAGTTTAAGTAGACTCAAACAAGAATTGGAGGACAATCCTTGCAGGAGGAAAGTTTTTGAAAAGCTAAGACTCTCGCCTTTCTGGAATGTGATAGACGATTTGTGCGTCTAAGAAGGGATGGTAATGTGTGATGACAAAATAGTTCCGACCTGAAAATAAGGCACCGGGACCAGATGGGTTTGGAAGTGCAAACTACAAAACATTCCAGAATAAACTAACCGACCCTCTAACAAGATTGTTTAACAGAATGAGGGATATGGGTATAGTGCCAGGGGATAGGGGACCCTCTACAACCACCTTAATACTGAAACCTTGAAAGGACCTCACAGTGTGCCAGTTATCGCCCTATCGCTTTACTCAATGTGAATGCTAAGCTCTACGCAAAAGTCTTGGCTCAGCGGTTAATGAGGGTTGGGGAGAATGAAAAGATCATACACCCTGACCAAGCTAGGTTTATTATTGGGAGGCATACCCAAGATAATATTAGAAGGGCGGTGAATGTGGTAATATGGGAATGTAAGACTGCCCAGAAGAGGTCTATGCTCGCGCATGATGCCACTTGATGCTTGAGTGTTCGATAGCCTGGACTCAGGCTTTCTGGGGCCAATTTAAGAAAGGTTTGGATGTAGGCCGAACTTTACTTGTATGGGGTTGGGCAACTTTTAAATTCCCTCTATGAAATTGCTGGTTAATGACAACTCTCAAACTCAATCCCAGTGAGAAGGGGCAGCTGACATGGCTGTCCACAGTAGCCACTGTTTTGCCATGGAACTGTTGGTGCAGGCAGTTAGGGCAGACCCAGAAATCCACAGGGTGACAGTCAAAGGAGACATGCCAAGATTGCCTTATATGCAGATGATATACCGTTGTTTCCCCGAGGCACTGCACGCTCGCCCCCAAAGGTTACAACGCTCCTGGAGGAGTTTGGAGGAGTTTGCAGGGTTGTCTAGATTCTTCATTAACTACTTTAAATCGAAGGCTCTTAATATTACGGAAGATCCTAAAACGGTAACTAATTGGAGCAGAAAATTCCCCTTGATCTGGGATCAGGATGTTATAGAATATCTGGGGGTAAAACTGACTAATTTATGAGGGGCTGTTTGCTGCCAACATCCCAGGACTTTTGAAAGCACTGTTAGATGACCTTAAGAGGTGGGATATGCAAGAACTCTCTTGGTTTGCCTGTATACAGGCCATTAAGATGACCCTATTACCTAGATTTGTATATGTGGTGAGCTCCCTTCTGATTCGGATCCCAGCTCAAATGATTAAAATCTACAGAGAGAGGTTCTCCACTTCTTCTGGGGGGGGGGGAGAAACCTAAAGTGCCAAGGAGCGTCCTCTTCCGGCCTCCAGGGTGGGGGGATTGGGGTTTCCCGAAATAGCCCACTATCTCTTGGCTGCGCAGTTAGCCCCGATGCTGCAATGGTCTTCAGCAGAACACCAAAGGGGTTGGTGTAAACTGGAGCAAAGTGCGACCGATATTCCACTGGGGTTCCTTGGACAATAAGCCCGACAAGGCCGAAACATGTCTGGGGATGCACGAGAAGGAAAAGGTGAAGTTCTCACTCACCTATTGGGATAAGGCATTACCGGAAAAGAAATTGAAACTGGGGCTGGGTCTGTACGCATCAATGGGGTATGATGCTGACTTTGCACCAGGCAGATCCCCTAGTTTCTGGGCAAATTTGACTGGGCAAACAACCTTAACTCTAATAAATTTCCATCAAGCTGGGGCCCCATTACAATCCAAGGACTGTAAAACAAGATTCCAAGTGACGGAACTGGAACAGTTCCGTTACATACAGATCAGACATTGGATCTCGAATAGGGTTGTCTGAGAGGCGGGCAATAGAGTGCCTGTAAGCTTAGAACTAATGATGAGAGCGTGGTCACCCAAAAAAGGAGTCACGCGACTATATCGCCTGTTAGATGGGGGATGTGCCCGGGGACACCCTGACAAACATGACCTAGGGGTTAGCATAACTGGGGAGGAATGGGACCAGATATGGAATCGAGTGCTTAAGAGTTTCAAATGTACGGCCACCAAAGAATCAGTGTATAAAATATGCTACAGCTGATACAGGACACCTGCACCGACTGAACTATGCTGCTGGCGAAACTGTGGCTAAGTGGGGGACCTGGGTCACATGTGGTGGTCCTGCACAAAGGCACACATTTTCTGGAAAGAAATTCAGAGTCGCATTAAGGATATATTGGGAATACATCTACCTCACAGTCCGACGGTGGGGATTTCGGGTGCAGTGGCTGAGTGACTTTATGTTGCAAGTGGGGCTTCGGCTGCCCTTATTACTCACTGTTAGGAAAGATTTCGTAATTATAGGTCATTTTCCTTCTATGTGGCAACCCCTAAACTTTTTGCTGTTGTTTTTCACCTTGTTCTCGACTTTGCCAGAGAAGTGCAGCCTTCTGCCGCACTCCTCTGGGCTTTCGCTCCATTCTTACGGGGAAACTGACATGCCCTTAAGACAGTCAGTACCGGGAAACGCTGTTTTCCATAGTTTCTTTTATCATGTTGCGGCTTTCGTGCAACATGACACAAGAGGGCACTGTAAGCTAAGTTACTGCTCTCTTGGGTCTCTAGCCTTCTACAGGCCCTAGATACTCTTGTTGGATTGTAACTGATTGGTGCAAGTGATTCACGGGCGGGAATGGTGGCAGCGATCGTTTCTTGTGTTTTGAGCTCCTTTTGGCGTTTTAAGCGCGTTTCTCGCGCTTAGCCCAAAATGGTGGCCTGGCTCCCAAAATGGCCAGACCACGAGGCTCCTTTGTCCTGTCCGCTGACCGTCTTGCTCCCTTCACCTTCCCCAGGTCGAGCCGACCCGGGGCCTTCCTTATTTGGGCATGTACTTTCCCGCGAAACACGAATGCTTTCGCGGGCTTCTACAGGCCTTGTGTGTGCCTCCAGGAAGTGGGCTGGGATGTCTGGTCCCAATACACATCCTGGGTGCCAGAGAGTCTAGGGTGGTGTGAATGCCTGGGACCACCGTGGTCCGTGATAGGTCCACGTATGGTGTGAGTGTTGATGAGCGGATCTCCCATTGGGTCCCCTCCGTTTTGGCGCGAAGGGAACCGTGGATAAGAGGGGGCTGGAAACACCACTACCAGGTCGATCTCCTGAGTTCTCACGAACAAAGGAATACAGGAGCCAAGTATCCTGCAACCACGAGGCTGAACCGAGGAATCGCTGGTGACCCACTGAAGGACTGCTCCTCTGCACTGCGGTCGCCTTGTGAAACCCTTTTTACCTCTGATCGAACCAGAAGGCCTGTACTGGTACTTCGACCCTTGGAATAGCGGGGACAGCTATTCTCGGCATCTTCACCATCTCCTGCTCGCAAGCCTTCGGAAGCGTCTCTGGGCCATCCAGCAGACTGACCAGCCTACACAGGAGTTTTGCTCTGTAACCGCAGCCAGGTTGTGTAGTATTTCGAGTCCTTGCCACTCTCACACGATTCGTATACTTGGCGTTCCCAGGTCTGAAGTGAGTAGTGTACATTTGGCTCAGATACACACGGCCGCTCCGTTGCCCTGCTGTGGTAACAAACTGTGCGGGTTCACTTTGTTTGGGACATCTTCAACTCAACTCTGCTGCTGCAGATTCAACACGACGACGAGACGTCCCCTGCTCTCCTGAACCTGCCAGCGACTGAAACTGACGCGGAGAAGCCTGGGTCTGCTTGCATCGGGGACCGGTGAGTAGCATAGCTAGGAACTGGTCGCCCTCCTGCAGGAGCCCATAGCTTTTCCCCGCTGTGTCAAAACAGCACGCCTTTCCGTACTTGATTGGTCTGCCTTGTCCAGAGGTTACCCTGTTCCAAGTAATTAGGTTGGCCTTCTGAACTTCTGCGCCGCCAGGACAGAGTTCAGAAATCCGTCTTAACACTCACACATTCACAGCAGCAAGGCTCACGCTAGCCCATGAGTGGAAAACAGAACAGGGTCCAATTGTGGGTATGTGGTGGGTTAGAGTTTGGGGAATCCTGGCGATGGAGAAGGTGTGGGCTTTGGCTACGGGCAAATATCAAATATTCCTTGCAGCATGGCCCATATATTATATATTTATATAATAAAATCGGGCAGCCTTGGGGAGTACCGCTAAAGGATGAACTCATTGTTGTTAATTGGAGGAACTCTGTTACGCCATCACTGGTTTGTTTAGTTTGTTAAAGTTCAAGGGATGGAGGGTGAGGGGGTGAATGGGTTGTTACGTATTGGTTAAAAATGATGTGAACTCGGACTCCTACCATACTCTGTCATATGAAGGAGCTATGCGTTCAATTGAACTGAATTCATTGTGGGGCTCTTAACTGTATTCTATGGGACATATTGCAGATAAGAGCTAGTATAGTATGGCATTGTTTATTTATATAGCACCTATACACAGGCAAGTGTTTCAAAGATGAGAGATCGAGCTGGAGAGAGATGTTCACCTTGCCAGTTGGTCATTCTAAAATGTACTCACCTCATGGTGAGACCAAGCATGTTGAACACATGCCCAAGAAAACAGACAGCAAAGCCCTTTATACTTGCTACCCCCAACAACATGTGAGAGGAGAATTGTCAATTTGGCAAGTTTACTTACCCGTTTAACTGGAATTATTCCGGCGTTTTGTGTGGATTCCTTGTAGCTCTAGACCACTCTCACAGCCCTCTCGAGTCTAAGCCTTGCCGCTCTGTTACCTACCTTGATTAGGTTTCTCTCGGCTTCAGTGTCTTTCCTGTTCACCATAATAGGTTGGCCTCCCAAAATCCACCCAAGGTGGAATTTGGAAACCCAGCCCAAAAAAAAAAAAGGAGAAAACAAAAAAAAAAGAAAACCAGTGCTACTGTACACACGTTATATTACTGAATACAAAGTTTCATTAGTGTCTAAATAAACCTGAGTTACTTGAGAACAATCACTGTTGGTGCTCTAGAGTGTTCGCTTTACACACTACTGAAGGGATTGAAACAAAGAGTAGATAAGCAAGCAAGAGCTAAAAGAAGCTGCACGGTATCGGGCATCACCCAGAAAGCAGGCGCTACATGTGAGGATAAAGAAGATGGTACATAGCGTGCCGCAAATGAAACTTCCATATGAAATGCAAACTATCATTTTAGGCCAAATGACACACTATGCTTTGAAAGGTTTTCGCATTTTTCCTAATGCTCCTTTTTGCACATTACCAAAAACTCGAGTTAACATGGATGTGTGTGTATGGCATCAGCTGGCCTGGAGAGTTGTTTTGGTCTCAAGCTAACCAGGGACTCCAAGGCTACAAACAGGAGGTAAATAGCTCCTAGCCATTTTAATCCCGCCAATTAAAGTAGCGTTACCACAAATCGTTTTAAGAGCACTAAAAGCTGAAGTACCACACATCACACATAGAACAGACTACTAATGCACAAACACTACCTGTGCTAAACATCACTCTGCTGGTACCTATTCTTGTTCTGCTTTAGCTTCCAATCCTTTTTTTATTGACCTGTCCGATAAGAATGCTGATCAAGTGTTCCAAGGGGTGCCCAAATGCGACCCAGTTTTCAGAAAAGCAGGCACCCGTTTAATGTGATCATTAAGAGAGAGAGTGCACAAAACAGGGCGAACGACCCTCCTCCCCCATTCTGGAAAAACCATGCCAGCCAATTGAAAACACAGAGCACTCGCTCACACAGTTTACTCCCTCAGCTGCTTCCAGTTGGAACAGAATGTTGTCCGAAAGGGACTGCGGGGGGTACCAGATTGTATGAAAGCCCTACATTAGGGACTGAGGCAGAGGCCCGAGGGTCCAACAATTTGAGGACAGACCGAAAAAAGGCTTCCCAGTGCTTCCTGCTATTGGGAGAAGGATCCAAAAAGATTGGAAGGATCTGAAGAAGCTGTCTGCACCAAGGTCTATGTGGAAACTGTATCCCCTATTGGAGCAAGCAAATCTGCCAGCAAGCATTGAAGTGGGCTCTTTGTTGGCTAGTCTCACAGGAACAGCCTCAATGTCATTAGAAGAGGTAACAGTCAGAGATCGGAAGGTCAATTCAACAATCAAAGGTCTATGCAGATGCCCACCTTCGGCTTTGATCTGGGAAGTATGCTCCAACTCAGAAAAATCGCTCTTGGAAGATGCCCAGGCGCTTTGCAAAAGGATGGAAGATGGGGCGGATTGTTCAGACTTTAATGAGGCCACCCCTCTGCAGGTGGAAGTTTTAAAATCAGACCTGGCTTATGACCAAGTGAGTGATGTTCACTTGGCTATGGGGGCTACTGTTGCTGTCATAGCTAAACCAGAGACTGGTAGACTCCATTTTAAAAAGTGGGTGGCTCTTCATCTCGCTTTCCTAGGAGCCAAGTTGTTCAGAGATTACCTGGAGTCCAAGGTTTCTCAAGCTCACAAACAGGCGAAACATGCAGGATCCCCTTTATGTAATCCTGACCCCACTCGGGTCAACCCAGTCCCGGTTGCTCCTCAAAACCTCTTACAGAGCCTCCTCAGGGGGTGGGCACCCAGTATTCAAAGGACAACATGGGGGTCCCCCGGGCTGCCCAGCAGAGACATGAGCATCCAGCAGTAAAGAGTCAACCTTCTTGACTATGCCAGTCTCTCCTGGGTGGGAGCCAGACTGTTACTCTTCAGGCAACAGGGCAGGGGTCGCCAGCATCTCCGTTCCTTTAGTTTTACAGATCATCTCCGAGGGATACATGACAGAACTCTCCTCAGCCCCGGCTGGGACAGGGGCCATTCTCACCCACCTCCAAGAGATGCTCTGAGAACAGCAGTTCCGACAACAGAGATGCACTGTCTTCAGGGGAAGGGAGCTTTAATGGAAGTTCCCCTGGCAGAGACAGGCTTTGGCTATTATTCCATCGTCTTTTTGGTACACAAGGCATCAGGAGGGTTCAGCATGGTGATAAATCTAAGCCAGAGGGCTGGCGGTCAATATCGAGTAGTGAGCAAGAGTCCCTTCAAGATGGAAACTTTACAGCCGATTATACCTCTTGTAGCTCAGGGTGAGTGGGACTGGTTGGCCTCCCAAGACCTTCAATGCTTATCGTCACATCCCATCCATCTGGATGGCTGGAAATTTCGCAGTAAGGCACAAACACCATCAGTTCAAGGTTCTTCCCTTGTGGCCCTCATGTGCTCGTGTTTTCAACAAATCATTTGCACCATTGGTAGGGATAGTGCACAAGGAAAGATTAACCATCTATCCTGTGGGATGTTTCAACCCACTAGTCCAGGCCCTGCAACATTCCTGTGCGCTGCTTGCATCAGGAACATCAGAATGGCTGCCGGAGAGCATTTTGCTCGCTAAAAATCACCCAGAAATGTGCAGTAAAAATCTGAAAAATAGGCCGTCATCCACTTTTGCCTGGGTCAGTGGTAACACAGGAGACCACTGCCAAAACCCATCACTTGGCTGCCCACAGAGCAAGGCTGATTGCAAAAGAAACAGAGCTGTGTGAAAATCCGTTTTTTCTTGGTTGTCAACTTTGCAAAAATCATGGCTCACAAACCACCCAAAAGATCCAACCTCCTGTTGGTTGTTGAAAATCATTCTACTTCAAGAATCCACATAAATATAATGTCAGCCTAAGTATATGTTATCTGAACAAAGTCCACTTTTGAAGATGGTTGCTGGAAAGAAATCTGTCAAAAATGGGTGCAATACCGTTACTCGCCTCTGTCAGACGCTGGCGATTTCTAAATCTGACAGGAGAAACTGTCAGGCCGATTCATGCAATTCCTTCCAAAAGTGTCGCACGCGGCTGGCGCACAGCGTGCCCGTGCGAATGTCTGCGCCAGCCGCGTGCGATAAAATCAATTTCCGCGCACAGCGTATTCATGGATTCCCACCTCCAAAAGCAGACGTGGCGCAGCGACCCTGCAGCAGCGCCAGTTACGCCCCCAAGAACCCCCTCGCGCAAGGAAAAGCCATCAAGATCGCAAAACCATCGCAAAGGGCTGCGCGAACCCTGTACCAGTGCGAGAAGTAATGCACGCGACCTGGCCTGGGGGAGCGTGTGCGTGTATTTCAGGGGTGCGCGAGAAGTTCCACACGCAATTGGCCTGGGCGCGTGTATTTCAGAGGTGCGCGGGTGGTTTCACAGGCGATCGGGCCTGGGGGAGCGTGTGCGTGTAATTCAGGGGTGCGCGAGAAGTTCCACACGCGATCGGCCTGGGCGCGTGTATTTCAGGGGCTTGCGGGTGATTTCACACGCGATCGGGCCTGGGGGAGCGTGTGCGTGTATTTCAGGGGTGCGCGAGAAGTTCCACACGTGATTGGCCTGGGCGCATGTATTTCAGAGGTGCGCGAGAAGTTCCACACGCAATTGGCCTGGGCGCGTGTATTTCAGGGGCTCGCGGGTGGTTTCACACGCGATCGGGCCTGGGGGAGCGTGTGTGTGTAATTCAGGGGTGCGCGAGAAGTTCCACACGCGATTGGCCTGGGCGCGTGTATTTCAGGGGCTCGCGGGTGGTTTCAAACGCGATCGGGCCTGGGGGAGCGGGGTACGTGTATTCCAGGGGCTTGCGGGTGTTTTTACACGCGATCGGGCCTGGGGGAGCGGGGTACGTGTATTCCAGGGGTGCGCGAGAAGTTCCACACGCGATTGGCCTGTGTACACAATTCCATTGGACCAAAGGCCCTGACAGCGCAGGCGCCTCTGTGACGTGACACGCGCGCGGGCGTGTCCCTGTACCCACGTCCGAGTGTCAGCCTGCGTGATTGGAGGATAGTGCCTCAGTGCGTATACGCGGAAGTGACGTTGGACGTGTGTTGCGGTTTAAAAGGTGCGTGTAGTACGTCATTTCCTTGTACGTGCTTCCCGTGGAGAGCGAGTGGGTGAAATCTGTACTTCTTGTCGGTTCACACGCGATTTACTTCACAGCGTTTCCAGTTCGTACTCCGTTACCTCTGTCAGTATTTTTCTGATTTTCTTACCGACCTGTTTCCTCAAACAGCGTTGACTTCTCCTTTTGTCCTGTCTCCTCAGACAGTGTACAAATCTTCTTTTGGCGGGGGTGTTGCCAACGCGCACACGCGCGTATTTTTCACGCTCTTTTCCCAGGCAGCCGGTGAGTCGCGCACGTATTTACCAACTGTGCTAGCCCCGTGTGTAGCGTACCCCTTCAGAGGTCATTGTAGGCTGCGTGTGACACGCATACGTTCATTTTTGTGTTCCTGGGTGCCACAGCGTAGTGCAGGTTCCTTTTCCCACGCACGTGGTCTACGAGGGGTCGCGTGCACGTCATTTTCTGTTTTAGGGGTGCCTGTGCGTTGCGTGACCCGTCATCTTTCCCCAGGGGTTACATACAGCCTTGCTAGAGCACTTGGGTACGAATTCCATCTAGTACCCTACCCCTTTGACCCCCAATTGCCCAGGACAATTGTCCACTGCAACTCCCATACGCACAACTCCATCAGTGCCATGGCTGGGAGGCGAGCAAGTGGTAAGGGTGGCAAAGGTGGCCGAGCCTCAAGAGGTGGGCGTGGTGGGCGCGGTAGGGGACGTGGCCAGGATTTGCAGACTCCCCCAATCCCCCCACGTGTGGAGGACCAGTCAGGGACACACCTCCCCCCACCCCCCATGGTTGAGGGAAACGTGGCTGACACCATCCCTGCTCAGCCCTTGTTGGACCGGCCCGTTGTGGCACCTGACCTAGCACAGGGTGACTCCCAGGCTGACTTCCAGGTCGTCAAGTCTAGGCCACGGGTGGCGGCGCAAGCCAGTGTCACCAGGCCACGTGGTACAGGGGCAGCCATGTCATCTGCTGTTTGTTTGTTTGTTTATTTTATTTCTAATTGTCACGACGCGTCCGTCCTGGAAACTGTGGAATCGATGGAGGAAACACTAACGGAACTATACACTGCGGTCTAGTGTCCGGACTGCCGTGCCACGCGCCCTGAGGTTCAACGTTATCTACGCAACGAACAGCTACGCCGATGCGTTGCAACCCTCAGTCTCCGCTTCGGGTTAACACGCTGAAGTTCCTTCCTTCGCGCTCCGTGTGAGTATTTCTCTGCCCTCCAGCTGTTTCCCCCGCTGGGGCTCTGTCTCCCGCATTTCTCCGCCTTACCTTGCTTGCTTACCTTGTTTGCCTTCCGTCCCCGCTCTATGCTTCTCTTCTCTGGTCCAGCTCTCGTTTCTCGCTTTCCTTCGTGTACGAATCCTGCTTCCACTCAGCTGCATTCACTCACCTTCCGCCTTGTTGTGCCTGGATTTTGCTTCGCTTCGCTTGGTTCTTGAACGAGTCTATTGGGAATCACGTTCTACGCTCTCCTGCATTCCATCCCGCAGCAGTTTACCATCACGCCAGGGTTTTTTCCGGCATACGCCTTTTTCCCTGGGATTGGGGGCGGACTCCCTGAGGGTCCCACTGCCGAGCAAATCTGCGAACTGGCAAGGTGGCCTCCAGACGAGTTCGTCCCAAAACCTACAAAGAGAGAGAAGAGGGAGCTTGGAGAAACAGAAGGACGATACCTACTGAGAGCTCATCTGAGGAACAAGAATCAGGTGAGAAGGAAGAGAGGGAGGATCCTGGTATTAACCTTAACAAAGAACCCCCTAAATCTGAGAGATTGCAACGCCCAAGGATGGCCAGTTTGGAGCAATATCAGGAACTAGTCAATGCTATTCAGGGGATTACAGCCGAACTGCAGGCAGTAAGGGTCGATAATAATGCATTAAAAGCGGATAATGTTGCTCTACGCCTACAAGTTACACAAAGGGAGGAGGTACGAGATGACCTTCCTCCTATGCCCTTGCCCTGTGGCAAGTACGAAGGAAATCCCAATGGAATGAAAGAATTTCTTGATGCCTGTCGAGTTTACTTTACCTTTCGCCCTCGGATGTTTGTATCTGACAGAGCCAAGGTCGGTTTTCTTATCTCCAATCTAGGAGGCAATGCCCTTGCTTGGGCAACTCCGTTGGTGACTAACGTCGACCCAATTCTAGCTGATTATGGAGCCTTTGTTCAACAGTTCCACACAAGATTCGAAAGACCTGAAGTACTATTCTCCTCATATGAGAACCTAGTGGATATAAAACAGGGGTCTCAAGACGTACAGACGTACTTGTCAACCTTTCAAAGAATCGCAGCGGAAACAGGATGGCCAGATTCTGCCAAACAGACCCTCTTCAGACGGGGTTTACTAGATGAACTTAAAGATGAACTCTCGAGGGTCGCTAGACCAGAGACCTTCCAGGAACTGGTTACTCTGGCTCTTCAGATAGAGTACCGCATGGCCGAGAGACGCACGGAGAGACGAAGATACAAGTCTGGAATAACACCCTCCTCTTCCTTCTCCTTTGTTCCTACAATACCTGAAAGGACCGCGCGACAAACAGAAGAACCCATGCAGGTCGGAACTGCACGAGGGCCTCTAACTGTAATAGAAAAAAAAAGACGTAAAGACTTGAACTTATGTATGTATTGTGGTTCTGAGAAACACCTACTGCGAGATTGTCCGCATGTACCTCCCAGGAGATCGGGAAACGAAAGACCCCGACCCTGAACAGGGACAAGGAAGGGGTTCAAACAGCAGATCCCTGTATTACTAATACACCCCAAGTACCAAATGCCTCACATCAGTTGATGGTTTTACCTGTGGTTCTAGATTGGAAAGGAGGACACTCTGTAGAATGTCTGGCCATGTTGGATTGTGGAGCGGCCGGGAACTTCATGGACGATCAATGGGCTCTAGATCATGCAATCCCCAGAAGAACGAAACCTATCCCAATCCCTGTAGAAGGGGTGGATGGTACCCCTTTGTCCTCGGGCCTTATCAGGCAGGAGACTCAAGAACTGGGAGTAAAGATGAAATTTCATCAGGAAAGGATGATGTTCGATCTCATAAGAGCAGCGCACTTTCCTATAATCCTAGGCATCCCATGGTTAAGAAGGCATAATCCTGGCATTGACTGGACAGCCAATGTAGTGGAATTCCGCTCTGAACAATGTCTGCGATCCTGCCTATCCAATAAGGAACAATTATGTCCTCAAGTGTCTACTCTCTCTGTAAGAAGTATCAACACCATTCCAAGACACTATCTAGAGTATGCTGATGTGTTTGCAGACGTTCAACCCAGACCTTTACCACCAAGTCGCAATGAGGATTGTAAGATCGATCTGGTACCGGATGCTGTAGTTCCTTTCGGAACGTATGTTTCCATTGTCTCTGCCTGAAAGGGAAGCTCTAAGAGATTATTTGGACACCAATATTCAAAATGGTCTTATACAAGAATCCACCTCGTCAGCCGGAGCATCTTTATTTTTTATCCCCAAGAAAGGCACCAAGGAGCTCCGACCTTGTATTGACTATAGGGGTCTTAATAGCTTGACCATTCGGGATCGGTACCCCATGCCCTTGATCAAAGATATAATGGAAGCAGTGCAAGGAGCCAAGTGGTTCACCAAGTTAGACCTAAGAGGAGCATATCATCTCTTGAGGGTACGAAAAGGAGACGAATGGAAGACCGCTTTCCGGACGCCCTTGGGTCATTACGAGTACAAAGTAATGCCTTTTGGGTTGGTGAATGCTCCAGCTCAATTCCAGAGATTTATGGATAAGGTTTTCTGTGATCTATTGTTCAATTCAGTAGTGGTCTATCTGGATGACATATTGGTATTTTCATCAACCCTTACACAACATCGTCAGCAGGCATCAGAGGTACTACGAAGGCTCAGTATTCATCATCTGCTAGTCAAACCAGAAAAATGTTTGTTTGAGGCGGTTACAGTCCCTTATCTGGGATTTATCCTGTCAGAAGGAAGGGTAGAAATGGATCCCAACAAGACCTCAGCCATCCAATACTGGCCCACTCCAAACTCTGTAAAAGATATACAGAGGTTCCTAGGACTGACAAATTTTTACCGTAAATTTATCCTGGGTTTTTCCAACATTGTCCTACCCATCACAGCCTTACTAAAGAAAGGCACACGATTTTCCTGGAACACAGAGGCTGATATGGCTTTCAAACATCTCAAGGAGGCTTTCATTTCCGCACCCATCCTCAGGCAACCTGATCAAACCTTACCTTTTATTGTAGAGACAGATGCCTCACAAGGAGCGATTGGAGCTGCTCTCCTCCAAAAGAAGGAAGATAAACTGGAGCATCCTGTTGCTTATTATTCTAGGACACTCTCCCCGAGTGAAAAGAATTACTCTGTAGTAGAAAAGGAACTGTTGGCCATCAGACAGGCATGTGAAGAATGGAGACACCTTTTACAAGGAGCGAACTTCCCGTTCCAAGTACGAACTGATCACCGAAATCTTAGTGTACTCAAGAGTATGGAATGTCGAAATTCCCGCCATGCCAGGTGGGCATACTTCTTCGCTCAATATGATTTCGAACTAACCTACTTACCAGGAAAGGAGAATCACCTAGCGGATGCCCTCTCCCGAAGTTTTGGGGAAGAATCGGGTTCATACTCCGATCACGAACAGTTACTTCAAGGGAAGAAATTCATAGGAACAGTCAACACCTTTTTACAACAAGTGTTTGAGGCACAAACAAGATCCATAGTCACACGTTTTCCATCCTTAACCAAGAAGGGTGAATACTTGTTTAAAGACGACCAGCTGTTCTTACCAAATACCGGTCTACAGTCTCAAGCACTAGCCTGGTGTCACGATCTACACACGGCAGGACATAAGGGCCGAGCAGCCACATTACACCTACTAAAGAGAAACTTCTGGTGGCCGACAATGGTCAAGGATGTCTATGCCTATGTATCTTCTTGTCCCACGTGTGCTCAAGGTAAATACAGCACGGCCAAACCACTGGGCCTTCTCCAACAGGATACATTACCTGCGGGTCCCTGGCAGCATATATCCATGGATTTTATCGTGGACTTACCTCCTTCAGAAGGATTCACAGCCATCATGGTTGTAGTAGACTCATTTAGTAAACTAGCTCATTTTTCCTCCCTCCAGGGTACTCCATCTGCTACTAAGACTGCAGAAGTATTTCTGAAAGACGTAGTCAAACTACATGGTCTACCACATACAATAGTCTCGGATCGAGGGACTCAGTTTACCTCGAAATTTTGGTCCTCATTGTGTAAACAATTACAGATCCAAGGGGCATTGTCTTCCGGATTCCATCCCGAGAGCAATGGACAAACCGAACGACTAAACGCTACCCTGGAACAATACCTCAGATGTTACTGCAACCAGACACAGGATAACTGGAGCCAACTTCTATCCATAGCCGAGGTCTCCTATAATAATACAGCACATTCAGCGATTGGTATGAGCCCTTTCAAATGTACTTATGGATACGAACCTCGACATATCCCACAGTCAGTGATTCCAACCACTAACATACCTACTGTAGACCAATTGTTAAATACTCTCAAACAAACCCACTCGAGAGCTCAGGAAACATTAACAGCTAGCCGTCAATCCTATAAGAAATGGGCCGACAGAAAGCGACGAGCAAATCCGATCTGGAAGCCTGGAGATAAGGTTTGGTTATCCACAAAATACTTACCAAGGCGTATACGTCCAGGAAAATTCACTCCAAGGTATATTGGCCCATACATCATTGAACAGCAGATCAATCCAGTAGCTTTTCGACTTAAGCTACCCCCTTTCTTACGAAGGATCCATCCAGTGTTTCACGTGTCCCTTCTCAAGGCTTACAAAAAAGATCCATATCTAAGACCGATCAAGACATGCATCCCAAACTTAGAAGAAAACCCCGAATATGAAGTTTCCCAAATCTTGGACTCTCGTTACAGACACGGGGTTCTCCAGTATCTCATACTTTGGAAGGGATACCCTTGGACCGAAAGGTCCTGGGAACCTGCAAGAAACCTCAGTGCACCCCGACTACTACGTCTCTTCCATAGAAACCATCCGGGGAAACCCGGAGGAGTCCAGAGGAGAAGAGGTTATACTGTCACGACGCGTCCGTCCTGGAAACTGTGGAATCGATGGAGGAAACACTAGCGGAACTATACACTGCGGTCTAGTGTCCGGACTGCCGTGCCACGCCCCCTGAGGTTCAACGTTATCTACGCACTGAACAGCTACGCCGATGCGTTGCAACCCTCAGTCTCCGCTTCGGGTTAACACGCTGAAGTTCCTTCCTTCGCGCTCCGTGTGAGTATTTCTCTGCCCTCCAGCTGTTTCCCCCGCTGGGGCTCTGTCTCCCGCATTTCTCCGCCTTACCTTGCTTGCTTACCTTGTTTGCCTTCCGTCCCCGCTCTATGCTTCTCTTCTCTGGTCCAGCTCTCGTTTCTCGCTTTCCTTCGTGTACGAATCCTGCTTCCACTCAGCTGCATTCACTCACCTTCCGCCTTGTTGTGCCTGGATTTTGCTTCGCTTCGCTTTGTTTGGTTCTTGAACGAGTCTATTGGGAATCACGTTCTACGCTCTCCTGCATTCCATCCCGCAGCAGTTTACCATCACGCCAGGGTTTTTTCCGGCATACGCCTTTTTCCCTGGGATTGGGGGCGGACTCCCTGAGGGTCCCACTGCCGAGCAAATCTGCGAACTGGCAAGGTGGCCTCCAGACGAGTTCGTCCCAAAACCTACAAAGAGAGAGAAGAGGGAGCTTGGAGAAACAGAAGGACGATACCTACTGAGAGCTCATCTGAGGAACAAGAATCAGGTGAGAAGGAAGAGAGGGAGGATCCTGGTATTAACCTTAACAAAGAACCCCCTAAATCTGAGACTAATGCGCTCCAGACCCGTGGGTAGAAGGGCGCAACAGGTAGGATAATGCGAGGCTTACAAAGTTACAAGATTATACAAGATACAGAAATAATATACAAATTATACAAGACCGGAGTCGTAAAAGTCCGTGAATTGCATAAGAGATGGTGCAGGTAACATATCATGATTCAGCAGGAAAACAGGGATCAGTGTCGTGCCTGGGAATAGCGTGGACCGGTGACTAGAGGTCGTTGGAGATAAAATTTTGGATGGCGTTCCTTCTAAATAGTGGGTAGGGTTGATCAGCTCTTAAGTTGTTAGGCAATAGATTCCAAGTTTTAGCAGCCTTCACAGGGAAACTATTGCCACCAATCGTGGTTAGTTTGAATCTAGGTACTACTAGGCAGTTGGTGTTGGTGGCTCTGGTTGCTCCGATAGAGGTTTTTTCTGTATTTTGTTCATGAGGTAGCTTGGGGCGGCATTATTGAGAGCTTTGTGTGTCAAGGAGATCATTTTTAATTGAATTTTATGGTTTGTGGATAGCCATTTGTATTGCCGTCTGGTGGCGGAAATGTGTGCTCTTTTATTTATGCCAAGCGCTGCTCGCAAGGCGTTGTTTTGGAGCGTTTGTAGTTTCTGGATGATTGATTTGTTAGCACCACTGTAGAGGGCATGACAGTAGTCGATCCTGGAGAGAATAAGTGCTCTGGCCAGGATCATGCAGCTATTGTCAGATAGGAAGGGCTTACCTGCTCTTATATGTTTGCAGGTATAGGCGGTGGAGGAAGCCAAGGATTTAAGCTGTTTATTAAATGAAAGTGTGGAATCCAAGTAGAAGCCAAGGGTTTTTACTTCCTTGGAGACCCTAATAGTATTTCCATCGATATTAAAGGATGAGAATTCCTGGCCTAGTTTTTTGGTATTTGTGTGTGATCCCAGAATTATCAGCTCCGTCTTGTCATCGTTCAAGCATAAGCCATGTGTGGCCATCCATGCTTGAACAACGAGATATACCCTGTTCACCAACTCCGAATCCTTCCTATGATCCCCTGAAAGTGGGAGGAGAATCTGTGTAACATCTGCATAGTTAGTGTAGGTGATACCCAGAAGGTCCAAATCGTCGAACAAGGGTTTGGTGAAGATATTGTATAGGGTTGGTGAGACACAGAAACCCTGGGGAACACCACACAATATAGGGGTAGGGTCAGCAGCAGCTGATGGGGAAAATACTCTCATTGTTCTTTCGCTGAGGAAAGATTCTAACCACTTGATGGCCTCAGGAGAGAAATGGGCAGCAGAGTCCAGGTGCCTGCAAAGGACCTTATGATCGACCAAGTCGAATGCGGCTGAGAGATCAAGTAAAAGCAGGAGTGCTGTTCCCCCTCCATCCCTCAGCTCATCGATTTGCATCTTTAAATCGATTAGGGCGGTTTCCGTTCCGTGTAATGGGCGGAAGCCAGATTGTCTAGCTCCTAGGAGCTTGTGCAGGTCAAGGTGTTTTTGTATCTGGATATAGGCGGCTTTATCCAATATTTTAAGGAGGAATGGCACAGTGGTAATGGGGCGGTAGTTGGTCGTGATGAGTGGGTCTAAGGTCTGTTTTTTGAGAAGTGGTCGTGCTTCAGATCCCTGTAGGCGGGGTGGGGAGGCTGCAGGGGCAGCTGCAGCTCCGTCCACCCCATCTCTGACTCCCCCAGCAAGGACAGTGTTGGTCCCGGTACATCAGACTGAGGTTCCCCCTGCCATCATCACACTTCAGCTAATGCCTGCAGAAAGTCATGTGGTCAGTGTGCCATCGCACACTACTACTACACAGTCCACCGGTGCTCCTGCCTCTAGTGTCCAGAGCGGCATAGGGCACTCCGGATCCCCACCACCCACAAAAAGAAAGAGGAAGAGTGCTCGTCCAGTACAGGCTGATGACCCCGACACCGCTACACGGTCCGGCACGCCAAGGAAGATTAGCTTCAATGATGCCGAACTGGATGCACTTGTGCAGTATGTGTCTGAACATGACGCCGAAATGTTGGTCACTTCAGGGTGTAGGATTACACCTGCTCGACGTCAGGCACACTGGCAGTCCATCGCGGACAGCATAAGTGCCCTTGGGTTTATGAGGCGCACAGCTGTTGAGTGCTACAAGCGCTGGAACGACCTTAAGCGTAGGGCAAAGAAAAAGCTGGCCTCAAGTCATGCCGCAACTCTGGTGACTGGAGGTGGATCTCCACAAGAGGACATAGAACTCACTCTACATGAGCATGTTGCTGGGACCTACGTCACAGAGGAGCAGATCCAAGGTGTGGGAGAACTGCCAGATTACGAGGCATTGTCCGGTGAGTGCACATGCATGTGTGTGTGATCCATGTGTGTGTGATCCATGTGTATGTAGTTTGTGGGCGGGGATTCGGTTGAGTGCCAGGTCAGGGTGTGTGTGCCTGAGTGTTTTGTCCCACCCATGTGCTTCATCCAATGCATTCTGCGCCCCGGGATTTGGGTATTTCAGTGTCCCTTCTGGCCACAGTAGGCGTTTTGCACTACATTGCGCCAGTTGCCCTTGAAGTGGCATCTTGCTACCACATTGTTCCGTATTAAGCTGTGTTCATTCAGGCTGATTGCAGGAATTCACCTGGTTCTACTGCGCATCACCCTGCCCCATTGTCACATATATGTCATGCCCATGGTACATGCCATCTGTGTGATGGCATGTGTCATGTATGTGTATTGGATATGCCACTCACAGGCCAATGTGTGATGGCACTGCTAGCCAGCATGCAGCTGATGTGTTGCTCTCCCATCTTGGTGTCATCAGTGTCTGACATTTTCCTCCCCTTCCAACTCATGGACAGTGCATGCATGGGAGGGTTATAGTCATGTGGGACATGTGTAAATCAAGTACTGGTACTGTAGCTTGTCTGGCCTAATAGCGTGCCATGGTGCTAATGCCGTTTCCATTTTTTGTCCTTCTTGTTTTTGCAGAGGATGACGCACCTGATGCTGTTGAGGGAGAGGAGATGGTGCAGGCCCAGGAGGGATCTGAAGCACGACCAGGCACCAGTGGGGGACGTGGTTTGGTGGTGAGGGAGAACCCTCTCTTGCTGCAGGCCATACTGTCCCTGGGTGTCCCTGGCTGCACCTCCCCAGAACTCTTTTCAGGTGTTGATTGAGATGAGGCCTATGTGGATTCGCAGGTATGTGTTCATGGAAGGGATACTGTTCTGTCCGACCCACCTGCACCAGGGGTAGAGCCCACTATGGGGATGTCAGTGTTGGTAGGTGCGCCTGTGGTGGTTACGGATGCAGGGCCACACTCCGCAACATCTGATCCTGTTCCTGGGCCAGCAGTTCAGAGGGGAAATGCAGTCCTGCAGCCTCAGGCAGTGCCGACACAGCAAGGTGCAGTTCGCCTTGCCCCAGACAGGTGTGGTGCCCGCCAACGCAGTGGCCGTCCGCCACCAGGCAATACCGCATGGGAGCAATCCATTTACGGTATGGCCAACCAACAGGCAGCATCATCCGAAATGATTGCTCAGGCCATGGAGAGGGTGGCCACTTCCATTGTCCCCCCAGAAAGGCAGATGGAGCTACTACAGCAGGCAACAGACTCCATTTGCCAATCAGTCAGGGAGGATATGTTGGCGTCCAACAGGGACAGACAGGCGGCCCTGGACAATCTGAGGGAATCAATTTCTATAGATGCCCAGGGACAGAGGGAAGCCCTGAGGGGAGAGGTCCGGCACCTCAGGCAGACTCTTGTGGCCCTTGAGGCTTCCACTGTCACCAGGACGGAACAGCTGCTTGAGCGCGTCACCCGTACGCTCTCAGCAGAGATGCAGGCAACTCGGGCGGAGGTCCGGGCAACACGTCGGGTGTTGCATGGGGATCTCTGCACCATATCCCTCCAGAAAGAGGCCTTCCAGGCCTGCATGCTTGCTGCCATGGAGGACCAAACTAGGGCATTGCGTGGGCTGCCTCCCATGGCACCACCACCTCCTGTGGCAGCAGCAGCAGAGGTTGAGGAGAGCGAATCCAGCAGTGAATCTCCCACTATTTAGTAGCCGTGCAGGCCATGAGCCCATGGAGGTGGTTTTTTTTCGCAACATTCACGCAGGTGACTGTTGATGGGCACCCTGTCCTCGGACCTCCTGGGTGGCCTCCCCCACACCCCCTGGCCCACACATGGCCATTTTTGATTTTTGATTTTTTGTTGCAGTGTGTTGCTTTGTGTGGCTCCCGTGGGCATCCACTGTATTCCGGCTGGGCACATGCAGGCTTGTCCTGAGTTTGGGTTAGATGCTTGGGTCTGTGAGACACACACCCCTCCTGATTCCCGTTTCCATGGGCTTGCAAAGGGTGTGCCCAAGTGACAGTGAATTACACAGTGACGTTGGACTCCCATGAGCTGTGTGGGCAGTCTGTAGTCAATACTGTGTATACATTCCTAGTGCATATTGTTGTTGTATTGTGCATTGCATGGTGTATTGATGTGTGCTTGTGCATCCATGTCTCCCTCCTGATTTGCAGGCTCATTCCTCATGTCTTCACAAGGCCGTCCACTTTGGAGATGGGGCTCATGTTGTGAGCAGTGGACTTCCAGATGTGCGTGGCAACAACACTGTACAGTTGGAGGTGGTGGATGTGCTGGCATTCTCATGTTGTAAGACTACGTATCCTTTGCCTTAGTACTGTCATGTTTATGCTATGTCGATTGTATTGTGGTAAGTATTTGGTCATGTGTGTTGTTGTTTCTACATTCATGTGGGCATATTGTGTGTGGCCAGTTTCCATTAGGGACACTGTACATTGTGACACGTCTCATGTTTGGGGGATGACTTTGTTTGCTCTCACATGGCATGTCATGCCATGGTGTGTTGGGTGGCGGTGCTGGGGAGGGGTTGGGTGACATGGCACTGTTGTCATGTTGTGTCTTGCAAGGGGGTAATGATTTCAGCAGCATAGAAGTGTGTCTTTTGAACACAGCATTGGTGCTGTTTGTGTAGTTTGGGAAGCACACAATGGAACACTTCCAGATGTACAATCTCAGGCTGGTATGGTTGTGACAGTTGACTGTCCATTGACACATCATAATTGTCAGTAACAATCATCATTGATTGTCAGCTGATATGTGCCAGGGCTGTGTGCACTCCACAGGGGTGTGATTTTATGTGAAGTAATTAGCCAAGAGCTGCGTACGGGCTGCCTCACCCCGTGCCCTTTCCCCTCCCATGCGCAGTGGGCATGCATGTGGTTGGGGATGTGGGGGCACCACCATGTCCACGGCCAGGCCCCGGCGTGTTGCAACATTGTGCAGGACACATGCTGCCACTATAATCCTGCACACTGCTGGGGGAGCGTATAACAGCTGCCCGCCAGAACGGTCAAGGGAGCGGAAGCGTGACTTGAGCACTCCGAATGTGCGCTCCACGATGCCCCGGGTTGCAATGTGGGCTGTGTTGTATCTTACCTGGGGTGGCGTGGTGGGGTTCCGAATTGGCGTCATCATGTGGGTGCTGAGAGGGTAGGCACTGTCCCCTGGGGAGGTGGTGATGGGTATCATCAGTGGGGTTGTGGCATTACTCAGTATCTGACATGCATGCATGCGCAGTGGCATTTATACTCACCGAGCAGCCATGTATCGCCGTGCCGCCCAGCTTCTATGTCCCGGTTTAGGGTAGACATTCTGTAGAAGAAACTGTCGTGGGTGGAGCCTGGATAGTTGGCGTATACTGAGGTTATGATTCCCTTGGCATCACATACTACCTGGGCGTTGATGGAATGCCAGTGCTTGCGGTTTCTATAGATGTGCTCAGTTGCCCTGGGGGGACGTAGAGCCTCATGGGTGCAATCAATGGCACCTAGCACTTTGGGGAATTGTGCCACCCTGTAGAAGTCCTGGGCAACGGCCTGCCTTTCTGCAGGTGTTCTGGGCAGGTATATGTGCCTGCGGACTGATGGGCGTGCAGTGATGATGGCCAAGACCTGGTGTAGGCAGCGTGACTGCGTGGCCTGTGACACCCCCCCCCCCACTATGGCACTTGTCCGCTGAAATGATCCAGTGGCCAGGAAGTGCAGTACATTGAGGACCTTCTCCAGGGGGCTGAGTGCTTGGGAGCACAGGGTGGTTGATGTGAGGTCATCCTCCCACTCACTGACCAGGTCGAGTATTATGTGAGGTGGAAACCTGTACCTCCCATACACATGGTCATAAGGCATCCCAAAAAGGCTGGTTCTGGGTGTAAAAATTCTGGCCCGGACTATCCTCCTCCTTCTCCTGCGGTATCCCACGGCCACTGCTGCTAGGAACGGTATGTTCATCCTTGCGTCTGAGCTTGTTTGTTGTTTGCGTGCACTTTTATTCTGTGCGGGTGGACGTATGCCTACTTCCTGCTGGCGTACGTGTTTCCGGATTGGCCACGTTCGTTTCCATGAATACGTGTTGTAGGCGAGCGTGTAAAACTTCCCGCGCAGCCCTGGAATACCCGCACCCAGCCCAATCGCGTGTGGTACTTCTCACGCACCCCTGAAATACACGTACCCCACTCCCACAGGCCCGATCGCGTGTGAAACCACCCGCGAGCCCCTGAAATACACGCGCCCAGGCCAATCGCGTGTGGAACTTCTCGCGCACCTCTGTAATACACGCGCCCAGGCCAATCGCGTGTGAAGCCACCCGCGAGCCCCTGAAATACACGTGCCCAGGCCAATCGCGTGTGGAACTTCTCGCGCACCCCTGGAATACACGCACACGCTCACCCAGGCCCGATCGCGTGTGTAAACACCCGCAAGCCCCTGAAATACACACGCCCAGGCCAATCGCGTGTGAGAAGCTTCTCGCGCACTCCTGAAATACACGCGCCCAGGCCAATCGCGTGTGGAACTTCACGCGCACCCCTGGAATACACGCACACGCTCCCCCAGGCCCGATCGCGTGTGGGCCTTCTCGCGCGTGTAGGACTTTGGCGCACATTTGTTTTCCTGCGCAGGGACGCTACCGCCTGCTTTCGTGTGGCGGACATGTATGGGCCTGTGCGCGTCTTTGGCCGTGCGCTGTTTTTCCCTGTTCGGATCCATGAATACGTGTTGTAGGCGAGCGGGTGGGCGTTCTGCGCACTTGCCTCCTGTATTTCCCCCGTGACGCCCACATTTTCACGAGTTGTTCCCCATTCTGCGTGTGACGCCCCGTGTTACGCCTACTTTTGTTATGTGCGCCGCGCTATGTGCGAATTCGCTGTGGCCTTATCGCACGACGTTCGTTGACCTGTGCGCCAGCGTGCGCCGCGAACTTTCTCAGCGCACATCCCACATTTCGCGCGTGCACGGACTTCCATGAATTGATGTGCAATGTTTTCTGTGCGATAATCGCACTTGCACTGCGATTTTCGCTGTTTCTCTGCGAATCGCACGTTTTCGCACGCGTGCGCCGTTTTTCCGGCGCACGTTGATTCCATGAATCGGCCAGTGTGTCTCAAAAGCTAAATATGCCAAGGAAGGGACTTCCATCAAATCCAATACAGGGTGCCATACATTGACCATAAAATAACCTAAATCAGCTAAAACTTCAAAGAGGCTTTCTTCCCCTGAAAACACCCCACCATGTTCCTTCCCACCAAAAGGAGAGGATATCGCATTGGGATGCTAATTCGGGTGTGACTGACATCAACTTCCCTGACTGATCTCTGACTCAGCCAAGCTTTGGAGGCAGGCCAGACTGAAAATGTAAATTTGGACTAAATACATGTTTAAGGAAAAGACTTATAAAATATTGTACCGAACTGACAAAAATATGAAACTTAGAGATTATTAAAAATGAAAAATTCGCTCACAGTTTAAAACTGATCTGGAATCTGTGAGACATTCAGAGACTGATCCTGAAATTGTTCATATTCTAGCAGTTGTGATTATGTTAGGAACATGAAAAATTGCAGGAATATGCCCAGATGGTATGTGCATGTATGTAAAATATTGTACCGATCCGAAAATGTGTAACCAACCAAAAGTGCGAAAAATTGTCATTTAAGAACCAAAACTCATAGGAAGATAGGATTTGGACAGAACATACCTTAATCAAGATGGGAAAAATAGATTTTCTGGGTAAAAGCAAAGGGGAGGTTCTTCCCTAGATTGTAAATGGCAGCATCACTCTGACACATGATGACACCTCATGACACACTGTTCCTTTCTCAAATCAGGGGGCAGGGAATTCTTTGACCCATCAGATCCTTAGAGGGTTGGGCATAGACAATCAGCCTCCCCACCCCTTTGGAAAATGGATAAATAGGGACTGCTGAGGTCAGGCAAGACACACACACTTTCACTCATCAACTGATCCACTGGCGAAGCACTCTGCAGGAAGATCCAGACTCCAGAACCAGACTCCATATCCAGACTCTAGAACCCTGAAGCAGAGGCCTAATCCAAAAAGCTGAACCCTTTTCAGCAGGCCTTTAAAATCTAGCAACCCGATTTAACCCCTAAACGTCCACGGGGCATAATCCATTCAACAGCCTGGCTGAGCTGTTTGCTGCTTCTGGCCAACAACCTTTGCTAGAACCCAAGATCCAGAGATCAGACCAGCAGAGCTGTAACCAAGAACCCGTCAGATCCTGTCCAAGAGGCTGCGCAGAGACCAGAGTGCTGAGAGCAGAACCAAGCGCCTGAGACCTGTCTGGTGGCGTAGCGAAGTCCAGTCCCAAACCTTTGACGGGTCCATTTCAAACCAGAGTTGTGAGTATTTAGCGTAGAACTGTCCATAGTCATCTCTTAGTTTAAAGTAATACATCCAACCCTTTCCAACATATCCAGACTGCATTGTAGAATCTCTTTTGTCCATTCTGAATCCTTTCTCATCCACCTAATCCTGTGAGAATTGTTCGTGTAAGACAACCTGTTTGTAATTCAAAGCGCAATTTCATTCGAAATCTTGACTCCCTTTGAGAAAAATCGACCTTCACTAAAACCTCTCGTACGTCCTAGAAACGGAATTTAAATGTCATTTTGAAGCCAACATCATCAGCTTTCAAACAAACCCATATAGTTTGTAATCGCGTTTCCCGCACGTGGAGAAGTTGCCGCGAATTTGCATTTGGCTCAATTTCACCACATGTAAAAACAGCTATTTCTTGATTTCAACTTCTGTATTTCGTTTTCCATCTGCTAATCATACTATATTCATTGGTAGTGTTGACCTGACCCAATCCAAAGCAACTCTCACTAGTGCTGAATCCTAATTTCGCGAATTAAAATCATTTTTAGCATTTTTCCCATTCAATTTAATTCACATTTAAAAGCAATTGACCTGTTTTAAAATCATTACTGTTCTCTCTAAGATTGCTGGGGGGAAATCGGGATTGAAACTGCAATTGTTGATTGTTATTCCCGATACCTGTGTGCCCTCATTCATCTCTTCATATTGCATATTGGGGGAGTGAGTAACAAGGGGAAAGAGTGATTATATTGTCTTTGGTTGAATTCATATCAAGTTTCTTTCTGTGTTGCATTCTTTCCCCATCATTGCATTTCCTTAAACCACACAAAGTTATTCTCTGCTACATTATTCTTCCTATTCCTACTCCTAACTGATTAAAGAGATTGCTGATATTGTTATATTAACCATTGCTGATTACTGTTCATATTCATAAGTGTGATATTCCGAAATTGCTCATTTTCATAAAAGTGATATATATATATATATATATATATATATATATTGTTCAATTCTTCAAATAAATCTTTTAATTTGCAAAACAAACCTACTTCTTGGCTCGGTGAGGCCGGGGGGGGGGGGGGGGATTCAAAGAGAGGGGCGTTATATAAGGGTACTTCATCCAGAATTAAAATAACTTTTGACATAAAAATATATAAATAAGGGTTTCCATTGGGCATCCCATGCTAGGCATTGACTTAGTTGGAGTGCTGAATTGAAATCACTTACATTCCTCACTTGGATGATTAGTAAATCCAGGGACCCGCACAGGCAGAATTAGGGAGGTTCACACTAAGGACATGCAAGTTTTTGTAATCTAATAGACTCATCATAAGGAAGAAGTCACAGTGACTCCAACCCAGCGGTTACAGTTTATAAGCGATGTGTTCAGCACAGATTCAGGTTTGGTCTCTCTCCCGAAGGTCAGTGCCCTCTCTCTGCATGAAGGATCTACAAGTTATGGCAACCTCAGAGGGCACGTGTTCACTTTTGGTTGAGGATCCAGGGCCTGATGGCTGCCTCAGGGTTTATAACCCGTTGAGCCCAGATACATTTTCATCCCCTTCTATCGCGCGTGTACAGACATTGATTGGAGTCCAGGGAATTTGAGTGATTTTGCCCTTCTCACCAGCCCTAGCGACACAGTTGAATTGGTGGCTGGTTAGGAAGAACCTCAAGCAGAGTTTCCCCTCAAGCCTCTCCGAAATAACCCTCACACCGGATGCCAGTGCTGGTGTTGGGTCAAAGGCTGTGCAGGGTTTAACAAGAAATCTATCTGTCCTAGGGCTGCAGGGAACTGGAGGTTGTACGATGAGCCAATCTCGGATTCAGGAAGGAGGGTAAAGGGCACACGATCTTGGTCAGGACAGATAATGACAGCCTTTGCCTAGATGAGTCACCAGGCCAAGGACACAAACCTGCTCTCTGAACAAGATTTTCTGTTCTCTGGGTTCTTGGGTGGAGGATAACCATCGCAGCATCATGGCAGTGCATGTGAGAGGGTGGAGAACAGCCTGGGGAAGTCGGAGATGGTTATTTTCCATTTCAACAGACTGGAGGCTGTCGATGGAAGCCTTCTTGTACATGTTTCCGGGGCAGGAGACACCAGGATGGATATCCTTGTCTCAGCCAAGAACTCTTTACAGGATTTGCACCAGGTTGTCGGAATGAGTGGCTTGGAAGGTAGATCCGCAGACAGGTTGTAGTAGAGGGTTCAAAGTCTTGTACCCAATCTGGTTAAGGCCCTGCAGGAGTTGGTTCACCTACTTATTTATGATGGCCATCTCCCCTCCCTTCCTCGAGTCCCTGCGTAGGAATTTTACTGCTGTCCACTGACCAACAATTGGAATTGAAGGGCCTAGCTATTGATAGGAAAGGCCTCAGGAGATTGGGTATGAGGAAGAGATTGCATGTGTCAGTAAAGGGTCCCTGGCGGCCTTCAACAGTGGCATGCATAGAATGCCACTGGTTCTCCTTGGGGCCTCCCACTACAACGTGGGGTAGGGTCCCTCTCCCAATTTCTCCAGGGTAGAATTGGAGCATTCCTCCCTCAGTACCCAGTGGGCAGCAATAAAGCTCTTTCGAGAGCATTGGGACGGGGTTGGGGTGGCAGCTCATTTGATTGATAATCTGTTAGGAAATATTACTCTTTACAGTACCTTTACCTCCATTTTTATGGACCACCAAACTTTTCACTTTTATTTTTGAATCTGGCCTGCTCTTTTTGCAGTGCAGTGAAGCCTTCAGCTTTTGCTCATTCGTCATGGGAAAACTGACCCGTCCTTCGGCTGTCAATACATTGTTTCGCTTAGTTTTGTTACATGGTTATCACTTTTGGTAACTTTTTATCACTATACAATGCATCTTACAATGCAGTACACTTTTTGTTTTGTCTTAGACTAACACTCATAGGATTTGTGCTTAATTTAGGTGTGCCTAAGGGACAAGCTGTTACTTTTTGCTATTTTGGGCTTTTTACTGCGTTTACTGCGTTTGGCTACATACATTGGCTAGTGTCCAAACATGGCCGTGCCACAGGGTATTCGTTTGTCCCTTGGCCATCTTTTCTCCTTCCTGACCTGCAAGGACAGCAAAATCCTGGGAAAGCTGGTAGGCTACTGCAGAGACATATGTGTTTGCTGCCAGGAAGTAGGTTGGGACAGTCTGGTCACAATCCACAAAATGGTTTCTGAATGGTATACACGAGCTGTGCCACCAGTGGTCCTGATTAAACCCCTGCTGGGGTGTGTGTGTGGTCCAGATCTTTGATTGGCTAGTGGGAATGTAGGCCCATACCCACTTTTTGAATAAGAAGAGGACACCTGCACCCATTCTTCATAGATCCTGGAAGAAACCTGAAGGAGCCAAGTATCCTGTCCAGCTGCAAGACGTGGAAGGGGTCTGTGGACCCATTGAAAGAAGGCCTGGCGATCAACTTCTGCTGCTGTCCTGGAAGAGCCCTGTCTTGTAGGTGAGCTTCAGAAGTCCTGCGAAGGAGCTTCGACCCTTGGAGTGTAGGGAACATCCATTCTCAACGTCCGCTCGGAGTCCTGCGAACAAGAGCCCTCGGAAGTGCCCCTCTATCCCACCGTGGCTGACCAACTCAGAATTTGGGCTACCGTGCTGCAGGTGTCGCTGTTCCGTGTAGAGGCCTGGGGGAAATCGACAGCTTGTGCTACATGACTCATCTCTGCCAAATGGCATGGTTCCAGCTTCAAGGGAACCCGAGATAAGAGGAAAGGTTCAACCGCAGCAAGTGTGTGTCCCTGCGTCGCCGAGCATCAGTGGCCGTGGTCCAAAACAGCGTTCCTGCATCCAGTCCTGTGATGAGAGCGGCCCGGCATCGAGCTCTTCTCGATTCTTCAACCTGAAGAACTTGCACCACCATTTCTCACCCACCGGAGAAGTGCTCAGATCTGCAAGGCCTGGGCATCCAGGACTGTAGCTAAAAGGTGGGAAAAGCGACCTTGGACTCTTTTCAGAAGACCTGCCAAGTCCTAAGAAAAATCAAGTACTGAGGATGAGTTGTAACACTACTTACCTAAACCCCTAACTCCCTTTTAAAAGTTTGGAAACTTTTATAACAGTTTGGCTTTGCCATTGCTTGCTTGCACAATCATTCCGAAGGTAGGGGACACTTATTAGCTAGAATAACTTGTTCTCTACTCTTTGGAAATCTTCATTGGACACCAGAAGCCCTACACTAATTTGTTCCCATCTCACAAAACTGTGTGGAACTCTGGTGAACTATTGGGCGCAAGGCCCCACACATTTTAGGGATGGACTTCTAAAGTTAGTGCTGTATCTCTGTGAAACTCTTGTGCTGCATACTAATACTGGGGTTTGTTATGCATTTTTCCCTACTCCAGGGTTTGTATATATGTTTGTTTTTTTTTGTTTTTTTGGTATTGTGTGATAATGTTACATGCCAGAAGACATTTATTTACGGCCATATAACACTATGAAAAAAAGTATTTTTATAACGATTGTCTAAGTGTGCTCCTTGACTTTTCACTGTGTGTACTCATTGAGGACCCCTTACAGGCTCATCACCTTTTGAGACTTAGCCTTGACCACTCTTTCTACCATGAACTGGTTTGGCTACAGCTCCCAGAGTTGTCCCCGTCACGAAATTAGGTTGGCCTTCGATACATCTGTCCACCAGGTCAGAGCATAGAAAATCAGTCCTAACACCACCCAAGAATAAGATCTTTATCCCCTCCCTGTGATCTCCTTCCGGTTCTCTGTCCCTGTTAGGGTCTTCCTTTTGTACCCCTGGTGACGGTTGATGAAAATCAACGTTCTTGGTGGCAATGGAGTCAGCTAGGCAGATTGGAGAACTAGGGTCTTTACTCATTTCTCCTCCTTCTCTAGTGGTCTCCACAGAAAACAACCTTACAGTATGACCCGTCCTTTCGCCCCAAGATCGTGTCTCCCTGTCACTTGTAGATTATGATCCACAGTATTCCTCAGAGGAGGTGGAGGCCTTAGCTCACCTTAATGTTAGAACCCCCCATCTCAACTATTGGAGAGAACGACGGGGTCATGATCTTCACCCAGCATTTTGTCACTTATGTGGGAGTGGGTAGAGGAGGAAGTCCTACACACACACTCTCGATCAGCCATTGGATTAAGGAGGCAGTCCCTCTGGCATACTCCTTGAGTGGGTCTCAATACCCCCCAGATGTATTGGTAGATCTACCAGGGGGTGGCAGTCTCTTGGGCTGAGACATGGAGGTAATGTCTGGATCGTTTATGGGTAATTTTCATCACTCCTATTCCTACTCTTCCTCGTCACACACCTAACAGCTCAAGATCCCCAGACAAAAAGCGGCTAAACAATTTGCAACCTCAAATTCTGCAATTGCATATACCTAGAATGAAAAGCAGGTCACATATGCAACAAATGCAATGCAGCAGTAAATGCAAAAGGGAGCAATTCCAATATTCAGAATAGATATGGAGTATTATATTATTTGTTTAAAAAGGTCAAAAGCGGGGACATTTTACACTCTGACTGCGAGAGGTTCAAAAAACCCAGACCGGATTATTAGTCCCTCACAATTAGAATGTTAGGTAACCAATTCTGTTGTTACTACAGAGTCTGGCCAGGGCGCTCTAAGCGGGCTGGGGCAGTGCCTAGGCAGCCTCCAAACACTGCTCCCGAACCAAGCAACTGCTGGCTCTCTCTCTCACCCACTAATAAGCAGCTAATGTGACTTCTCCTGTGTGCATGTTTGCAGGAGACTCGTGCTCCTGCTAATTGAGAATTGCTAGAGAGGTATCGATCTACACGGCGCAGGGTTCTAAATTGAAGGAAGAAGTGAACTAGTTAGCCGCTGCTTGTAGCCCAGATGAGCCCGTTTACCTTGACACCAACAGCTACCAGGAGCTACTTTTGGCACACCAGGCCAACTAATACACCTATGTGAATTTAACTCTGCATTTCAGACAAGCTATAAACATTAAGACATCTAAAAGTAGAAGAGGTCATAAATAATGGACAACATATGTTTGCAACTTAGCTTATGCTATGTTAAAGGTTCTTATACCACGCACTGTCAGACATCATCAAATGCGTGGTCCCTTGGCGGTCTGGCGGATATGCAAAGCAAGAGGTTAAGGGGTGTTAATCAGTTGGAAAGAGCAAGAGAGTTGTGATGTGCTGCTGGCAGCTTCAGTTCGAGTTACACCATTTCCTGAGCGTAGATGTTCGGTTGTGAGCTGTCGTGTGCTGTTGTGCGAGGCTATGTGTGGTTTGTTTCATTGTTGTGGTGTAGTGAAGAGCGTGTGGTTTGTTGTGCTGAAGAGGTATGGTTGTGTTTATTTCAGAGTGTGAGAAGTGTATGCAGAAGGTTGATTTTTGTTTTTAGTAGGGTTGGCTAGTGGTGGTACCCTGTCCTGCCCCCACTGATTTGATCGACCAGTATCCATTTCCCTGTCCTACATCGGGCTCTGCTAAACTTCCATTTCTAGGTTGTGTGTAGAGGTGTGGCACCTCAACAGCGCAATTCTGTGGCAGGCACCCTTTCCACCCCCATGTTTATCCCAATTGCCACCCACATCCCTTCCCTCCTGGCATACCCCGGTGTGCAGCAACCAACAGCCCCAAGGGTCCCTGCACCCCCTGCGGGGGAGTGTGCTCTCTGTGCCCTAGTGCTCCCTGTGCTCCGTGGTACTTCAGCTCTGAGTTTGGGACACCTCCGCCCCATTCCCCCCACTTCCCCCGCCGATTGGCCATTTCACGTAAAGCACTGTGCATGACAGTACTATATTGGAAACCTTGACAAGTTGACAACGCTCTTGGCACTGCTTTTTTAAGCTTTGGCGATTCAGGTTCAAAAGCAACACAGTCTATCTCAAGCCTCTTACTAAAAAGGGCTGGAAAGGTTTTGGTGCCTCTCCTGGGGGAAAAATGGACATAGTTGCAACTTAGTTGCTAAACAGAAGAGGACGTTTAATATTTACCAAACTCAGTTTGGAGACCTCACAAATATGAGATAATGAATGCGATAAAAACTATGCAACGGTTTTAGCAAATTATACATAGATCTGATGAAAACGTATGCACGTCTTTAGAAGAATGTTTTTAAAAATCAAATTTGAAAGCCACAGAAAAGCACTTTTAAAAACAAGAGGGTCATACCGTGATCGTGTGAGGGTGTTGCTGCGAGGCATCGTGCGACTGGGTGTTTGGGCTGTTTCTAGTCTTTCGTAATGCTGTTTTGCTCCATATTTTTGTGTCACTGTGCTCGGTGTTGCTGGATGCACGCTCGGCTTAGAGAATCCTGAAGAGCCCGCCTAAAGTATCATAGCTATTTAGCTACGTGGCAGATTGTACGCTGCAGTTGTGATGAATTATACTGCAGATTTACTTGGGGGGTGTAACATCTTCTGATACATAGCACTTGTTTTTGCTTTTCCACATTATCTTTAAGTGAATTGGAGGTCCCTCGTTTAGCTGGGGCTCATCTGTTTTAAATTTATTTGATAAAGGACGATGCCCACTACCAGATACCACTTCTTAAAAGAGATGTTTGAGCATCAACCTGTCCAAATGATAGAGGTGGCAGCTGAATCACCCTCCCTGCCTATTTTCTCTGATTCGGGGGATTGTAGAGGGCTCACAGAAGAAGTGCATGAATCTGGGATAAATGAACGGGTTCTATTAGAGACTAGCACAGCGATTGCTTCCCCGGTATCCAGAGGGAGTCGGCTTTCTGAGGTTTTGATAAGAAATGCATGGAGGAGGAAACGACTTTTGGACTTGAGAGGGTAGGTTACTGGTGATGAGCGTGGATCGATTAAGGACACCTCCCTGATAAGCATGGAGCTGGAGAAGAGCAAAGCTGCTACTCAGTCTTTAAGCGAGAGCATGGGGAGAGTTTAAAGGCATGGTCTAGTAAAAAATGTTATTTAAAAAATAGATAGGCAACATAAAAAACAAAAATACTAGCATTCTCTTTTTTAAAACTTCCTATGTAAAATTTTGAGCTATTCAAGCTCACAATTCGCAAAAGCAAGCACATGGGCGCATCCATTTTGTGAAATGGATGCCCTCCTGTGCTGGCTTTTGCGACACTAATGAAGGAAAAGCCAGCCAGCTGTAGTAAACAAAAGCTACCGCTGGGTGGCTTTCCCTTCATTAGTGCTGTACGCGGTGGACGGGGACCGGAGACCAGAGCAGGAAAGCTGCAGCTGAATCTCGGTAAGTGCTATTTATTTTTTTTTTTAAATAAGCACTAGCTGGGGTTTTTTTCTAAGTTTTCCGGGCTAGAGGAGCCCGGAAAACTTATAAATAAAACCGAAGCTTTAAAAACATTGTATTTATGTTTGCGGTCGCTATTGAAGCCACCGCAAACATAAATACAACGTTATTGTGTTGGAAAACGCTGCGGTTTTTCTTTCCAAGTTTCTCAGGCTGCTCCGGCTCAGAGGAGCCTGAGAAACTCGGAAAGAAAAACCGCAGCGTTTTCCAAAACAACCGCGTTGTTTCTGCCTGAATCTGCTTTCCCATTTGGGGCTCTCGCAGCTGTAGGCAGAAACACTGCGGCATGTAAACACAACCGTGTTGTGTTTCTGCCTGCCTTGGCTTTCACTTTGGGTCTCCGGTGCTCCGGTTTTAAATGTCCATTGTTCTGCTGTTCTATTAATTCTATTTGCGTTTAATAATTGGTTTCCGTTTGTTGTTTTGTTTTTATTTATTGTACATTTGCTTTTGTTATTGTGTGCGCCATCATGCCTTCGGACTAGTGTGGTGCTATACAAATGCATATAATGACAGTAGCTGGCATTACAAAGTTACAAAAATACCCGTTTTACGCAAAAAGAGATATGCTTCACCTTAAATTTGACAAGTCAAGCTATACAAGTTGGATAGAAAAATAAATGTGCGGGATAAACAACTTTCAAAATAGGATTTCTAAATAAAGGTTAAAAATAAGATATTGCAAAGATTTACAAGTATAGGTTTGCCATCCAAAGAACTTTCACCTAAAGAATGCAATAAGTGCCACATATTACAGTTTTATGTGCAGAAGCAGGACCAGGCAATACAGGTAATGTTTGGATAAATACCATCCCATTCCCTTGGATCCTTCGGGGACATTTGACACAATGGATTACCCACACTACGAGATACATAGCAACCGGATAACTGGCATCTTTCTTTGATATCGCTACAAGCTAGAACTAGGAAAACACCCAAGAAGAATTCCATGGCAAGTTTGTCCAGTGTTGATCCACACTCTACCCTATCCTCATACACACAGTCCTCATACCCACAGTCTATAGTTTCATTTATATTCAAAACGACACCCAACTTGACCTCAAAATGTAACATTCCTGGCGTCAAGATACTGGGCCTCATGTCGAGTTTGCCGTTGTTTCTGGATCAGCAAACTGCGGGTTTGCCTGCCAGAGCTACTGTACCAGACGGGTCTGACCCTGCCGGGCACATCTGTCACAGTAGGCAAAGCTGCCACGGAAGCACAGGCACCGCTAACAGTGCTGGTGCTTCTGTGTCCCCACTCCCATAGAGTCCTATGAGACACTATGGGAATGGGGATTAACCAAAATTACCGGCCCTGACTTCCCGGCCGCCAGACTCGTAATAGCCTGCGAAGTCAGGCAGTGTTGTTTACGGGTACGGCAGCAAACCGGTAGCACCGGCAGCATTACCGCCGGACCCGTAATGAGGCCCACTGTCAATTATACAGTGATGGATGGACCTGTATGTCCTAAAGTTAATTGCATGAAAAATCCAAATTGACGTTTCTTAGACCTAACAGCCATCACAAAGATCTTCGTACAGCCAATCAATAGAGCAATCCCATTCACTTAAAAAAAGCAAGCAGCCCAGGGGCCTACGATAGCTATCTCCCACTCAATAACCAAATAAAATATTTAGCAACATCCAAACTAAAGCATCTCAACAAAATTCCAGCAATGTAACCAAATGTAAGACTGAAAAACTAGAATGCAGTGTACATTTGTAGTATGCAAGTACACTGCATACTTAATTAAATACCCTACTTCTAAGCCACATCTGGATTCGTTATTAGTGTGCATGTAAACTCGTTTTCAAAACAGAAAGGTCTGGGTTTTCAAAAGGCATTAGCACTGCCTTAATTGTTGGGGGAAGATACAATTCTTCTGCAATCAGACTGAGAATGCAATGCCCAACATGTCCATGTCTGGGCCAACGAGGGCTAATTAACAGTGCGGTTAGTCGTTTTAAACAACATAACTCAATGTGCTTTACAATAGACCATTGCCCAAACATTTTCCCAAAGAAAGGGATCCAGAGCGTGGTTTTGAAATTAGCAAATTGGGATTGGGAATGGGAACCACTTTTTTGTTGCAGAGTCCATTTTTGTCCCGTTCGGACCCAGCTTGCGACTATAAGTAACTTCACAAACGTCACAGGAACTTTACAGAGCCTTGATAGAAACACTTCATTACACGAATGCCAAGCTTTACTACAGTGTTAATGAAGAACTCTGCTACAAATGAGAAAGACGAGCTTTCCAGAGTGGGGGATTAATCAGTAGTAAAGTCGAAGAATCGCCCCACACATCACTTTTGAAGGGGTCTTTATAGGCTTCAATAAATAAAGCAAAATATGACTCGGAGACCAATTCTAACCAGCCATGGACGATAACGAATTAAAGACCTTCTTGCAACAGAAATAACTGATGGTGGAGAGTCTGGAATCTAAAGTCGGCATCAGACTAGCTCCTACAATTCAGAAAAAAAACTCAAGATCCACCTCTTTAAGGAGCCTTTCCTCACCAACACCTAGGCCATCACGTCCCCCCCTCTACTCCCCACCACCTGGTACAGCTGTACCCTCATCGTCTGTTCCCCCTATGTATCCTACCCCCGCTGTTTATCTGTTTTGTTGTTACCACTGAAAAGCGTTCCTATATGCATCTCTACTGCTGTATAACCCTGTAAAGCGCTCCGTTATGCATCTGTACTGTTGTATGCCTCTTTAAAGCACTCAGTTGCTTCTCGAAGCTAGGTCCGACCTCAATAAATACAATAATAATAACAGATGCTCAGCTGACTAAAGTCAATGAACAGGATGGTCGAGACTAGAGAGCGTTCTGTGTGTCCCGGTCTAATTTTTTCCTCTCTTCGCCGCCCCCCTCAATTTTCTCTACCCATTCTCCACTTTAGTCCTCACTTTTCCATTAGTACCTCATCTCCTCTCTTCCTCGCTCTCTTTTTTGCTTTCGAAAAGGTATGCTATTGTCACTAATAAAGGAGTGAAGCGCAGCAGACAGATCTTTTAGACGGCCCTGGTGATAGCCTTGGGTTCCTGCATGCAATTAAATGGAAAGCAAACACGTAGCAGATACGGACGGCCACCCCAGTCGAAAAGCCGACTTCAAAAAACATTACCACTTTCTCTCAAACGCTTACCCGCCCCCAACAGCCATCCAGCCCAGTCCCTTGCAATTGAAAGGTCAGGCTTGACTAGCTTAGCTTTCACATGTCAAATGACCCCTTTCCATCGCCAACATGGTACTTTCAATGTAATTTGCTGTAAACTGGTACCTTGGACTTAAATGCATCATTTGAAAGGCAGGACAGGCCATCCTACAAATTCATTTTTGATGTAAAATGTACCAGGAGCCTGTGCTCTCCCTGTGATTTACAGAGCAGGTAGGTCAACCTGCTCTGCAGTTAACTTGTGTGTGCACGCCTACCACAAGGAGTGGGGCCCATCTGTACTGCAACTTACATAGTGCATTTTACATTGAATATGTGTCAATCCGGAGTTACAAACAACTGGTAAATATTTTGTAAAACACAGAAAAGAACTACCAATACACCGGAAACCCATGCCACAAGCATTGCCAGTTTCCATGCCAGGTCTCCTTAACAACCCTTTCCTTCTCTCCTTCCTCTAGCATTGTTCTCAACCCAAGGTTCTCTAAAACGAAAAGGGGACACAACTTTTCAGGTGATACAAACGTAATATCGGTCTCCCATAATCACCAACTACTACTTAATCAGTGCAAAAAAGCTAAATATACAAAATCTAGAAGGCCTTTCTCTGTATTCTCTATAATTTACTAATCTGAAGCTCTATTTTTTAACAAGGAATATGAATGAGCTAAAGAGAAACCGATTCAAGTGCATTGTGGCTTAAACAAATATCTTCCTGAAAACATCCCACTCAGAGAGGCATCCTTGCACCATCAAGAGAAGAAAGGGCAGCAATTCCCACTGCACTAGTCTGGTAGCTACATGTGCTGCTTAGGACGCTGGTCGTGCCTTTTCAGATTATACATTTTCAAAATCTATAACGTTCTTTATCAAAAGCTTATTGGCGGTCACTGACTCCTCTGTGGACACCATCTGCAGCCCCCTCCCACTTGAGAATACTTTGCTCTGGAAGGCTGTGAATGAGCAAAGCAAGTAGAGAAACCAGTAACGGAGACTGTGCATTTGCGCATCCCGCGTTTATCTCCGTTAAGCAATAGATCTTTTTTATCTTCCCAATTCTGATTCAAGGAAAGGAGAGCCATTGGTAACCCACAGAGACTTGATTCCTTCCAACTTGTTTACTGAATGGTGCTATTGGCGAATGGATAAAGATTCAAGTACCTCACAGATTTACCATGTGGAGTTCCAATATACCTGGGTAACGCGCGCATGCGTATACATGGATCAGCCGAGATTTTATATATATATATATATATATATATATATATATATATATATATATATATATATATATATATATATATATATATATATATAGCTAAAGTTAAAACCAAATAGTGTCAAAGTAAAATCCAACAGTATTTTTGCACTCGCACCTCTATAAGCAAGGTACATTTGTACATTCCTTGTTTAGAGCTTTCGCACATTGTTATAGTAGATTTCCTGTTACATGGGGCCTGCGGTGTTCCAAATAGTACTGATGAAAATGATTGCTCCAACTTGTTTGCTGTTCGGTGACGTTTTCAGAGCCAATAACACGTCACAGAAATATTTTGGCCAAAAGTGAGCAGCTCAATCGATCACTTAGGAAATGCGAAAATTTAACAATAGGGGGGTTCGCATTACAGCCAAGAGGTCAAAGCAGTGGTCTATAGAGAAAAGTGATATACGGGGGAGAACAGGATCACAAGGAACACCATGAGCCTCAGGCATGCAGGGAATGAGGGAGGTCTCAAACAGTGTCTCTTTACCGATGAAACTCAAATCCAGAACCAAGAATAGGGGCAAGAAGGGGTAGCCTCCTTAGCCCTCAGGAGAGAAGCGTTTCTGGTATCATTTAATCATTTTTATATTGTGCGTTTTCTACCTTCCTGAAAGGCGCGTACAGTACAAGGCAAGCAGTGAAAAACCTAAGCCACTGCCATCTGTAATGGTTGCTTTCCTCTAGGACAGTGGGGGCAATAAAAACATGCAAAGACAAAGCCAATAGTGTTTCCCTCATCTGTCAAGTGCAGCATCAAATGTCCCAATAACATCATCATATGTAAAGAATTGTCGAGCATAGGATTGCAGAGCCCTCAAGTCTGTTTGCCTGGATTTATTTGTGCACCGAGGCGTCTGGGCAAGCTGCGCGTTACAAGTAAATAAATAACTGCAATCAATCACTCTAGGGATAGAGGTTTATGTATATACACACACTGCCTGCTACACCTTCTAGTGCAATGTATGCAGATTAGTTGACTGAGTCCCAACAACCATTCACTAACATAGCAACCCACCCAGTACCCTGCATCCAATACACAAAGCTGCTAAAATATAATGTTATACCTGGAGTCATCTCTGCCAAAAGGAATGTCATTTGCCCATCATCGGAAAGCTAGGACCTCCTCCTGCAATGTAACGTATTATGTAGCATGTATCTTCAAACAACAGTCTGCTAAACTCCCAGATAGCTAAAGAGCATTGAGGCTATGTCAACTGGGCGCTATCCAAATCAAATAGCCTAACATATGCATGGCATGCTAACTAACGCAAATTGGCATCTGCTGCCATCATATGCCATGTGCAGCCGAGAACCTCCCAATAAGGTGTTCTATAAAACTGCCAAATAGATACATTTTAAATGTTATATTATTGGAATGTATAATGCACACCACTCAGGTGACCGGAAAGAGAGGGGGCAAGTAAATCCAATTTATTTTTTGTCATATATCAATATATTTATTTTAACCAGGTAAACCACGAGAAGAAACATGTTCTCACCCAGCAACTAAATCACATGTGTGCATTTCATGATCTCCATATTAGAGTTTGAAATGTTCACATGTTTACAATTATCGAGCACATCGTAGCAGCCAATAGTCAGCAGCAGGTAGATGCTATATATGTGGAGCACGGGAAAGACGAGTGGCGAGTAGGAAAGAAAAGATGTCGGAGGCGAAAGAGAGGGAAACAAATCCAGCTCTCAGGGTGTTTTCAGCCAAAGAGTGGACAGAGCCGTAGTAGCCTGCCTTTTATTTTCAACAATGATTGCAAAAGAATGGCATTCTAATTTAATCATTGTGGAAAATAAAATTATGTAATCACACTACCTACTGAGGGTTTTCTCGTGAACATTCCAGACTGGCAGATATGCACACAACCTATGTACTTTTCACTTATCTAACTTTGGGTATTCTGCAATATACACTTGCGCAATTAGCAGCTTCTCTTAGTGCACATTGCAATTCGATTTTTTCACTGAGGCGCCAGATCCTTTTGTTTAGTGTACTGCACGCATGGCTTTATTAATAGGTCTACTCGTTTTTGTAGGAATCCTCCAACCCCAATGATGGAGTGGACTTTCAGAGACCTCTCAAGCCATTGCTGATGCTGTAATGTTTGTTTGCATAACATGGTGAGACTTCCCACATCTTACATGTGTACTGTTTTACATTTGAAACTGAAATAAGGTTCGAATTTGAGTGGAGATGGGAGCAATCTAGCCCCTGCTTCTAGCCTGGGAGAACCAGGAGCTATGACTACCAGGAACTACTTTTGGCTCCCTAGGAAATTGGTGTCTTACAAACATGCACATATTACATTAAGTATTTGAAAAGGCTATAAAAAAGAATTCGGACATTTAAACAGAACGAAGCATATATAAATGGACAAAAAGTTACAGTGTGCATCTCATGTGCAAGTTAGATACGCGGTGCGTTGGGTATTTGCTCCTGGTTCACCAGCAGTAGCTCCTGCCTACTTGGTGATGCCCCACACCCAAGAGCTGGTTTTAACTCCTGCTCTTTGAAGCTTAATATCGAGCCCTATTAAAAGCAACTCAATATGATCCTAATGCCGCAAGTCTTTGTTTTTAATGGGTGCCAATGGTTTGCACTTGCATTGCCAAACTTCCATCTGTATCTACCACCACCAGAGCTTAGAAAAATAAACACTGTTACGCAAGGAAGGAAGAAGTTTAATGTCCAACAAAGTAAGTGTTGCGTGAAAAGCCTCATTAGGGCTCTTATTAATTTGGGCCACCATTATTGCATAGGGGCAAATGGAGTAGGGTAGGAATGAAGGGCTCCAGTCAGGTCCGCTAGTGGGCCAAATGCTAGACTTCAGTGTTGTTGTTTGTAAAAACTAGGAAGATTTAGACACAGCACAAATGGCGGCTTCAGGTGTAATCTAAAACCGTGAACCGTATTGGGCCTCTCCTGACCAAGGCCTTATTCATTACTTCCCATGGGTGCAATGGTCAGCCTTTCAGCCCAGGACATGATTCCCTATCAACTCTGGAGGGCACAAGGGAGAGCGAGTGCGGCTCTGACAATGCACGTGAAGGGTGCTTAATCACTCACAAATTGCCACACTATATAGAAAGGCACCTCTGAAGGAAAGAAAGGACACCCTCAAATGAGAGGGGGCTTTGGTATATAGTTTAACTGAGCACAACCTTCAAGCCTGGCTGCTTAGAAGCAGGGGAACTGCAGGGCCTTCAGGTGTTAATTAAGCCCTCTTCCCAAAGATCTACTCCTGTGGGCAAGTAGCTATAAACTGCTGGAAAGATGGCCAGTGTGAATTTTAAAATATATGTTTTGGAATACATAGGAGGACGAGAAAGACATGGGTGAAGAAACAAATCGGAGCATAGGGATGAGGGGACGGAGGCCCCCAAAAGCTTCCTCCGCTAGGGCAACCATATAGCTGTGCGCAAATCGAGGTGTGAGCACAAGAACATGTCCCACCCATAGCCAATGCCATCCATGCCAGGTTAGAGATGTGCTGGGAAAACAGCAAAAAAAAGTTTTTAAGTAAAGTACTCACTGGCCCACGTTCCTTCTTCACATTTTAGGGTCAATAAAACGCGGTGGTATTTTAAACGTGTACAACCACACGACATGGGGTACAGAAGAGCTGGGTCTACAATGATTAATGTAATCATGTATTATGCTCTTAATACTGGAGACCAGTCACTAAGGGACCGGGATTCAAACCGGTGCTGCTCTGGGTTGAAACGCATTGCCCCAGGGCTATCATATGGGCCCAGTGGGTCAATGATAACCCAGAACACCGCAAAAAGACTATTTGCATTGGCATCACATTCATACACTGTAACAAAGAACATAATCATTCACATGAAGGTACATTTGACAGTGACATACAGTGTCTCGTTTGGGAGGAAACACAGTATACACTTCACGTTAAAATTGTGAAGCCTGGCAAACGATTATCCATCTGAATATATATGGCGCACAGCATCCTATCATGCAGTATGTACACAAGCACACCTCATGCCTTTTCAGACGCAACATGCCAATTTTGTTGACTTTATCTAAGATGTTCACTTAAACAATAGAGACAAAACAAGGGGCAAGGATTGTTAAACGATGAAAATATACACATTCACAAATCATACATTTCATTTTTGCAAATAACAAATTGACATGTATAGTAGCGTATGTTGCCGAAATTCTTTAAACCATTTAAATATGTTGTCTTTCAGGAAACATGGCAAATTAGATTCCAAATCTCCGCACCCTATTAATTAGCTTGACAAGACTTTCAATTCATTTTGTTTATTCTTTCATCATGCTTCTGCTCCTGCTAGCATGCCAACTAGTGTCCGGTGTACAGACCCTGACGATTCAAGACATGTCGACACCCCCAAAAAAACTAAGTGCTATAAGCAAAATGATATGGCATCGATATATTTGTGTACTTTAAGACAGCTGTCTATAAAACCGTATACCTAAATGCAGCAGACGGCGGCAAGCCTGTCGCCCAGGTGGCCGCATTGGAACTATCCATCATAAATACCCTGTAACTCAAGGAGACTGTCACAACTTTAGTTGATTGGAATTAAGCAAAAGAGAGCAAATCCACTTGCACATAAATGATCAAAATCAGGACTTGCCAAGGTGTATGATAAAGGCAAAGGCAACTACAAACACTACAATACCTTGACCAAAAAAGTTATCTCCTCCAGCTGTTCAAAGAGGGGAAACGTGAAGAGCACAAATGGACTAACCGCATCTGTGAGTTCACCTTATCACAGAGTCAGTTCAAAAGGTATTGATTGTCCTGGCCGTTCTGCACACCCTGCCAATTAATGTTTGATTTCGCCTCATGTGGTCAAGAAACCAGAGCCGTGGAAAGATCTTTCCAGTGTCTGGCATGCATGCTGGGGAAATGGCGTCCTGAAGATATTAGAATTAGTAGTCTCTCGAATTCCCTAAGAAAATAAAAACGAAATGTTTTCTATAAAACACATTTCTTGTCCCTGTTCCTTTTTCTTCCCCGCTTCGAGGGTTTTTTGGTGGTAGCGCTTTATAAATCCCATATCAGCTCAAATCTCCAGGCGAGCCACTGAATCCAAGCAATCTCTACAAGAGGAGGATGCCTGCCTTCGTGAGCACTTAGATGACAATATCCCAAACCAGTTTTCAATGTGGCCATTATCTACGACAATTAAGTCGCTCTTTGCAATAAAGTGCTGCACTGCAAAAGCATTAAAAAGCAAGTTAACGGAAGAGCAGAGCTTTTATGTACTGGGACCGGGCCCGAACAGTTTTTTTTTACATTGTCCGTTCCCGCAGGTCAGTATTTTTTACATTGTCCGTTCCCGCCGGTCGTTTATACAAAACAATGTACATAAACAACTATCTTTCCCACACAAGCGCATCCGTTATTTTTCTGCGTTTGACCCATCCTCTCTACACGTCTGTATACACAAGATTACAGGCTCGTGTGTGAAGCCACCAGGTTTCTCGTGCACATGTACGCGCACACACACAAATGCCCAATTTAATGACTGGGCATGACTCCAAGAAGGCCGCAGGAGATTAGGATGTATGGGGCGTCAGCACGAGCGTGCGTGATCAGTCCAGTCACTATGCGTTTGTATGTTGGTACTTCGGTTCACCAGTGGATGCATCTCAGTGGCAAGATGACGGAATCTGCTCTTCCGTGAACTTGCTTTTTAATGCTTTTGCAGTGTAGCAGTCTATTGCAAAGAGCTAATTAATTGTCGGAGATAATGGTCAAATTGAAAACTGGAAGAGGCATTTTCTTGGCTGTGAGGGTGCAGAAGTAGACGCAGGACACAAGGTGGTATGCTCGTTGGCACAAACCTTAATTTAACTGAAAAAAGGAAGAACCCTACCTGTCTCTATAACTAAGAGGGGATTCTCTGCCTCAAACAAAACAAAGGATGGCGTAAGAACTTCCGTCAAAAACAAATAGTCCATTGTCCTATGTGCCAAACAGATTTCTGTCCCTTACACTTCAAAAGAAAACTATAAAGTAGGCTACACCCGGGCTCCAAAACGGTGGCTCCCTCCCTCTGGATGATTTCTAGGCAGTTTGGTTTGGGAATGAAGGGGGGATGGGGAGTATCCTGCTTCCACTGGCCGCCACAAGGATTTTCTGATTTATTCCACACAGATGCGGAGGAGGTCCCTCTTCCCCAGACCTTCCCCAGACTGTCGTTCTCAGGCGATTTGCTCATCGTTCCAAAAACAAGACTTGGGAGGTGTCTCCCTTCCCCACGCCTTTCTAAGGCTCCCTTTCAAATAGTATCAATATTGGCAAAATGTCTACCAAAGGATACATATTCCTTCCTCTGGTCCTCTTGTAACTTGTGCTAAAGGATCTCTTTCTCTTCCCCTGGATTTCTCTTGGCTTTGGTTAGAGAACCTTTTTTTCTTTGTTTGCTCTTCTTCTGGCTTTTGCCAAAGGATCTCTTTCTCACCCCTTGGTCTTCTTTTCTCGTTATGTGGGTCCCAGGCCCCATTCTCAGCTTTGTAATGTCTCTTACTTAAGCCCGGTTCACTGTCCTGTCAGGCGTTAGCTCGCATTTCCCAACTCTCTCAACTTCTCAGTATTTGGGTCCCAGACCGCCTTCTTGGGTTTCTAATGTCCATGGATAAGGCTGGTTCACTATTCTGCCAGGCCTCTCTGGGGTGCCCTCTCACCAATATGTCCTCATTTAATCTCCCCGTTTGGTCCCATTGGGACGAGGAAGATGGTTCTGCACTTCCTCCCAACCACAGCCTACAGGGTCTCCTAGTGCCTTCCCGGTCCCCCTCAGCGTACCTTCCAACTTGGTCTGCAAGGGTTCCGGTCCTCAGCAATGCTGGTAAGCTTCTCCAGCTTCCCCTGGGCTCTTGTCGTCTGCTCTCGGCTTTCAGCGTCCCCGCCACGCTGGTTTCTCCCCACACCTTTGTCCCGGCATGGACGACTCGGGTGGCTACCTTTCTGACGCCGGAAGTGGGGTACCCCAGCCTTCGGGTAAGTCTTCCTCTTCTCCGCCTTCTAAACCCTGACTTCCCTCACCAGGTGTTCGGGTCCGCAGCATGTCCTCTCTACATGGCTTTGCTCCCCAGCTTGGTGCACCTATGGGGCAGGATTGACACGGAGAAGCGTCCCTCAGTTTTTATGGCAGATTGACTCTCACGTCTCAGATAGCTTGCATGTTTATTTTGGTTGTGCATCCTGGGCTGGCTCATCTTTATTCACAAACCTGATGACCCAAGTTGGCAGGGCAGAACTGTGTCAATTTTCATGAAAAATAATGAGACGCAACGTGATGATCCTGGGCACTGATGCTGGCCATGTCCACAAACTGCTCAACTCCATCTGCATGACATTGCTGCAAATTCTTTGGTGTAATAACTAGCAGGGTGGGTTGACAGCAACAGGACAGTCACCAGCCAACAGCATTAACACAGGGGCAAAGTCAGTGAAAAGAACCATATCGAACAGGGGAGCCAGTCATGAGTGACAACCAATGCAAGACGATCTTGCTGCAGTGTGACAGGCAACTTCAGTTCAGTAATGATTTTGCCTACATTCGTCCATCAATTTGCCATAAGAGGAAAGAATGGTTGCTCTTTTTTTTCCTGTGGTTAGATAGTTAACATGCTCCACTTGACACTGATAGGATCAGAGCAAACTTTTAACGATGATGTGTTTTAAATAAACACTTATTTTATTTCAAAACACAAGTAATAGGTTAAGTTGATTTCACCTTCAATGAACCAGTGGGTGTTGGAGCTTTAACCCCAAATATGTTCATGCCGTATGGAGCAGCCATAGGACACTGTATGGAGCAACAGTGGGTGGTGTCAACAGTAGATGGGGAGCGCAAATATTTTCTTGGAATGGGGGATACCTTCTAAGAAAACATTTGGGCCCTGGCACGTATTTTCTTGAGGGTCAGACTGGGGAATATAAATGTCTCGGGCACCAATGAAAAAGGGACCCAAAGTTGCAAATAGGAAATTGAAATTTATTTATTTGATATACATTTAGTAACCTGGCTTTGTATAACACAACATACAACAGATATAAAAATACATTCAGCGTTTTGATAACAATCTGATTAAAAACACAAATCAACTTATTGAAGACATTTCAAAATTTCTACTACATACAGATAAAACTTAACGATGAAGTACACTAGGTTAATATTGTTGCCTTGCATAAAATCCAATCATAGTAGAGATATTTCACTCACATTTACTGCATTATTGTATGCCTTGAAATATTTAAGAGGTGGAGACACAAGACTTTCACATTCCGTGATCAAATGGAACACTGTTTCATTAACAAGATTGCCACACAACCGACAATATGTATGATGATATACTAGTTTGTTCTTCCAACATATCGGTGATAGAGCTACAGAGACATTAAACTTAAGAAGCAGATATGTCCGAAAGATATGCGGAGCAGGGTAGGCAGAAATATATTTTGGAATGGACGTACGGGACCATCTCTCCCTACAGAAGTCAACAGTCGATGATTCGTTTTATAATCACCAGAGAGAAATGTATTGGTGTCCTCATATAGTCATTTCTTATGTAACTGCTTTAGAGCACCAATTGTGCCAATCGGTATTTTGTCCTCAAGGGCTAAGAAGGCCTTCATATAGGGGACAAAAATAGTATCTGTATGCACAGTGGTTACGTGTTGATAAAGTAAGACACATTGGGCTATATAGACTTTCCAAATACCCTTGATGTTAAATTCAAGATAAAAATATTCGACGCTTAAGCATTGGCGAAGACGGAATAACCTTTGCAATAGTTTTGCTTCAAACATAATGATACGTGTTTTACATTTTTGGCCCCAAATTGCTACAGCGTATGACAACATAGCCAGGATTTTGGTGTTATATATGGACAAAACAGCCGATGAACAATAGCCATTATTGCGACCAATAAATGCACTAGGTGCATCGAGCGATATTATACATTTCTGTTCCAGATCGGCCCAATGTATGTCCCATTTTAATTTATCGTCAACAATTACACCAAGATAGTGTCCAATGTTGTCTCTTTGGCCTGAATTTCTGCGTGAACACTGTGATTTTACTTTTGGCGGTATTAATCTTGAGGCCATTGTCATTCTAATATAAGACAAGTGCATTCAACATTAGTTGCAAACCAGCAGGCGTATAGTCCAGAAGTAGGAGGTCGTCTGCATATGCGAGCCAGCCCAGAGACACCTTCTTTATTTTTATAGGGTTGGCAGCATGGATATTAAAGGAAACAAACATATCAGCAAGATATAAATGAAATAAAATGGCCGCGATCATACACCCCTGTTTTACGCCACATTGGGTCAGCAATGATTTTGATAGTTTACCCACTGCATTCAGGCGGACACAAACAGTTGTGTCGGCATGCAGTAGCATTAACATGCGAAGCAGGCCAGGTGGAATCCCCCATGCATCTAATTTACACCACAGACGATTCCTGCAAATAGTATCGAATGCGGCGAGAAATAAATAAATATCGATGAAAGCGCAATATACGTCCAGTTTCCGCCGCTGCCATGCGTGTTCAATGGCAGAGCTTAGTATGAGAGGTACTTGATTTCTCTCTTAACCCTATTTGATTTAATGGAAGGATCTTATTTACTTTGATCCATGCATTCAATTCGTGGAGAAGAACTTTAGTAAAAATTTTGGATGTAGAATCCAACATAACCAACATACGGAAGTTTGATGGATGATCCCAAGCCCCTTTCTTGTGAACTGTTAAGATGTTACAAGATTTCCAAGATAGGGGGAGGATTCCATGTATTCCAATGTGACAAAATAACGCATGGAGAGCAGCACCCCATAATGGTGAATCGAATTCACCACAGCCCAACGTAGAAGCAATGTGTTTTGCCCATGTGTCCTCATCGATGCGATTTACCAATAAATTGTATTTTTTATTTTTTGAAATCAAGTGCCATATCCCATTGTCATTACCCGATAGGGCCAATCTAGCAATTTGTTTCCACAGCTTTAGCTCAAGATCTTTTTATTGGGTTTTTAGCCAATGCTTATAGGAGTTTTTCAGTGCTCTGATGTGTACAGCAATTGGTGGATCAGAAGGCACATGAGTATTGGAGTGTACAATGCTTTTAATGTTGTGACGTAGGTTTCTTTTTGCTATTTGAATCATTCTGTCATTTCCTTTTCGGACAGGCAATGAGATATTAACTCTCTCAAAAAACGTTTTATATGATCGTTGTTCTATGATCGTGCTTTGGATATCACCCATAATTGACGAATAGTTCCTTATGAGTGTATCACATGAGTTAGAGTTAGATAAACTCGAACAAATAAAATCAGGTAGTAAAGCCTGCGCCATAGTGCGCCCTTCTTGAATGTTATGTTTTCTTCTCGTTATGCGGTTGTGACCATTGTTTAATAAGATCTGTCCGTTCCTGTCGAATTTGGTTTGAAGCATATGTGCATGCAATGTATCGATGAGGAGACATAGGGGCAGATGATCGCTCTCTTCATGACAGGCAACTCCCATGTCTACAATAAATTGCATCCCCAACTGGTTTGAAAATATATAATCTATGGTTACGGCAGAAGAGCCCTCAATTCTAGTATGGGCCATTTGGCAGTCACTCATTGTTAGTCCATTTAGTCTAACCAAGTTATAAGGTTGGAGTAGTCTGCGCCATTTACTACCTTGGGTGTTAAATGCAGGCTTGATGATGTCTGATTTCTGGGATCTATTGCTCAGTTGTTCAATTGAAGCAAACTCACCTATCTTGGCATTAAAATCGCCAAGAAGCCAAATCGGAAAGCGGTGGGAATAGTGTTTTAAGACCATTTCCACTACTTGCATGTTTTTGGTGATTAGCGACATTTTAGGTGGGTCATAAACGTTTATTATAATGATGTCTATCGCAGCATTAGAGATCTTAGCAATTAATACGTTTGGCGTAGATTGAGACAATTTGACAATCGACCAGGGGGCCTGTACTGATATTAGAAGCCCACCTTTAGGTCGACCCAGGTGACCCTTTATAGCCACTTCATGGACAGTAGATCGGTTGTCTATTTGTATCTCAGCGGTGATCCAGATCTCTTGGAGAGCCACTATGGAAAACATGTCAATATTGCTCATTAAACCATCGGCATCGAAGATGTGCGAGTGTCCACGAGTGTTCCAGGAATAAAGAAATTCAGAATGCACTGGTCATTGTCGTGTCGCAGTATAATGTTCTTTGAATGTTAGCGGCAACCATTGCCAGTAGCCATCATGCAAATCTTTAGATGAATTGAGACCTTTGGCCACTGGACATGCAGCATCTTCCTTCAACATTTCGGGCCCACGTTGTTGTACAGAAACTGTGGGCATAGTTGTTTCAGGGGTGTTTGGTCTACGGTCAGATGCAAGACCAATCTTATTAGAAAAAGGAGATGCTCTAATGCGAGACTTATCCAACCATTGTTTATTGGTGGGGATACCTACTTTTTGGGCGATGTAGCCCAATTGCAGAAGATCTTCAAAACTCAATGGAAATTCATTCTTTTTGTGACAGACTGTTTGAATAGTACCCAAAGTGATTAAAATTGTGCAATTTAAAGAATATTTATTCAGCAGAAATGGTCAAAACTACTAGCTGCATAGTGAAGTAACTCATCGTACTGGCACACATTGACCAGAAAAACTGCCCCACACTAGCATTTTTGGTTCGCGCATTGCCCTAAAGGCCAGTCGTAGCCCGATTTTCTTACAGATTAAGGACTGGCTGCGCCCTAACACGTCACACTGCATTACAAGACAGCAGAGGTTGCTCTAATGTAACAGCGACCTTTAATGGAAAGCCTTGTGATGGTTTTATATCATAGCTATTTTCCTTTAAATCGTAACATTAGCGAGGTAGCTCACCAAGGTAAGCTTTCCTGTAAAAAAATAAAAAATAAAAACAAGTGAGCCCGGCCTCAGATGTCTCTTTTAAAAACTCTAAATCAGGCGTGTCATTAGAAATGTGTGGTCGGTCCTACTTAGTCTTAGTGAGGTGTGGTGTTCCTTAGCCATCGACTTGGCAACCTGACTCATTTTGCCCCGTAGTGCCAGCCCAGCATGCCAGAGGGGGACAGTTTTCTAGGCCAATGTAATGACTTATTAAACTTTGCTGCTAGTAGTTTCAATCAACACGACTAGTCCAAAATACTTTAAAATGCACGTTTTCCAATAAACTCTCTGCCAAAAAAATGCACCCCAGGGTCTATGCAATCAATTTGACATGTACCACTTTCTTTGGTACGCCTGATGTTTTGTCCAACCCTTTTGGAGATGAAAAGGAAAGATGAGGTTGGACAGTGGGAGATAAGAAAGGAGACGAGATGGTCACAAGGGGAGGGGAATTTAAGGGTGGGGCCTGTAGTGTCAACTTTGACAGCATTGTTCATCGAGTAGTGTGTGGCCATACATTTAAGGATGACAGAGGCAATTTGCTGGACATGCTTGTAGTTTTTCTGAATTTATTGAATAGCAACCACAGATTAGCAATTTGACCTTGGGGTGCCACGGACATAGCAGATAGATAGCAGATACACATGGATAAAGTTACTGGTTGATAAACCAGATCACCAGGAACCTTCACAAGCTATAGTCATGTTAGGTTGTGAGCAGAAGGAAGTCGCAAAGGATGGATCTTTGGACCAATCGCGTTTGTTGATGGAACAGATATGAGAATCGTGCAAAGTAAAGAAGAGGTTTCAGGTGCAGACATATTCGAAGAACATGCGGCAGAGAGCAGAGTATGCCTTTATCATAGTAGGCTTAGTGTACGATTTTAAAGGAGGTTTAAATTCGAACCTCTTGGGTGCCAGGAGCCAATGAAAGGTAGTCAGAGCTGCTGCAATATGGTCTCTGGTCATTTTGAGCAAAGAGGTGGCCCCTGAAATTTTGGAAACAATGTAGCCCCTTAATCATGATGATAGAAACTTTCTCCAGTTCAAGTTCTCCTTCTAACAGAGCCAACATGAGTCTCCAAAGAGATTTGTGGACAAGTGAAAGTTGCAAGAAAGTTTGCCAGTGCCTACTGTGGGTTGGGGGGTATGCATTCCAAAGTTGGCACAGTTGTTGAAGGAAATTAACCATGTTTTGGCAAGATTCACCTTGAGGATATTGGTGCTTCATTCAATCACTAAAAACAAAACGAGAGAGGAAGATCGTTTTTCTGCATTTCCAGCCAAATGTGGTGGTCAATTACATAAATATATTAGATTCAGTTAAAAGATCTGATGCCATTGGCTAGTGGATGAAGATAAAGCAATGAGACGGGGTGGCAGAGCAAGGAAGCTGGGGTGGGGGGGGATGATGGCTTAAGTGTGCTCAGTTAGGAAGTAAGAGAAGCAGCCAAGGGCAGGGACCAAGTATGCATGCATGGTGTGCTAACTTGACTGACAAATGCAGCGGAATGGCCCAGGAAGGATTTGGTGCACACAGCACTATCACTGAGGGAACTGAATGATGACCTAGAAGCAGTGCCAGATTTGGCTTGTCAAACAGAGCAGCTACATGCCCGATGACAGCCTTTGGGATAAAAGTTGTGTTAGTGATGCGGATGATCCCTTAACGTCTTCATACCAAATATGTGCCCTTGCGCTCATGCTTACTTAAAGAAATGTTCGAAGTCAGGGTTCAAAAGTGACAAACAATAACATAACAACTGTGTGGACAAAGTCATCTCGGGATGTTTATGAATAGGAATAGTGCATCCTTGCAATATTCACTAAAGGGGTTTCTTTTTACTGAAATAGGTGGTTTGGACGCTTGAGTGGCCCATTGACCAAAAATCACTTGATTTCAGCAATTTAGCCATACAAGCATAAAAATGCATACATACATACATACATACATACATACATACATACATACAACAATATCGACATGACAAAGCAATACAAAGAGGCCCATTGTGTACCTTAGAGCCTAAAGCACCTACTTTCTCTGGAGACGGGAGAACAATACAACTGTTTTGTAGAATCCGAAGCCAGAAGAGACATTGTTTCTGAGCTTTCCAGGACCCAGAAGAAGCAGCAAATTAATGGGTGAAAAAAAAGTAGTGTGGGCTACAAGGAGGATAACTTGCTATGTAATAAACTGAATCAGTGGCACTTAGTCCGGTCTGGCAAAAAAAGATAACTAGCTGGGCAGGGAATGTGTACGTACAAATGTAAAGGGTGACACAAAACTGCTATTACAAATATTTATTTTCAAGAAGAAAAAACTATGATTATTGTACACTATACTTACAAACAGCTTTAGAATAAAACATGTTTTTATTGTGTTGGTTTAAAATAAACCTTAGACAAGCAGAAAATATATACAAGAATAAATTAAAATCAAGTCCTTCAAATATACAATTAAGAACTACCACAAACAGAACTACGTAGCAAAAAGGTTATCAAATCTAGAACACCCTTGATTTTGTACACCAAGTTACAAAAACTAGCCATGCTTACTTTCCCATGATTACCTCAGCTCACTGATCCGCAATTGGAGTGAGGGGGGGGGGGGGGGCTGGTAAAGGAGACTTGAAAAACACAGCAGCAGAAACGGAGTTTAGGATCTTCCGCGCTGGCAAAGCAGTGACCAACCCAAGCGTTCTGTGAGAAAACATGCACACATCCAAAGCTGTCCCCTCTGAAACCCTGCCCTCCGACACCTCGGCAAAAAACCATATCAGGCCCCTTAGACCCACTCGCCCTGGTGCACCTCTGACAAAAGACTGGCAGAGTTTCCTTTTGCTCTGCTAACCCACTCTCAATTCACGTCAGTGGGCTGGAGCATCCAACCAGCGGTATAAAGATCTCACAAAACGACCATAAATGAACAAACCACAATGGTAGAACAATAACACAAAATAATGTTTTGTTCTTATATGGCACTCATGCTGGATTCCTCTAACTTCGAGGTGATGTAATAACAGGTGCTAGTATTACCCATGTTTAATGATACTCCGATGTTTCGACCTCGAAAGTTGGTCCTGTCACAGTATCCGAACTTATCAATTGCAGGCTTTCATCACGTCAGAGACCACAAATGTATCCGTGAGCTACCCACCAGTGGTGCACGTTTATTTTCAACTTAAGGCTGGGCGATTATTGACTGAGCATAGGCCAAAAAACATGCACCTACAGTGTTGGCCAACAATTAAACCCAGCAAAAACACCAGCTCACAAATAGAGACAGTGGGGAAGGTATTTGACCTCTAACCGTTCCACTGCTCAGTGTGCATTTTAATGAAATCGAACCCAGCATTTTCAATAGCTTTAGACTTGCTTCTACATGACAGGCATAAGGCCAAAGCACAAACTACTGAAGACATGGTTTACGAGACATGTACCATAGCAACGCATCCATATCCATTCTTATCAAAAGCACAATATGAGAAAGTTCCTTTAAGAGATGCAAATGTTTAAAAGGGTGCAATGATGTTTTAGAAGGCGGGGTGACCTATACGATCAGCGATTGCTGTTGTGCGTGGACTGGAGTACATTAATCACAATGATTACAACGTTTAGAAACGGGAGGAATCTGGTGCGAAACGGTATATACATACCTGAATTGTAAACATGCGCGCATAAGAAAGAATATAATTGAAAATGCCGCTGTTGTCGCAGAATTGATTAAGTCTTTAACTTATCACCATTGCTCCGTTTGTATTCTTGGTATTGAACACACTTGTGAAGGGTATTTTTTATTGGTACGCTGTACGCATACATTTGGCTTAGAGCTGAGCCTTGTAATGTGTTGGGGCGAGCCTAAAACGACAGAGCTGCCGGCCTGTCACAAAAACGGAGGGCCGCAGGAGCCAAGGACGTCGCATTCATAAATACGTGCGCTCTCAATGATGCATCTCGTGGCACTGTCCCGGGATGGACCCGGCACACAGGCTGGCCTGGCCACATGTGTTGAGCAGACACACGTCCATAACATTCAAAAGGCATTGCAGCTCGTCGTCGCTTACAGCATGCCCCAGAGCCGGGCGATATACCCAGGACTTCTGGGTTGCTAGTGCTACTAATGGGCAACTGGCAAGCTAGCCAGCAACTAGGGCTGTCAAAGGCTGCAGCAGCACTGTTACAGCTCGTGCAGGAATCCCGGCCACCTCACATCTGGGTGCACATGTCTCCACCTCGTTAGAAGGCTGTCGCTTTCATCGGGCTGATATCTCTCCTTTCAAACAAGTGCGATGCCTAGGGAAGTTAAACGGGAACATCCAGAAATCCCCAACAAAACCCACCCAGGGTATACATTGTTCATTCCCACTGACTAAAACGGCATCACCCCCCACAAGTCACGCTTCTTGCAGTATACGCCGTTTAAGGGGTATTTACTGGACTGTACAGGTCCATGCCTACCTTTTCAGGGGGACATAAAAGAACACATTAACCCGAGAATTCGAACTTCAGTCGTTCCCCCAGCAACGGGTCTAGAAGTTAAGGGACCACCAGAGAGGGCGGCTTCATGCCATGCTGTGGGCAGACTAGGGCTTTAACCCCGGTTAGAAATGTGTAGGGCGGGAAGAGGTTTTTTTTCCTCCAGATATTGCTGCAGTGCTGCCCCATTCATACACTTCCCAGGGTGAAAGGGCCAGAACACACCTACACAAAGGGAGCAGGTGAAGGACGCTGCCTAATGCTCCCCGAGAGCCGACAGGCACCGGCTCAGCTATGGGCAGGAACGACATCTACAAGGGGAGGGGCTTCTCCCAAACACAAACATTCACAGTTTTGTACAAGCCCAACGGGGGGCACAGACACGAAGGCACACAAAATAGCACGATCTCACCTGTCTACAGATGGACAAGGTTCCCCCAAACACTACAGCTGCCCATCAGCCACTCTGGTGCCACAGAGAAAGGCTTCCGCCCCTTGCAGGACTCCAGCGGCCGCGACACAAAGCCCGGCGACAAATCCCCCTGGCGGCGCAGCAGCAGCGCCCCACACAGGAAGCACTGGCACGGCTCGCTGTCCCAGGCCAGAGCGCGCGCCCTCCCGGCTTCGGAAAACTTTCTCGGAACTTCGCTGCTCAGGCGGCCGCCGAAGGATGAGCGGGAGGCGCTAGTCTCCAGGCTCGGGAGTGGGAGGGTCGGAGGGGGGCAGGGCTACACGGCGGCACTACCTCCTCCAACCTCTGTGTGTGTGTGTGTGTGTGGGGGTGTGTGTGTGTTTTCCCAGTGCGGTGGAGGAGGAGGGGCTACGCTGCCGTGACGTCACACCGCACATGGAATGCGCGGAATGTGGAGTAGCCGCACGCCTCAGACGTCGGGCCTTTGGTTTCAAAAGAGGGAAAAGAAAGGAGGGGAGGCCGTGCCCCCTCCAGCGAGAAATACGCCCAGAGCTCTTCACAGTATCCAATGAGTCCCCATTTTCAAATCGGAATCTATGTATGTATTTGTACACGTTCCTGTGGAAACCCAGTACTTTTGCAGAATAACATTTTTTTAACCCCTTAAGTGCCAGGCTATTATTGAAGTCTATGTAAAAAGAACGAGTATACTCGTCCTTGGCAATTTTGAAACCTGAACAACTCCCAACTACTTACAACAGAATATCATGAAGTATATGCGTTATTGCACCTCAATAAAGCTGCCAAACCAGAAGTTGTACTTCACATTGTGCATTTATTTTCATGCATGTAAATTGTAGACCTTTTTTAAATTACTTGAAGGATCACTCTGTGAGATAAAGGAGAACAATTGAGGAGGCCCATTCACCTTACAACTCCAACATGTCTTTCACACTATTCGCCTAGCACATGTGCGCATCTGCCATCCTGTGTGTTGGTTTCTCCCTGAAAGGTCAATGCATAACAGGACCGCTGGACAATGGAAGGATTTAGTACATTTAACAATCTTTGTGCGTAGCCGATAATTCTATGTCAAGACCGGAGGCTCGGATTATGCTTTCTCCAATCTTTACTGTTCAGCAGCAAAGAAAACACAAACATGAAATAAGATTCAAAAACTTTAAAAACTACAATAACCATGAAGTTTTTGAGTTTTGTAGTCCATGTCCATAGGTCCTCAAACTGACCCTATGATTCCAGTAACCAATCAAAACCAAGTCCTCATATAAAACCTCTTGTCCTCTTTCTATTCCTCCTCTTTCTTTGCTGCTCGGCAGCGAGTTAAGTACTTTTCTATTTTATTCTGTGAAGCGTTTGTGTGGGTGTGAATTTGATGAGTTTTGAAGCTCGTTTGACGAGCGAGTGTTTATCCATTCAGACGGAGCATATCCGCTAAGGGGAGTCGGCTCTAGGGAGTTGCGGCCGCGACAGGGCTGGTGCACCGGCGGCCGCAGCTCCTCCAATCCGTCACAGAGGGCACTGCATAATGGAAGGGAGAGCGCGACGGACCCGCGTAGTTCCGGCACCCTCTCCTTCATTGCCAGTCTATATTCGAGTTGTTTGGAGGTCTACATGAGTGGTGTTTTTTCTACAGTCATATATATACTTACCTATTCAATCTTAACAGCACGCATCGTACGAACGTAGCGTCCTGTTCGAGTGGTCTACAGCGCCCCTGCAGGCTGTCAGCTGATACTGCACCCTTTTTTACGGGCACAGTCCCAGGTAAAACCTGTGATTTAACACTTGTCACTATTGATGACATAAGCAGAACCAGGGGGAAATAATTTACTATTTGGTTTTCTCTGTACTGAGAGAGTTGGGAGACCCCTGGTATATATATTTATATATATAAATATTCATAACATTCAATTCCTCATAACTCCCCAGGGACTGAGAATAATGAGTTCCTCCAGTGATGAGGGGAAGGCTAGTGTTAGCCAAAAGAGGAGCCAAACAGCCATGACTGATGTCTTGCACAAAGCCCTGGGGGCTTCATTGGGACATGATCCTCAGCAAAGAGCCCTGATGGAGGATTGGCTCCGTTTTTCTCAGGGCCTGGAGGAGGTCAAGAGTCTTAAGGCTCGTATGAAATCAAAAGGGGGCAGTAAATCGGCCCGCAGGGCGGAGGAAACCCCCCCGGGCACGCCACCAGGAAAGAAAGGTGGGAAAAGGAAAGGCAAGGCGGTGCCTAGCAGGGGACGAGAATCATCTCATACCTCAGATGAGAGTGAGAATGAGTGGGAGGAGGAGTACCCAGAAAAGGAGGAAGTCCTGTCTATATCCTCTTCAGATGAGGAAAGCCATGAGGCGTTAAAGAAAAGAAAGAAGGAAGAGGCAGAGGAGGACGGTGCAGATGAGGAGGATTTCGATCCGGAAGCACTGATCCATCCCAGATCATCAGAATGGGAACCACCCAAAAGAATTGCGGCATATTTAAAGAGACGCCTGAGGGCACCGCTAGCCAAAGAGGCTAGAAGCAAGATGAGGGCGGAATGCCCCAGACCACTCCTCCCAGAAGGTGCGGCCGATACACCTGTAATCGATGATAAAATGATAACCTTTATGAGTAAATTCACGAAAGATGTGAGGAAAGGCCTTGATAGATCCTGGCGATCATGTCAGGATAAGATGCTTGATATGATGGGACCCCTCACAAAGATCCTCCAGATGGGAGAAGAGGCAAAAGTGAAAGGGGAGCCGATAGATCCGGCTATTCTTATAGGATGGGCCCAAAGGGCGATATGCATGTTGGGCTATGCTAATCATGCCATAACCACCGAAAGGAGGAGATCCTTGTTGGTTAAAATCGACCCAAAATTGAGTGAATTAGCCTCCTCGGAATCAGCCTCTTCAGCAAAGGGAAAGTTATTTGGGGTTTCCTTTATCAAGGAGCTCACCAAATTTGTGAATTCTTACGCAGCCTTGGATAAGGCGCAAGCCTCTCTTAAGAGAGTCTTCGGGAGGCAAATTTTTGGACGGGCCAGCAGAGGTAGGGGTTACTCGGCTGGCCGGTTCCAATACAACTGATCCTTCCAAGATAGAGCGAATTGGCGCGAACAAGAAGAGCGCATACATACACCTTTCTTCCCATCGAGGAGTAGGGGAAGAGGCAGGTCTGGCGAGGGGAGCGTCAGCAGAATAACACAGGTGAGGTTACCATACCTACTTCCTATGACCCCAGATGTAGGGGGGAGGACTGCGCAATTGTTTGAAAATTGGTTGAACATTTCAGGGGATCCCTGGGTACTGCAGACGGCGCAAGGTTTTTATATAGATTTTATAGAAACTCCATATCAGAAAGATCCGCCAAAATGTTTGGAAATGAGCAGAGAAGACAAGGTCTTACTGGAAAAAGAATTACAGGGTTTGGAAAACAAAAGAGCTATTCGACCCGCTGCAGGTCAGGTAGGAGGTTACATAAGCAATATGTTCATAGTAAAAGGAAGACACAAGACGAGACCAATCATAAATCTGAGAGGTCTAAACAGTTATGTAGTTTACAGACATTTCAAAATGGAAGGGATACATCTGTTGAGAGATATCCTCATTCAGGGAGATTGGTTAGCCAGAATAGATTTGAAAGATGCATATCTGACTATTCCCATAGCAGAGGAGCACTGCAGATTTCAGAGGTTCAGATGGGAGAGAACGATTTGGGAATTTCGATGTCTGCCTTTCGGCCTGGCATCGGCACCTTGGTGTTTCACAAAAATGATGAAACCCGTAATATCTCATCTCAGAGCTTAGGGGATAAGACTGATAATTTATCTAGACGACATATGTCTGATGTGTCAGGAGAAGGAATGTTGATAGAGCAGATTCAGATAACAATAGAGGTGTTAGAGAGTTTGGGATTCCTGATAAATTGGGAGAAATCCAGTATAGTACCTGTTCAGTCAATAGAGTTTCTGGGTTTCATAGTGGACTCGTTGCAGGGAACTCTCAGTTTACCCATTCACAAGGTGAAAGATATCAAGAAACAGTTGAGACATACTCTAGCGAAGGGAGAGATGTCGTTGAGGGACATCGCGAGATTGGTGGGCCGGCTAGCGGCATCAATTCAAGCGATTTTTCCAGGACCTCTGCATTACAGGGCACTCCAGAGGTTGAAGATATCTCACCTCAGGAGGGGCGTTTCTTACGAATCAAAAGTGAATATTTCACAGAAGGTGAGAGAGGAGTTAGAATGGTGGCTCATTCATATGGATGCATGGAACGGGAGAAAACGGGAGCCAAAAAAGCGTGTAAAGATTTACTTACATTATATTTGAAATTTCCATTGTGTCTCTTCGTAATGCAGTCTGTAAAACGGACCGTGCTCTTGACAATGATTTTTCGTATACTGATCTAAAACTGAAACTCGGTCTAGTTTCTGAATTTTCTGCCTTATCGTCTCTTACGTTATTGCGCACTCCCTTCAAATGTAGTTCTTTCGGCATGGTCCCTGTCTCAAGGTCAAAAAACAATAGACCCTTATACTTCCAGTGCGACTTGTGGGCCTCATCTGGGCGCTGTCCTTCGCATTCTTTATTTGCAACATCACGTAGTATAGGCATCTATGAGAACTTGAAGTTTAGAATCCGTCTATGTAGTGCGCCTCAATGTGCAAATGCGAACTGGCTTCTCTCCCAAATGCCACGGCCCGCTTGGCTGGCGCGTTCTAAGTGCCCCAATTTTGTCCCCGTTGTCTGCGAGCTTTGCAGCCCAAATTGAGACATTTAATTTTTGGCGGAAGGTCAGGGAAAGTATAAAGTACCACAGGAGTTGAGATAAAAGTGAGATTTATTGTTTGTTTTATTATTTGCAATACGCAAGCCTCCCCTCCGTTAACAGTGCGCAGCATTTACATTTACATGAGATGAGACATGAGAAAAATATATATATACACATATGTGATGTGAATAGAGAGAATTCAAAGATGACACCCAGCTTGTTCGCCACCCATGATGGTGAAGCTAGGGGTTAGGTTTACAGGTACACTGTACAACAACATTTATTTACAAAAAGACAATCGTATTGCAATTATTTAAACCGGGATTTGTACTTCACAATCAGCTGTGCATCGGGTGGGCATGGCACAGTCGCAATGTTCGGTGGCAATGGATCACTGCTCTGCACAGAAACGTCCAAAATTCCATATCTGTGCTTCTCTAACACCGCAACAATAAGGCCTTTCACAAAGTCGAACTGCATTTCATCATAGACTGGTTTGATCACCCATTGTTTACTTCGTTTTGAAAACACCTTAGTGTAGCGAGGCATCCTTACTTTACCCCTAGTCCTAGATTGTTCACGCCCGACATTGCTGTTATGGGCCAAGACCGCTAGTAGAGTGCGATGTTTCATGCCCCGAAAGCTAAAATGCAAGCGCTTTGGCCTGTACTTTAGGCACATATTGTGGAACACCTCCAAATCGCCTGTGTGACAGAATTCTGTCAGTCCTCTCAAATCTCTTGATAGAGTTTTGTCAAACAATCTTCTCAATGGCTTTGTGTGTCAGTGAAGATGGAATCAACCACTTCTTCTTCCGTGCCTCCTCTGGGGACAAAGGGCCATGTTCACATTGGTGGAAATGTTCATTTGCTGTCCAGCGGTGAACGTTGGTACAGTGGTGCATCAGTGACCGCCATTTGTCAAGTAGTATTTCCACTGACCCCTCACGTTTTTGAGCTCCACCAAAGATGGTTGGTGATAGAATGTGACCACTGCAAAATACTTTCAAGACCTTTTTTTTTCCCTGCAGCCGAGATTTTCTTATTGATTGATTTAGCAAGATGCCATACGTCAAATTGATGTTTAATATGTGGGAACTGCTCTCTCATTGTCTTGGCAATTGAAACGTGTCTATCCGTGGCTATGAGGTCGATGTGCATTCCCCTCGATTGTAGATATTCCACTGATTTTATAAAACCTAGTTTCTCCATGGCCACTGAGGATGTACATTGTGTTACCTGCACGACCACCGAACTCACAATTTTCTTACTATCCATGTCCTGAAAGTGGTAGGTGCAGTACTTGGCAGAAAATCCAGGGCTGTCGCACTGTCCATCGCCGGCTAGCCTGAATCGTTTGCCTTCGAATGTACTTGCTAGAGACAATTGTTCAATTTTCCAAGCATCACTAATGGCCGGAAACAGATAATCACGTTGGTATGTGTAGTACAGCGCTTTAGAAATGAAATGGAGTCCCACAAACTGAAAGAAAGCCTCTAACTTTCTAAAACTGGAGCCACTAAAAAGTGGTGCAGCTGCACACAATAGATTGCCTGCTGGCAGTTTCCCCAGCATTGGTTGTGCAGTCCATGAGGACCTATGATTTAATCTACAGGCGGCATTTATTTTGATGTTACTGCCTTTTATTTGACGAGTCACATTAATCAATGGCTTCCCACATACTTTCCCTCTAATGGAATGCACACATTCCAGCATACTTATAATTTCCATCAAACAACTGTCGAATACAATGTATTTGCTCTCTTTCATTAGACTGTCATCCTGCGTCAACGTTGTTTCGGCCTTTGACGTTGTGGAGATTTCAACACATTGGAAAGTAATATCGCTGATATCAAGTTCTGATGCGTCTATGGATGTTGCGGCTGGTTCATTCACTGTCATTTCAACATCTATTACTTCAACATTGATGGGAGAACACAACAATGTCGACAGGTTTTTTGGTGGCACATTTTTGGCGGGTGTAGATTGTGTCTATCTTCAATACATTCAATAACATCTTCTTGTGGTGGTGCGGTCACACTGTAGCTATGGTCCAATGCAACTTTGCTGTAGTCTCCAAACACAATTAATTCATGTTCTGGCCATTGGACATGAGCATCTCGAGCCTGAACACGCCTCGCCTCAATTAATAGTTCCTCCATAGTGTACACGGTCTGGCAAGCCACATCTCTCATTCGCTTCACTGTCTGTGTGTGTATAGTTCTGACACCCACGGGTAACTGGAAGAGAGATTGGAAAAGGGATGTTCAGTTTAAACACAAGATGGAGTGTAGTAGAATTGACTGGAAAAAACATAAAATAGTCCCCAGCACAAACATTTTTTTAAAGTTATGAACTGTTTGTAACTAACCTTTTTTTGTTTTTTTTTCTTTGCAACTTTTTTGACTCGACCTTCAACATCTGCACGCTGTAGCTCCGATTCCTTTCCGCATGTCCTCCCTTCCTCTTGCGCTGCAACGACTATATGTTCTGTATCCGCATAGACAGCACGGAATGAGGCTCCATCGTCTCCCTGAAACATAGTACTTTCATTACTATGTATCAAAACATTGTTAGCATAAAACACACGTGAGGACGAACACACAGGTACATCTCAATAGCCAAATACGATTTAAACATTGTGTGCAACAATCAAACGACAAGTATTCGACCAGTGATGATCTATTTCGATGGAATGTCAGTATCCATACCTCTGGCTCTGCATGGACTGCCATGAATGGTTGTATTGGAGAGGAGGCATCCGCATCTCCCTGAAACACAGTACTTGCATTAGTATGCTTTTCAATATTGGAAACACAACACACACTTGGGGTCGACGGCACAGGTACATATAAAGAGATAACCGCAAATGATGCATTGTCCAAAAGAATCAAGGAACATCCAAATATGATCACATTTCATCGACTTATTTCAACGATTCCTTTACATCTGCATCATCTAAATGAGATGTTGTGATTGTGGTGGAAGCTCCGTCGTCTCCCTGAAACACAGTACTTGCTTTAATAGGGAAGAAAGTATAGCAAATGGAATCACGTTATATGATCACGCATGATGGAGCTGTCATTATCCATACCTCGTGCTGCTGAGGAATATCTATGGATATTGCAAATGTAGTGCGCACTTCCGAAAGCTGTTGCGCCGATTCGTATACTTGAATGTCAGGCTCTGCATCAAGTGCAGGGGTTGACGCTCCATCAACTGCCTGAAACATAGTACTTGCATTAGTGAGGTTTACAATTGTGAAAACATAACACACACCTGGGGTCGACAGCACAGGTACATATCAACGGCTAACCACGAATGAAACATTGTGTAGAACAATCAAACGACAAGAATTCCAGCTCTGATGATGATGCTCGATGGAGCTGTCAGTATCCATACCTCCTGATTTTGAAAAACATCTAGAAATGTTGTAGATGTGGCGGACGCTTCAGCATCTCCCTGAAAGACAGTACTTGCATTAGTATGGATAACACTAATTATAACTGAAAACAAACACCAGTGGACGATAACTAAGGTGTATATCAATTGGAAAGCAGTAACCAAACATTCGGTAAAATAATTACACGATAGAATAAAACTATTACTTGACATGCATGAAACAAGTATGTAGCGGATTAGCCTAGTAAGATTACCTGATACGCGCTAGAAGTGGTTGATAACTGCGACCACGTCAAGGATGTAGAATGTTCTTGCTTCAGATTCAAGGGATAGTCAAGAAGTTGTAAAGGTCAATTAATGATTGATAATGAAATGCCAATATTAAAAATAGCCATGTAAGCCGACAGAATACTTGAAAAATGCTCAATACAGCACAGTTCCCTGTCCCCATATATATATACATTGCGTTTGTGGGTTATGAAATCGAAAAAGAATATATTGAGAAATGTCATTATTCAAAAAACTATACACTCATATCAATATCGAAATTATTACAAGCGATAGAGCGCCTACAATATCAATTAATCCATTCGGCTACACACTACCGCAAGGCCGAAAGCTAAATCCGGACACTTGACTCACCGGTGGCGGAATGTGGATGAATAGAGTGGGAATAGCGTTTTCACGCAATTTCCGTGTCGTTCGCCGTTTATTCTTCTTTGTTACCCAAGAAGTTGTGTACATGTCAAAGGAAAAGTGCCGGCTGCAGATGCGGTATCGATCACCCCTCTTGTCCTCTAAGACTTGTTGGACTCTACTTTCCAGCTCATCCAGTGGATATCCGCAATGTCTGACCCATTCTCTTATTCGATCAACAGTTTTCGGGAATACATGCATTGTAGTTCCTTCAGATTTCGCATGGGTCTTCGAAGGGCAACCGCTAATCGAACAGGCAGGCATTGTTGATAAATCTGAAAAGTAAATATCGACATTATTATACAATCTTCAAGAATAAAGATTTGATACAAAAGTAAATGAATCATACAATGATCAATGCAAGGTTTGTTTTGGTCGCATGAACTGTACCAGTTATGTGCTGCTTAGTATTTGCATAAGTTGCAGAAATGTATAATTGATGTGACGGAAATCTGAACATGTGACTCGTCCCTTGGATGTTCTGTCTTGCAGGAGAAGGAAACATGCATACATTATAGACTGGACCCCCGAAGGATGCAATTCAATGACAATAGACACAGATGAAAATAAATGGAAACTCAAGTCAATACCAATGAGACCAATGAACATAGCACTATTGTGTACTCTACTCGAAAATAGATAGAAATTTAAAAATCTGCGAAATATGACCAGGATACATGGCCTTACCTTGACCAACAAACAGTTGGATTCAGCAAGCAGAGCAGTATGTTGCAGGAGAATAGGTGGATGGCCACAGGTAGCGCACTGATGGGTATGCTCGAAGCGGTCACAGAAGTTCACGGATAGCACGACGACGAGCAGATTAGCATAGATCTCAGTGGTTCCCAGGTAGCACGTTCAGGAGTTGACTTGCAAAGCACAAAGATGTTCTCATGAGACATATCGAGTGGTTTTTAAAGTATTAGAAACTGGGGTGTGTTTGTGAATGAATGAAGTATGTATGTCGTGGTATTAGGGGGGCGGCCTGCTTGAAGGGGAGGACTGCCTGGAGACACGGGGTCTGAGGAGGTGAACAATGGCCCCTTGGCGTGGGACACCTTTTGAAGTGTACATGTAGTTTGGCACCTTGGCCGTTTGCACCCGTCACAGCCCCCCATGCCAGCGCGCATCCACCGGCGCGAACCGCCTTTGATACAGGGGGGTGGGATGGATGGCCCTGGGGCGTGCAGATAAGGCACAGGAAGGCACAGATAAGGCACTGCTGAATGGAGACACACTTGTGTGGATTGCAGGGGGCGGCCTGCCTCAGGGGAGGCCTGCCTGAAGACACGGGGTATGAGGAGGCCATGTGAACAATGGCCCCTTGGCGTGGGACACCTTTTGAAGTGTACATGTAGTTTGGCACCTTGGCCGTTTGCGCCCGTCACAGCCCCCCATGCCAGCGCGCATCCACCGGCGCGAACCGCCTTTATATCAATATACAGTATATCGCCTTTATATCAATGATAGTATATCGTTGCTTATCAATAACAAATGCCACATACCGGAGAATCTTGTGAGCACAGACCCACACTTCAACCGGTGTATTATAGTGGTCAAGACTGTATAATCGAATGGTAAATGTTTGTATAGATATATGTGTGACTTTTATAGAGACATAACCTACTGAAAGACTTTGAACAAGTGTGTTGTAGTGCATGCATTATCGATAATATGTTATGTTAGCTTAGATAGATAGTGACCACCCTGCTTCACAGCAACCAGACCTTCACCCATTCGGAGCACAGATGTCTGACGTCCATCATTGAATGGAGACACACTTGATTAATTTAAAAAATCGAGACAAACGTTGTTAAAATATATGTGGTGTTTTATTTTGTATCTTATTTTCATGACACAAAAATACAAGACTTTAAAGATTATACAGGTCAGGTTGCAGCACAGCGAGAGAAAATCCCCTGTACTGACCGCTGTCACTCGGGAACGTTTCTCTAATGGCACGAACGGCACAGGCGGGTATCACTCTTCGAACGCGGTGTCCAAGCCTCCTGTGAAGCCACCATGTAAAGGAACGATAGGCCACCAGCCTGTACCACCTGTGAAAAGGAATGAAACAAGCTGTTTTTAAATGACCAAGATAAGTTTAATAAACGTTTGTTGTCAATGACAATTCTTGTAACTAATGGCATTTTACACGGACAAATGCTATCTAGACAATGCACACTATTCAACGACTTACATGCGTTACAATGATATGTAGATGTAATTTTGGATATAGTAGAAGACCATGAAATAAGAGTGGCATGACAAGCAGAGTATACTTACTCGTTACGCGGATTACGAGGACGAACAGTTGCTCGAACTTCGTGCAAAAGCACCATCATTATTCTCAACACGGCCCGTGTGAGGCAGGCTGCCCTGAAGTCTGGCAGCTCGGTGATGCATTGCGGTCGTGGCTCGCCTTCCGAAATGTAGGCCAGGGATCCCGAGTTTTCTCGGCAGCAGCAGTTCTCGTCCTCAGTTGGCATTAGCTCGCACCGATTGCATGTGCACCAGGTGGAGACGCCGTCCATTCGACTAGGCCCAGGCTCTTCATCTGTTGATTCGTCCTGCCAACTGCCGTCCGAATCCCCATCGTTTTCGCGTGCTTCCCTTTCCAGTAGTTCCTCCTCGGTATACTCGGGCTCGTGCATGTAGGGAAATTGTAGCCATTGTGTGTTAAACAAACTAAAATAATTTATAGCGGTGGTACTGGTATCTGTTCACACGGGCTACAAGCGGCGAAGGTAGCTGACCAGAGCACTGAAACGAGTCACAGAATACTCAAAGTAACACAGAGAGAGGAATGGAATCGAAAATTGGCTGCTGTGTGTTGTGAAACGGTCTGTTTATACTTATTGAGGAGAGAGGCGTCCTGCCATTTATTTCCATGGCGACACGTCATTAGCTGAAGCGCAGCAAATGTTGACACGAGACGTGCTTTGGTGTTGGGAAATGGGCGGTACCAGTCTGCTGATGACAGGCTCAGGGGCGGGGGAATTGATTTAGTGCCGCAAAAGCAGGTCAGCCAGGGCGATCGGGGAAAAGATAGGATTATCAGAAAATGGCGGCTCCCTGGTGCTTGTTTTCACATGCGTTTAATGGACGAAAACTCGGGTAAGGTCCATAGGAAAGTTTTCTAAAATCGAGCCACTTAGGCTTAAAAAAACATGGCCGACCCGTAGGGACAATAAACATTTTTACTAGACCATGCCTTTAAGGACATGCCCCAAGAAGTTAACACCAAAGTAAGACGAAAGCGGAGTTCCACTACGTCTGCTGATTCCACTGAAGAGTGCTCCTCACTCCTCTTTCATAGAAGACTTTCCAAAGATAAGACTCGGCTCCCACCAATAGGAGTTATAACACTGCTCCGCCTCCAAGGGATTGTGAGGTTTGCTTCAACCTAGTAGAACAAGTAATAAACGATCTACGGCCGAATATAGTCTCTGCTCTAACCATAACGGTAGCACCGTTCTTAAAATTGTTCGAGCACCTAAGTGAAACCAGCAAAGATCAAAACAGTTTGTTAGCGCTAATAAATTCCAAATTAATCAACATGGAATGTGCGGTACAGGAATTGAAACGGGAATCGAACTGCACAAGGAGAAATTATATGTTAAACACCCTAATAAGATACCAACTGAAAAACAATTCAGAGGATAAACGCCTGCTTGCAGAAGTTGAAAGGGAAGCCTTATCGATTCTGCAAAAACAAACCCACACAGGACCAAGAGTGCGGTATGCAGACCCACATCGAGAGACCTTGCTCTGAAGAACAAGATGTTGATCCAATAGATGATTTTACGGAGGGTGCCTATATAGCACGGACCGATGAGGAAGCGCTGCCAAGTGCCCAAAGCTCACTAGTTGGCCGGTCAGGGGAGCCCAAGGTGTTCATCCCCAATGAAAGTACAACTCCTGACCCCCAGATGTAAATTCCAAGCCATCTGACCACCAGGGAAGATTCAGTAGCGGATGTACAGAAGAGCAAACAGCTATTCCTTCGAACTTGGTGAACGCGGAGGGGTTTACCATACCTCCATCTGAAGATACAAATTCTAATGTAGCAAGCAGTACCTCGAGAGGCTTGAATTTTGCCATTTTTGAAAAACCAAATTCAGGTGCCATCCCAAATAAAGAGGAAAAGAAAAAACTGCGGAAGCAAACAAAAAAACATTAAAAAGTCAGAAAAGCACCTTGACACAAAGCTCTTGTAAGTTCCTATGAAACATAAAGGCCCTAAATGTGACGATACAAGCTGAATCAATAAAAGAACCCACTATTAAAACATTAGACACTCGTGCTCCAATGCAAAACCCTTTGAAGAAGATTACATCTGGATGCCTGGATAAACCAAAGCCCTTAAGCAACCAAAAAAAAGAGGACAACCGAATGGTCGAGCTGCTTGCTAATTTGTCGACATACGAGGTGGGTTCAGAAATGGCATCCATGGATTTGGAAGTCGAAGAAGCAGATGCCATTCACGTCATCGACTCTGACACTGAATTACCCGGTGACCAGAATGCTCAACCTCTGCCAGAGGTTTAAATTAGTACAAAAAGAACAGGTACATTTGTAAACCCACTGATCGATAAGAACCAAGACATGCGAACAAACGAAGGTGAGGGCCAGCGATTCATGACAATAGCTGACAGAAGAGACTCTCTACACAAGAAAAGAGCTCATTTCCCTGCGCAGACCGGAGCTATACCAGATCAGTTGAGTCTCTGTGGAAGAAAAGTAAACAACAAAACAAAAAATGTTACCCAAGCGGGCATTAACGAAAAACAGAAAAGGACATCAGAAGCTCAAAACACCACCAGGAATGATTGGAGAGGGGACAATCGACCTCAATCAAATGAAAATAAGGGCAAAAGGAAATCATCGTCTGCATGTAATTGCCTCCTAATTGAAAGAATCTTTTGGTCCCAAGATCCTTTAATACTGAACAGAAGAAACGTACTGCAACTACTTGGACACATACCTCATCTGCGAGCAGTGGCATCGGAAGACATAACAATTGTCGAATTCCTGGATGAGGCTACCACTGACCGTGTATTATTGCACACCCCCTCAAGAATCATTCACGATCTGATTCTAAATTGTGATCCTGATTTTAACGTGTTAGGTTTCGACATAAAGATAGTCGGTTGTGATGAGTCCCTGACAAACGAAAGACAACTCAAGACCCTGCCAATAAATAAAACAGTTGACCAGAAGAACGAAGGATCCCACGATCAGAATGATCTATCCACAGCAATAAAAACACCTAGGGGTGTGAAGCAAGGCTGCCCGTTAGGAGCAACCCTCTTCAACTTTTATATTGCTGATGCAGGGAAAGAAATGGGGGGGAAGTAAGGGCTTACCCCCCCCTGAAGATAAACGGAAACAATCTAAGCCATATACTGTATGCCGACGACATTGTGCTGATAGACGCCACGCTGATCGGAGTACAGTGTAAACTGACAGCTTTGGACGCATATACAGCAAAGAATGGTTTGCTTATAAACGCAGCAAAAACAGAGCTCCTCGTCCTCCAAAATGTAATTGGATCAACATCTTCCAAAAAGAAGAAATTTAGATGGACTATTGGCGGCAAAACAATCAATTGTGCCAGTCGGGTACCATACTTGGGCGCCCTAATTAGCTCTCACACAACCGATGAGCCAATGGTTCAAAAGATGAAAAGAAAATGCAAACTCCTAGCAGTCCAAGGGACGACAATTAACAAAAAATACAGCACATTCTCAATAAAACCAGCTCTGGAATACTACAGAGCCAAGGTTATACTATTATTCATTTATGAGCCGAAGCCATGCTGGGGTGCGCCCACGAAACATGGGTCTGGTGTGAAAACACATATTGGGATAGAATCTTGCAACTCCCGAAAGGCACACCTAATGCATGCACACGATATGAACTAGGCTTGACATCAATTAACGCCAGAGTGATGTGGAACACATTGGTACTCTACAGAAAGATAATTGGAGCTGATGACCTACCGCAATTTAAGATCTTGAAATCACACGGAACAAAAGCAACATCTGACTCAATTCAGGATGACTGGGAGAGTGTTTGTGTTAAGATACTGGCTCAACTAAGTGTGGATAAGAAACCCTGATACAGAACCCGAACAAAGTAAAAAAAAAAAAAAACAAAAAAAAAAAATTATTGTGGGAACAAGACTGGTGAGAAACCAGAAAAGCCCACTGCTGCATGTACTTTTCCGCCCCTGAAGCAAGAGCTTACAATACTCTGCCGAAATAATTTGCCATTTTCCATTGTACTATCAAGAGAAGGTCCTTTATGAAATTTCGCATGAACCTATTCAAAACAAAGGACATTCTGAACTTGAGACATGGAACCCCAGCCTTGGACTTTCTGTGCAGAGTTTGCGAAATGGAAAACAAACTTGAAACATCTCGTATTATACTGCACCAAATTAACCGCTATAAGAATCTACATTCCTGGGGAAAATGCTGTCTGAAAGACCCTGTACGAGTGGCAAAGAATGGTGGAAGGCGGTGTATGAGGGAACCAACCACAAATTATTATATGCGATGGTGCTCTTCCTGGAGGTACCAGAAAAGAGCCTTCCGGAACATGATGTAACCGGAAAACATTGCCCGTGCTAACGATGGAGAACATGTTGAAGATACAAGACTGACAACGGCCCTTTGGACCCTGTAGCTGAATGCTGATTGGATGAACTGAGAAAGTATATATTTTAAAGTTTGTAATGAACTGTATAAAAATTACTTAAAACAAAAAAGTGCAATCCTAGTATTCATAACTTCGTTTCATTCAAAATCCACAGAATTACATATGTCCTCAACTATATGGGATATTGGAAAGATTTGCTCGTTAACTTCTGACCAACTGTGAGCTTGTCAGAGCACAAGCCATTGCCTGCCGTAAAACAAATCAAAATAAATATTGTATGTGTTGGACATTTGTACGACGCCTATACACAGGTGTTTCCAGGCACCACAAGATGGGATAGGATGGGATAGGATAGGATAGGATAGGATAGGATGGGTTGGGGAGGGGATTATGGGAATAAAAGTAATACAACAAAACGTTATATTGACTTTGTGACAGTCTTATCATGCAAGTGCATGACAAGGTGGTAAGTGTATGGGGTAGAGGGGGAAGTGCAGCAGTGGGGTACCCCCATGGGTGGGGGAGGAAAAGTGCTGGGCTGGCCAAGGCGGCAAGTGCACAGGCGGAGGGAGGGAGTGTGGAAGGCTGAGTGTGGTGGACAATGAGGACCAAGATGGGCTAGTCCGGGGAAGTGAGCCCTGAGGGCAAGTGCTGGCAGAGGATGCTGGGGGAACTGGTAGGTGGTGGTCTGACCCCTGTATGACTTTGAAGGTATCCGGGCCCCAGTCACAGCAGCAGATGGAGAGCTAGTACAGGAGGGGGAGAGGGAAGGAAGAGGAGAAAAGTAAAGTCTTGAGAAGGTTCCGGAACTTAAGAAGATCCGGCTCAAGTCTGAGGGTGGAAGGATGCCGTTCCAGAGGGAGGAGCCAGCAGAGGAAAGGATCTACCTCCCACTCTCTGCTTGGAGAAACGTTTGACCTGCAGAGAGTTGGAGCCAGAAGACCGAAGGACTCTGGCTGGGAGGTATTTAGGCAGGGAAAGCTGATGTTCGAGGTCCCAGGCCCCAGACCGCCTTGTGGATGATGCAGAGAGTCTTGAATTTGATCCTTGTGGTCACTGGGAGCCAGTGGAGAGATTTTGGGGCTGGAGATGCGGTCCCTGTGCTTGAGGCCAAGGTTAAGTTTCAGTCTTATTCTAGATTAGTTGAAAGGGGCAAAGGGAGGAAAGAGGCAGGTTGAGGAAGAAGCTGTTGCAATATTCTAGCCTAGAGAGAACCGGGTCTCTGTAGATGCTGAGCTTCTGGTGGAAGGTTAGGAATGATAGAATGCCCCTGAGGAGATGAAACTGAAAATGTGACTTCTTGGCAAGGTCCATGATATGTGGAAAGAAAGAGGAGAGTCCCAAGATGATCCCAAGGTTTTTGCCTTACAGGTGGGTGAGGGCAGAAGACCCAGGTAGTCTGGCCAGAGAGTGGGGGTTAGGGGAGGGGGAGTGGGGTAGAAAGGAGGAAGAGGAAGAAACCCACTCGGGGAAGATCAGAGCCAGTCCACCACCAGGCTGGGAGGGCCTGGGATTGGATAGGATCTTGTAGCCCTCAGGGAGAAGTGTCGAAAGCAGTTAGGAGCTGGCCTTGAAACACATATCCGTGAGCGCAAGGATGTCAAGGCCTTCAAGGAGGTGATGGATGTCAAAGGAGTTTTTGATAGCAGAGGGAGAATTGGGGGTAGCAAAGTGAAGCTGGTTGCACCCTTTTGAAAAATTAGCGAGAAGGAGGCATTGGGGGGGATGAGAGGGGGAGGGAGTTGAAAAGAAGGAAGACACCTGTCGAGGAGGAGGTTGGGCTGAGAGGCCTAGGCCATGATTGTGCCATTATGATAGACATTAATGGCACATCTGGAAGATGCAAAGTGAGCCAAGAACACTTCCCATCTGCTGCTGCCAGTAATGGGTGAAGAGGAGAAAGGGGAGAGGACGGAGACCATATTGGGGACGGGGGACCCCATAGGCTAGAAGGGACAGCAAAGAGAATGTCAATGATAGTCTGTCTGGAGGAAGCATTGGTGTTATACATTATTTTTTTTTCTTTTTTCTTTTGAAGCAGGGCATTGGGAGAGCACTAGCGAAGCAGTCCGTATGTTGCCCATCACAATGCATAGATTGGACGTTAAAGATTAGGCATGTAGGAAAAGTAGCAGGAAGCAATGTGAGCAGTCTGTGTCCAAGGAAGGTGGGTGGACCATTAAGATCGATAATTGCTTACCAGGGCAATTGAAATCAGGATTTTGTTTGTGGTTAGAGCATGTGGGAGACCATGTCCATATGAAACCATGGGAGTGTTGCCAAGTCGCAGCTGGAAGGGGGGGGCTCCCTCCAGCACCGGACAGGGCCAGACGGGGGCCTTAGGACAGTGGGCCGGCTCAGCGAAGGAGCGTGGGAGCGGCCGAGTGTGGAGAGCGGCCGAGTGTGGAAAGCGGCTGAGAGTGGAGAGCGGCTGAGAGTGGAGAGCGGCTGAGAGTGGAGAGCGGCTGAGAATGGAGAGCGGCTGAGTGTGCGGAGAGCGGCTGAGTGTGCGGAGAGCGGATTAGTGCGGTGAGCGGCCGGGTGTGCGGAGAGCGGCCGAGTGTACGGAGAGCGGCCGAGCGTGCGGAGAGCGAACGAGGGTGTGGAGAGCGAACGAGGGTGTGGAGAGCGAACGAGGGTGCGGAGAGCGAACGAGGGTGCAGAGAACGAGCGAACGAGGGTGCAGATAATGAACGAGGCTACGGAGAGCAGACGAGTGTGTGGAGAGCGGACAAGTGTGGAGAATGAACAAGTGTGTGGAGAGCGAACGAACTTGTGGAGAGCGAACGAACGTGTGGAGAGTGAACGAGTGTGTGGAGAGCGAACGAGTGTATGGAACGAACGAACGTTGTGGAGCGGACGAACGCATGGAACAAATGAGTGTATGGGTGAATAGTGCATAGAGCGGATGTGAACCAAAACACATAGAACGGACCTGACCGCTCAGAATTGCGCGACGTGCATATTTTGTTTTGGAATGCAAGGAATCTTTGAAAGAGCATACTGCATACCACACCCCACGCTTACTCTCTCCTTACACCACCATTCAACTAGAACACAGAGATACCATGACACCATTCGGTATAACTGTTCTCATATCAACATCTGCCGCTCACCCCCCATCACTCTAAGTAAACATGGCTGGTCTCACACCCCCAGCCAGGCGTTTCTCCTCAGGCCTAGCGCCGCCACACTCGGTCTGGATAATTCCAGCCAGACCGAACACATATCCCTGATCTCTCAACCACCACACCTACCGCTAAGAAGCAGCTACCACATGAATTCCGCACCAGCTGCATACATACCGGTGCGCACAAGCACCTTTGGACTCTCTCTAATCTTTCCACTGACCCGAACTTCGGTTCCCAAGGGCGTTCAACCTACCAGCGCCTTCAGACCATACCAATGGTATATAAGGCGCTATACAAATGCAAAATAACAATAACAATATTTGGTTCATCCCCGGACCTTATTATCGAATCCGATGCCAGCAGATGGGGCTGGGGAGCCCGATGCGGGAACCTGTCCACAGGAGGCAGGTGGTCGGACCAGTAGACCAGACTTCACATAAACTGCCTGGAGTTGTTGGCGGTGTCTTTTGCAGTGAGATGCTAGACCCAAGAGAAAGCACATTGTTGCGTTCTGTTAAAGATGGACAATGTCTCCGCAGTCAGGTACATCAACAGACTGGGGGGGATGAGGTCCAGGTTATTGGCGGATCTGGCGAAGGATTTTTGGGAACTCTGTCTAGAGAGAAGAGTTTCAGTGACGGCGGAATATCTGCCGGGTCAGATGAACGAAGTGGCCGATTGGAACTCGAGATACCTCAGAGACGCCAGCAATTGGAAGCTGGACGAGGTAGTGTTCCAGGAAATTATGACACGATGGGGTCCTTGTCAGGTCGATCTGTTTGCATCGAGGTTAAACAAACAGCTTCCTCGGTTCTTCAGCTGGAGACCGGACCTGGAAGCAGAGGCGACAGATGCCTTCCTTCAATCCTGGGAACACCAGAAGAATTACGCGTTTCCTCCTTTTTCAATGATAGCGAGGACGCTCGCACAGGTGAGACGTCAAAAAGCATCCATAATTATAATCACGCCGGACTGGAAGGGGCAGGCGTGGTTTCCCAGTCTACTGGAACTGACATATCACAACCCAGTAGTTCTACCCGACACAGAATTTATTATTCGAGATCCCAGAGATCACAGTCATCCGCTAGTGAGGTCAGGGGGACTCAGACTAATAGCGTGGGTGATTTCAGGAGAGCTTGGGCTAGGCCAGGACTATCGATTGAGGCTGAGAACATCATTAACGAATCCTGGGCCCCAGGGACTCACAAGGCTTATAGATCAGCATGAGATAGATGGAATAGCTGGTGTGTGGAAATGAATATTCATCATCCCGATAGAGCGGATGTAGTGCACGTGGTTAATTTTTTAGCTCAGATGGCAGCGCAGGTGAAGGCTTACAGGACTATCAACACAGCCAGGTCTACGATATCTGCCGGGCTCCCTAGAGTAGAGGGCGCAGCGATTGGTGAACATCCTTTGATCTGTAGATTGTTAAAGGGAGTACGGATGTTAAAACCCCCTAGCGTTAAGTATAATCAGTTGTGGGATGTAGATAAAGTCTTGAAACTATTTTTATCTTGGCCGGATAATCAAGAGTTGTCACGGAAAGAGATTTCAGGCAAATTAGCTATGCTCTTATGTCTTTTAGCATTCAAAAGATCCTCTGATGTTAGGGCTCTGGAGGTTAACAGGAAGAGTATAGGTCCGAACGGAGTGACTTTTCCTATAACAAAGAGGACCAAAACAGGTTTGAGATCTATTTCCTATGAGTCGTTCCCAACTCAACCAAAATTATGTCCAGTCAGATGCTTAGCGGCATATGAAGAGATGATGAGGGAGGTTAGACCCCCGGGAGAGTCACAACTGTTGATAGCAATTTGTAGACCTTATAGAGCGATCACACCGGCCACTATAGCTAGATGGCTTAGATGGGTGATGGTACAAGCGGGCATAGATGTTGAGAAATATGGCGCCCACTCCTCTAGAGGGGCGATGGCTACTAAAGCATAAAATATAGGAGCCAGAGTAGAAGATATTATGAGGGCTGCAGATTGGTCGAATGAATTGACTTTTAAAACCTTTTATTTAAAGCCCATGGAAAGTGTGACATCGTAGTGGTAAGTAAGCTTTGAACAAGCATAATCCGAGCCTCCGGTCTTGACATAGAATTCAGATTTTCAACACATTCGTTACTGAAAGTCATAATTCTATTAAGACACAGAAGCAAAGGATTATCCCACCCTATAAATCGTATGAATGTAGAAAGTGATATATCATGTTTATGTGTTATGCATACTGCTTATGAGAAATATTTGTATGCTTTATTGAAGATATCATTTACTGTACCTTTGTATACGATTTTCCCACCCGGTTTTTATTCGGTCTATAGTCACCTTTCTAATTTATGTTTCTATAGGAGGGACGACGGACAACAAGCAATCCGGGATCTGAATTAGGATGCAGAGGGAATTTCAACAAAGTACTGAACACAACCTCGCGGGATCAAAGAAAGAGGAGGAATAGAAAGAGGACAAGAGGTTTTATATGAGGACTTGGTTTTGATTGGTTACTGGAATCACAGGGTCAGTTTGAGGACCTATGGACATGGACTACAAAACTCAAAAACTTCATGGTTATTGTAGTTTTTATAGTTTTTGTATCTTATTTCATGTTTGTGTTTTCTTTGCTGCTGAACAGTAAAGTTTGGAGAAAGGATAATCCTTCGCCTCCGTGTCTTTAATAGAATTATGACTTTCAGTAACAAATGTGTTGAAAATCTGAATTTCTTCGCGTCTTCTTGTATTGCAATTGATGATATCTATAACAACAGTTAAGGAGTCTAAAGGTCGATATGCCTAAAAACAGGATGTGGCAGAATGTCATCTTCTAGGGTGGGCAATCCTGAGCATTTTTGATATGCAAAACGATGGGGGTTCTCTCAGAGAGCGTAATCTGCTAAACAGATCTCACTTTCATATGCTCCATGCCGAAAAGTATAGAGCACACGTGTATTCTGCAGGGCCTTTCTACAGACACACCAGTAACAGCAGTGTAAATTGGCAAAATGGCAGCTATGCAGTAACGTATGCCTTCCTAAAACATCCCTCTGGAATCAAAGTTAATTCCAGCAGCTTTCACTGCCTTTAAAAGGGCCTGCACCCATGCTCCAAATACATTTAACTGCATTGTGAACGACTCTAATCGGGCGTCACACCCAAGACCAGGACTCTAGCCACTAGCCTAGGATGCAGCGCACAATTACAATACTCTTACTTTATTTTAACTAATGATTCAGATTGAGATGGCACCCAACCCGTCTCACACCCCCTTTTACAAATACCCCGGGTCAAATGGGCCATGAGCCAGGCCGGTGGGAGGTAATACAATGTTTATTTATTTTAAATTCAAAGAAAATTACACACATTTAATATTGGACAGCAATCCCCAATGGGGTGATAATTACAAGGTAAATTGATGAACACACTTAGTATGACCTTCTACTATACATATCCAAAGCACAAATGAATGGGAGCAATTTTACTGTTGAGGTAGATAGAACCCCAGTTAAGAATTCCCCCTGCAATGCTCCCTCAAACAGCAAAGAGTCAGGTATGTGCAGTTAAATTAATGAGGTAAATATGAGTTATAACAGTATCAGGGATGTGAGAACGCTAGCAATTACAAGGCAAGGTACCAACAATGGGCATACAGTTCAAAATTCAACTTTGAAGTGACAACACAGTGCAGCCAAATCACACACATAGAAATTGCATTTGCTAATTTACACAGGATTAAATGTCATCACGGTTTGAAAAATGGGTGAAATAGACAAAATCGGAATGTGTTTTTTATGCTGAATGAGAGATGCACATCACAGGGATAACATGCAAGTGAAAAGGGAACTCTAGATAAATGACTGGATGAGATTCTTAACAGGAAAGGAAATTTGTGTCATGATGCCTACCTCCAAGGAGCCAGGTCCGACCCAGCAACCCCAGAGGCAGGCATCATTTCCCCCAGGGAAGTGCCAGCGGGCCCAAGCTGGGGCCCTTTGGACACAGTCCTGGCGCCTTAGGCGCCAGGCTCATGTTGGACCCCTGTCCTGGCGCCTTAGGCACCAGGCTCATAAAGCTAGACATGTGTTCAAGTGTTTTAAGGTGCACTTACCTGATGCAGACCATGCTGCTACATCCAGGCCCTCTTGAGGCCTGAATGGAACTACTTTACCTGTGGAACTACTTTCCCCTGGGTGTGGTCGGGGAAGGGTACATACCTGATCGGTGGAAGGATACATACATGGAACTTCTTCCAAAGCTATTTAAACCACGCCCGATCAGCAACTCACGCTTCGCGTTGTTCTGCTCCTCGCAGCTGGACGCTCACCGTGTCAGCTCCTGCTTCTGGACTTCAGCCACGCCTGTCAGCATCCTGGGTCACCTGCTGAGAGAGAATTGGGGAGAAAGAAGACCTTACCTGCTAAAGCTGCATCACAGAGACTTCACAACGACGATCCTGAAAGGGAAGACATCATTTTAAAAGCATTTCGCTTCGATCGCTGCAGCGCTGCATTTCACTCACCTTTCCTGGGCACCTCCATCTTCAGCAGCGATCATCCGGATCCGCAGCCACTTCCCAGAGCCTAGAGAGAAAAAGACAAGAACACAGGGTGAGAGAAGGAAGGGAATAGGAAAAGCTCAGTTTCCTTCTAAGACTTACCTGTTGGGTCATTCCCATTTCATTTCGGGTCCTGCCGCTTCCTGGCATTCCGGACCCCGGCCCCTATGGGGAAAAAAGACAAAGGCATTGAATGAGCGAATGCAAAGACATTACCCGAACGCTCATCCAGAACTTACCTGTCATTTACTGGAACTGCACGTTTCACTTCGGGTCGGCGCCATATCTCCGGCATTCCGAACCCCGGCCCCTAAGGGGAAAAAGACATAAGCGTTAGCGCTTGCTGCAATAAGACAATGAACATTATTATTAAGCTTGAACTTTTGAACTTGCTACAGAACTCTTACAGCGCCTTACCTGAATAGTCAAGCTTATTTGAACTCCCATCAAACCTCAATCCAGTGAAGTAACTGGGTTTCAACGTGCCCCTGCATCAGAAGCAGGATGGAGAACTCATCCTTCCAGACCCTAAGGTGATACTTCACGGGGAATCGAGGAAGGGTATCGTGGAGGGTTGGAAGGGAGTGGGAGGCTTGAGCATTATGCCGTCAGTAGGTAATACTCCCTTTTCACGCACAGGGAAATATTCCTGCGAGCCAGTGAGTCCATCTTCAGAGTCCTGCGCTTCACCATAGAAGAAGCATCAGCACTCGAAGCCAGACCTGCGCCTCCGTGGGAATCAGGTGAGCGTGACAGAACGCGAAGACTACCCACAATTTCCCACCCGGGCGCTATGGAGACTTCCGAGACAGATCAGCTGGCCCTGCTTTTGGGGCAATTATGGGCAGAAGTGCACTCAGCCCGCCAGGAGACTAACACTCTCAAAAGAGAACTGATCCTATCCAAGGAAAGAACAGATGACCTGGCCAAAAGGTTATTGCAGGCCCAGGCAGGGCACACTCCGTTACCTAATTCTGGAGATACTTCCACATCAATGGGTTTGAATAACCCGGTACAAATCAATCTACCTGGACACATGCCTTTGGCCCCGCCTGAACGTTTTGCGGGGGATCCCAAGAAATATGCCGTCTTTATGAACCAATGTCGTTTACACTTTCTATGCAGACCCGGGGCCTTCCCTAACGACCAGACCAAGGTAGCCTTTATGCTATCTTACCTCAGTGGCAGTGCTGCCGATTGGTCTATTCCATTGGTAAATCAGGATGATCCCATTCTGCAGAATTTTCAGGGTTTCCAGGCCAGCATGGAAAGATTGTTTGCTCGACACTCTCAAGGACAGGCCCTTGATAACGAACTGCTATCCTTACGACAAGGTAATCAGGATCTTCTGTCCTACGTTGCCACCTTTAATAGACTGGTTGTGGAAACTGGATGGCCAGAAAACAAAAGGATCATATTGTTTCATCAAGGCCTGCGCGGAGAGTTTAAGGATGTTCTAGCTCAGATAGTAGATCCACCCCAGGTCTGCGCAGACTACATAGACTTGGTGGTTCAACTTGATCACAGACTTCAAAATAGAAAAGCAGATCGGTTCAAGTACGAAACCCGAGTACCGATCAAAACCCACGCTAACTCCAAGAGTACCGACGTATCCGAACCCGTGCAAATCGGCGGTGTTAAAGGACCATTAACACAGAAGGAACTAGAGAGAAGGCGGCAAATGCAACTTTGCCTGTATTGCGGGACTTCCGGTCACTTTCTTCGAAATTGTCCGGTTAAACCACCTAAGAAGGTGGTTGGAGCCACAGATAACGATTTATTGACACCTGATTCGGGAAACGACCTAGCCCGACAAGCGTAGGGGTCCGCTTGCCGAGCTTCAAAACAAACTCTTTGACCTCGCATTTTGTCATGCCAATGGTGCTCGTGGACCCAAAACAGCCTCAGCTGTTGCATGCTATAAAAGCATACATCGACAGTGGAGCTATTGGAAATTACATAGACCGTGAATTGGCTTCCAGGATTAAGCTCCCTCTCCGCCGAAAGTAACCCAAGATGTCATTACTACAGTAGATGGAACCGAAATAGCCTCAGGGCCTGTAACGCATTCCACTGTTGAAATGACACTGGTGGGTCAGGATGGACATCGGGAAGCAATCGTGTTTGATGTGATCAAGGCCCCACAATTTCAAGTAATTCTTGGAATTCCTTGGTTAGAAACATATAATCCCAGAATTGACTGGCGAGCAAAGAAGATAAGTTTTCCTGATTGTGAACCAACTTGTTACCCAAGAAATCCAGTTATGTGTCTAGCCTCAGCAACTTCCACCCCTGTACAGCTACCGTCAGAATACCAAGAATTCCAAGACGTTTTTCAGAAGGAACAGGCTAACACGTTACCTCCCCATCGGTCTTATGATTGCCAAATCGATCTGGTACCCAATGCTCAACTACCTTGTAGTAGGATTTATGCTCTTACGGAACCTGAGAACCTACATTTGCGTCAGTATTTAGATCAGTACCTAGCCACTGGTTTTATTCGCCCGTCCAAGTCTCCTGTCTCCTCAGCTCTATTCTTCGTGCCGAAAAAAGAGGGCGACCTTAGAACATGTATAGACTATCGCGCCCTAAATCAAATAACGATTAAGAATTGTTATCCTCTGCCCCTGATCCCTGAGCTTATCTACCAGGTGAAAGACGCTTGTGTGTACACCAAGTTAGATCTCCGAGGAGCTTATCACCTGGTGCGTATAAAAGAAGGCGATAAATGGAAGACTGCATTCCGCACCAAATTTGGGCTCTTCGAATATCAGGTGATGCCCTTCGGTTTGTGCAATGCACCTGCCGCCTTTCAGTACTTTATGAATGATGTTCTTCGGGAACTTATCGACGTCTGTGTCATTGTTTATATTGACATGTCTTCAGAATCCGATCACAGAAAACATGTTAGGGCAGTTCTTGAGAAATTGCGCCAGCACAGACTATTTGCAAAGCTCGAAAAATGCGTTTTTCATACCACAGAAGTGGAGTTTCTCGGATTCATCCTGACACCTCAAGGAGTCCGAATGGACTCGCGAAAGGTGGACGCCATCCTCAAATGGCCATCTCCTAGCTCGGTGAAGGGAGTTCAGAGCATGCTCGGCTTCACCAATTTCTATCGAAGATTCATCCCGGAATTTTCCCAAACAGTCCAACCCATCACAGCTCTCCTAAAGAAAAACAAACGCTTTGAATGGACTCTTGAGGCCGAACAAGCCTTTCAGGACCTGAAAACCAAATTCACCTCTGCACCTATATTGAAGCACCCGCACCCAGATCTCCCTTACATTGTGGAAACCGACGCATCCAGTTCGGCCATGGGAGCTGTCCTGTCGCAAAGAGACCCAGAAACTAACCAACTACACCCTGTGGCCTTTTGGTCCAGGAAATTTTCTCCTCCTGAAATCAACTACGCAATTACCGACAAAGAGTTACTGGCTATTAAATCTGCTTTCAAGGCTTGGCGTCACTACCTTCTCGGGGCAAGACACACCATCACCGTAATTACGGACCACAGAAATTTACAGTATTTAAAGACGGCCAAGGCTCAATCTTCACGACAACTCCGATGGGCTCTATTCTTTGAGGAATTTGTTTTTGTAATTACCTATCGCCCTGGCTGCAAGAATGGTAAAGCGGACGCCTTATCCCGGATTGGCATGGAAGAACCCAATTCGAGTTTAGAACCTGTGCCAATCATACCTGAACAAAGAATCTTAGGCCTACCTTCATTGCAAACTATTGAGGACATCCAAACGCAAGTAAAACAACTTCTAGACTCTTCAGCCTTACTGGAATGGAGTCAAAAGGGTCCTCATTACACCGTTAAGGATGACTTACCCTACTTCCAGGAGCGGTTGTTTCTGCCTAGTAAAGAATTGCAAGAACTTGTTATTGCCCATCATCATGAATCATTAATGGAAGGACACCCTGGTATCGCTAAAACGGAGGAAAAAATCAAACGCCACTTCTGGTGGCCTTCTTGGAGAAAAGACATAAAGTCTTTTGTATTGTCTTGCGGAATTTGCGCCCAAAACAAGGGTAAAAAAAAAAGGCCAGCCGGCCTACTTCAACCATTGGATATTCCACTGGCACCATGGCACACCTTGTCAATGGACTTTATAACTGACCTGCCTCCTTGTGCTGGTTACAACACTATCCTTGTAATTGTGGATCTATTCTCCAAAATGGCCCACTTCATCCCTTTAAAAGGTTTGCCTTCAGCTTCCACCTTGGCCAAGGAATTTCTGGAGAATATAGTTTGCATACATGGTTTCCCTTCCATATTAGTCTCGGATCGTGGAAGTCAATTTATCTCCCATTTTTGGAAGAAGTGTTGCCAACTAGCACAAATAGATGTGCGGCTATCCACCAGCCACCACCCCCAGACCGACGGACAAACCGAGAGAACCAATCAGACTCTCGAGCAATATCTTCGGTGCATGTTACACCAATCCGAGTTAAATTGGAAAGACATCCTTTGGATCGCAGAATATGCATACAATAATTCAGTGCATTCTGGAACCGGACAAACTCCTTTTTATACTTTGTATGGTCACCATCCTCGGACCTCTGATCTAGATCCACCTCTGACCCTGGAAATGCCCGCAGTAAATCATCTGCATTCCACAATAACCCAAGCCTTCAAAGAAGCTGCAACTCATTTACAGCAAGCCAAGAAAAAGTATAAAGAAAACGCTGATTTGCACCGAAGTAAAACTCCTCCTTACCAAATAGGAGATCAGGTATGGCTAGCAATGAAACATTTACTCCTCAAGGGCCCGCAAACCTTCAATCCCAGATTCATAGGACCTTATCCCATCAAGGCTATAATCAATCCCGTGGCCTTTAAACTGGATTTACCGTCTAACATGCGTATTCATCCAGTTTTTCATGCATCACTTTTGAAGCCAGTACAACCAGGGACCCGACTGTCCAAGCCTCCAGACCCAGTTCAAATTGAAGGGGAATTAGAATTCGAAGTTAAAGACATTTTAGACTCCAAGGTGTTAAAGTCCAAACTCTTCTATCTTGTTGACTAGAAGGGATATGGACCTCAGGAGAGATCGTGGGAGCCTAGTAACCATGTTCACGCACCTCGATTAATAAAAAAGGTTCCACCGGAGATTTCCGAACAAGCCAAAACCCCCAGAGGGAACAACCTTGGGAGGGGCCTTGAGGGGGGGTACTGTCATGATGCCTACCTCCAAGGAGCCAGGTCCGACCCAGCAACCCCAGAGGCAGGCATCATTTCCCCCAGGGAAGTGCCAGCGGGCCCAAGCTGGGGCCCTTTGGACACGGTCCTGGCGCCTTAGGCGCCAGGCTCATGTTGGACCCCTGTCCTGGCGCCTTAGGCGCCAGGCTCATAAAGCTAGACATGTGTTCAAGTGTTTTAAGGTGCACTTACCTGATGCAGACCATGCTGCTACATCCAGGCCCTCTTCAGGCCTGAATAGAACTACTTTACCTGTGGAACTACTTTCCCCTGGGTGTGGTCGGGGAAGGGTACATACCTGATCGGTGGAAGGATACATACCTGGAACTTCTTCCAAAGCTATTTAAACCACGCCCGATCAGCAACTCACGCTTCGCGTTGTTCTGCTCCTCGCAGCTGGACGCTCACCGTGTCAGCTCCTGCTTCTGGACTTCAGCCACGCCTGTCAGCATCCTGGGTCACCTGCTAAGAGAGAATTGGGGAGAAAGAAGACCTTACCTGCTAAAGCTGCATCACAGAGACTTCACACCGACGATCCTGAAAGGGAAGACATCATTTTAAAAGCATTTTGCTTCGATCGCTGCAGCGCTGCATTTCACTCACCTTTCCTGGGCACCTCTTCAGCAGCGATCATCTGGATCCGCAGCCACTTCCCAGAGCCTAGAGAGAAAAAGAAAAGAACACAAGGTGAGAGAAGGAAGGGAATAGGAAAAGCTCAGTTTCCTTCTAAGACTTACCTGTTGGGTCATTCCCATTTCATTTCGGGTCCTGCCGCTTCCTGGCATTCCGGACCCCGGCCCCTATGGGGAAAAAAGACAAAGACATTGAATGAGCGAATGCAAAGACATTACCCGAACGCTCATCCAGAACTTACCTGTCATTTACTGGAACTGCACGTTTCACTTCGGGTCGGCGCCATATCTCCAGCATTCCGAACCCCGGCCCCTAAGGGGAAAAAGACATAAGCGTTAGCACTTGCTGCAATAAGACAATGAACATTATTATTAAGCTTGAACTTTTGAACTTGCTACAGAACTCTTACAGCGCCTTACCTGAATAGTCAAGCTTATTTGAACTCCCATCAAACCTCAATCCAGTGAAGTAACTGGGTTTCAACGCGCCCCTGCATCAGAAGCAGGATGGAGAACTCATCCTTCCAGACCCTAAGGTGAGACTTCACGGGGAATCGAGGAAGGGTATCGTGGAGGGTTGGAAGGGAGTGGGAGGCTTGAGCATTATTCCGTCAGTAGGTAATACTCCCTTTTCACGCACAGGGGAATATTCCTGCGAGCCAGTGAGTCCATCTTCAGAGTCCTGCGCTTCACCATAGAAGAAGCATCAGCACTCAAAGCCAGACCTGCGCCTCCGTGGGAATCAGGTGAGCGTGACAATTCGGTTTTAAAAATAAAAGCTGTTGACAGAGAAAATTGGGTAAAAAGGAAAGGACAAGTCTTACAGAAACTATATTTTGGTGGCTAGAAAAGAGAGACGCTGCCCGCGACACAGGTTACTTTGCACGTGTAACCCCTTTGTGCCATGTGGCTCTTTATGTGGGAATTAATTAGTTTAACCATAATAGGATTAAGGATGTACACAAAGACAGGAATGAGTTGAAAGACTGGTGCTAACATTTGGAGATCAAGGACAGGATGCACCAAGAACTCTGACGGTTTTAAAGATTTCGGCTAAGGCAGTTATGGGATTTCTATGGGGTGGAACCTAATACAAGGTACAGAGCAAGGGAGGCAGTTTGTGGATGTTGGGGAAGGGAAATACAACAAGCACTTGAATAGGGTATTTTGGACAGCGCGCCGGGTTTCTGGACAGCAAGGCAATGTCTGGTCACTGGTCACAGCGGCAAGCTCTCCCAGAAGAAAACAGCTGGGCAAAGGTCTGGTCATGGCACAGCGGCACCTCAGCTGGATAGAGCAGATAACAGGGCAAGCAGGCAGCACTGGATATCCCAATGAAGATTCAGCCACCTTTCCCCTTTCTCCCTGAGTTATTGGGATTTTTAGTGGGGTTTGTTCTGGATCAATGGTCCTGCCTGAACAGGGTCAGCTATGCTCTGGCCTGGCAGTGGAATCTGGAACCTTGCAGAGTGAAGATGGAATATCTGGATGCGCAGGAGCAGGAAAATTCAGGAGAGAGTGTCCTTTGTCTCTGTGAAACTCTACCTTATATAAGGCGGATGACATCACAAGATTATACTATGGGGGCAGGCTTTGGCTGGACATGCCTCTAACAACTGGATAGGTCAGCCTGTGTATGTTGCCTCTGCTCTAGAAGCAGATTTTAATGAAGGCGGGGACTCCATTTTATGGGGTGTGTTTTTATGAGGTACAGAGCCATCCCACAGTCACTTTTGCAAAAACCAGTTATGACAAATGCACCTTTTTACAGTTGTGGCACTTTTGCAAATAACATAGACAAATGACATATGTCATACAGAGCATGGCAGTCCAACTCCCCGGTTTGTACAGTGTCATTTAGCCTTCCTAATAATCTTTCGAGATTTTCAGTGGGAATTATTTCACCTAAAATTCTACAATTTTAAATATGTGTACCTATTATGACAAAGCATGTTTGCATTAAATTTCAAAGTTATACCATGTACACTTTTAACATGAATTACATTTTTCTGTCAATTGCGGCCCATACATGCTAGGGAAAGCCACAATATCTTGTTTTAATGCCACAAAAATTACACTTAAACTGTTAAACTTTTGAATTCCTGTGTTTCTCGGTTGCAGAAATAAAAGTCCTAAAGTTTATTAATTCAGAGCAGTCTTTTGCCCCAAATGGGCAGCATTGTCTTCCAAATAAGGGAGTTTTCAACCCACAGCCAACTGTCAGGCACTAGCCCTTTTGTCATGGATTTGTCTTTGAAGCTCCACAGTTTGAGTGGAGGGGAGGTGTTGCTAAAAAAGTCACACCTATGTGTCCCAGAAATCCATTGTATCTGGCTGGAGCACTGCCACAGAGTCTGATGAGGGTGTGAGACGCATCACCCTTGACTATTCATATGCCCAGATGCTGGTACACACTTGGGGGAAGGTAGATTCTGTAGTCAGTCCTTCTGGCTGGTTTCACAGTAACTTGATTTTTAATTTTTTTGTTTTGTTTTTCTTTCCTGAACCAGAAAGCAAGACTGTTGGGATGAAACCTCCTATATATGTTTTAAAACAAACCCCAATCACATTTCTATGCAAGGACAGGGCGTTAATTCAACATTTCACTTTTAAACAGATATTTTCTTGTTAGTAAAAGCACCAATTTACACGTGGTTTATTTTCCTTGGCTGTCACTTTCAAATGCGGCTTTTCTTGGTACCTTTATTCTGAACATTTCCATGGCCATGGTCAATTTCTACTACACATGAATGTGTTCAAAGCAAGGTTCCAATGAAGCTAACATGAGCAAAGAAAGAGAAAGCTTTTTATGAAAGGTTTATCTGTGTCATTTTGTTGCAAAGGTAAAGCTTTTTTGCATACAGCTGAAGTGAAGTTCTTTGTTATTTCACAGATCTTGCCTGACACAGCCTGTCATTCAATGAGAACTGCCCCCTTTTTGCCGGAGCACAACCTGAATATGGAGGGCCCTAGCTGGGTCTCACTGGATCACACTGTGTACTGTTGAACAGATGAATCAGGGCACAGTCATTTTAAAAGGCAGAATATTTTCTTTCATAGTGAAAAAAAAAAAGCTGGCAGCATAGCAGTGCTGTCTTTGCATTCTTTTCTTTGGTGCAATTGAAGACATGCTGGCAGCAATTCTCGGGTGTTCTCGGGTGTTCTGTGTTTCATCTTGCCTCATGTGTGGCTGGTAAGATGGTGCAGCCATCATTTTGGAGACTGCAAAGTGCAGGTTTAATTCAAGGCGATAGTGCTCAACCGAGCCAGTGCAGCCATTCTGCTGGTGACTGCTGAGATGTAGCTTGGGGAGGTAGGCGATTCTGCTGGGCTGGTAGATGTATCCCACAGACCCCCCGCCTGCTTCCCCGAGACTTCTTGTTGAGGGAAAGTAGGTTGAAGTGGGAATCATCGTGCAGAGTTCTTTTTTTCCATCAGGGAGCGGTACCCCACAATCCTCCCTTTGTCTTTCGTTGGAGTGTGGAGTGACACCCCCTTTTCGGGTCCCTTTGTCTTTCGTTGAAGTGTGGAGCGATACCCCTTCCTGGGTCTCCGGGGAAGTCCTCCTTTGTCTATGAAGGATGGAATTGGTACTAACTAGTGGATAGATAAAGACAGATTACAACACTTTCCCGCTGACTGTCTTCCCGGAAGGTTGACATCAGTGGGACAAACAGACATTTCATTCATTAAAGTACTTAAACACATCAACACATAATTCCTTAACAAGGCAAAGATAACTATCCACATTTACACCATGTTTTGTAATCCCTTTTTGCAATGGTAGTGAAGAAAAATACTCCCTGTTAGATAGACATACCTATGTACCTACCTATTCCCTTCTGCTTTTCTTTCTCTGGCTTCTTATTCTCCAGGTGTCTCCTCTATTTGACTTTCCTTGGGTTCCTCAATCAGCTGCAACGTATGCCTAGGGTGACAACTTTTTAGCTAATTAATGTGGTCCCATTTCTTTTTTGACAGTTCTCCTTTGGGGATGTGGATTCTGAAGGCGACAGGTGAAAATGTATCTACAATTTCAAAAGGACCACACCAGGAAGGGATACATTTCCACTCCTTGGTCTGGTTCCTTTGGAAATTGTACAAGTAAACACTGTCTCCTACTTGGTATTCCTTTTTTGTTGTTTTTAAGTCATATTGAGTCTTCATCCCCTCTGCTGATTTTTCCAGATTCTGCTGAGCGTGCGCAAAAGCATGCTGAAGGTGTTTTCTTAGATTCTCAACATATTCATGAGTTGTGGAGGCGTTTATCAGTGTCTGCGCTTGTGTTCTATAGAGCAGATGCTGAGGTAGCACCATCCTTCGTCCAGTCATTAGCTCCAATGGAGACATTTTGGTCGCAGAAGATGGTGTAGATCTGATGGTCATCAGCACAACCGGTAATCGGATGTCCCAACTTGGCCCAGAATCTGCCACAAATCTCTTTAGAATGCTGACAATTGTTTTGTTGTACCTCTCAACTCCCCTACTAGAGGACTGGTGGTATGCAATATGAGGTTTCCTTTTTACCCCAAGTATCTCCCACATCTTTGTCATCACTTCGCTGGTGAAGTGACTTTTTCAGTCTGACTCAATCAATTTGGGGTAGGCCAAAACGCGAGAAGATGTGGTTGATTATCAGGGCAGCTGCTGTTTCTGTCTTGCAATTTGGGGCCGGTAGACATTCCACCCATCTGGTAAACAAGCATGTTACTGTTAACATGTACTTGTTCCCCCTAGAGGAGCGAATCACGGACCCGATGAAATCTACTTGTAAGTCTGACCAAGGCAGTGTCATTCCCCTCTTCTGTAGGGAAGCTTGTTGTGTGAGTGAACTTGGTTGAAATTGTGCACACACAAGACACCCCTTCAAATATTGGTCGAGGTCCTGACCCATGTGTGGCCAGTATGCAACCTCCCACAAGATTTCTACAGTAGTATGAAACCCCTGATAACGAGCTGTGGCTGTTACGGGCCGGCGTTCACCTTGTCCTGTGCGGAAGCCCCTGCCACCTGCATCCTTAGCAGATCGGCTTCCTAGTGCAGTCGGTTTCCCAAGTACGGCTACCAGGAAGGTCAGGAGGGTTGTAGCGCTCCCCAAAGGGCTACGGCATAATGCTGCTCCATTCTATACACGGTGGCAGCTACCGTGGAAGTTAGCTACACGAAACTACACTTCCCAGAAAACCTAGCTCCATGCTGTAGTTCGGCTGTGGAGCCTCGCATTGGCTTGCCCCGCCTCCTTTACTGATGTATTCCGCGGTTGCAGCCAGGATGCTGCTTCTGTTTAAAGCTACTCCCGGCTACTAGAAGTTCCTCCTTCAAGTGCCAACCCTTTAATTCTTTAAGTTATCGACCCGGATTTGTTTACTGGACTCGTCATTGGATTTCTCTGGCTTACCTGTCTACCCGTGTACCGGACCTTTGCTTATCTTCCTGGAACCCACACTAACGTTTTGCCATTGTCCCTGTACGTACGTGTACCGAACCCCTGCTTGCTTCCACGGACTCCGTAAGATAAGGTTCTATCTTTGTCTTTGCCCGCACGTATATAAGACCCCTGTTTGCTCCCGGACTGCTTTTCTAGACGTTTTTGCCATGGTTGCTGCCCGCTAGTGTGCCAGACCTTCCCTGCCTTTGAACTCCCTTCTTCCCTGAACTACCATTCCGTCTGGTTGTTGCCTTCATTCTACAGTCACCAGTGGTAAGACTATTCTGCTTTTGTGAACTGAACATTGGATTGAACTTTGTTTTGCTTGTGCACTTAAGGACGCTCTGCAGCTGTGCACCATCCCGAAACTAGTGCGACCCTCGTGCCGCTCGGGTATTAGTATCCTACTAACATTCCCCTTTTTCTTATTTTATCCCTGCCGTTGTGTTCTGATTTCCTGCAATCCTTCACTCCTTCTCCACTGGTAAGATCCTGTCCACCTCCTGATTTATGTCATAGCTTAATCCAGTTAGATTCTAAGTCTTGTTATTTTCCTAGGTGATTTCCTGTGTTTTGCCATACTTTCCATACAACAGGGGGAAAAGCTCAGGTATTCCATTGGTTAGTAAGACTTTCAGGGGATAAGTGCTACCTTCAAAACACTTACTTGTTGTTCTTTCCTTTGCTGCCTGGTCCGTGGCGGTGCGTTCTCCCCGCCCTTTTGGGTGATCGGTCCACTTGCCTGGTTATTAGACAGCAAGAGGTCATATAATTTAGAAGGTCTTATTCCCTCACAGAGAGGAGGCTTGGGTGGAGGCTCCACCCAAAGCTCTTCAAGCAACTTCCCGGCTTTACGGTTCTATTCTCCAGTTTCACGCACTCCCCTCACCGGTGAGTAACAGTGGCTGCGTCATGGGCGTGACTTAGCATCAGGCTCTGGAATGAGGTAGGTACAACCCACTGGTCGCATCCAGAGATGGATCTCCTTACCAACAAACCATCTTGTATTCGGAACATGTTGGGACACTTCATCAACACCCTGAGGTCCTCTTTCCCAATGTAATCGGTATCCGTCAAAGGAAAGTTCTCAGGATCCTCAATGTGTTGATAAAATTTCCAAATAATTGGATCCCCTTTTTGTGCTGTGATTAAATCAGCATCTGGGGTCTTCTTACTCCACTGGGCAGTTGAGAGTTCATTGTGAGCATTTGTCTGGGACCTAGTGACAGCAGTGACCTGGATTTCCCCCAACAGGGACTCGATCTCAAGGTGATCCAGCTGGATGGCTGCGGTTTGGGCCAGCTGATTAGCCAGGTCATTTCCAGTTTTGTCTGCCCCCTCTATCCTGGAATGACCCTTATTCTTTTTCCAATAGATGGTCATCCCATTAGAGGTGACAAGATCATCAATATTTTGTGTTAGCTTGCCATGTTTAAGTGGTTTGTTATTAGCACACAGCATGCCTCTGGTTTTCCAATTAACCAGGTGCTCCACAAACCCGTTCCGGACATAATCTGAATCGGTGATTATGACCAGTTTGTGGAGTTGGTGTTGGACGGCAGTGAGGATGGCCTGATGAACTGCCATGAACTCCACCACCTGTTACTGCGGGACCAATTTTGTACCCAGCGCAGGGCTCCCGGGCATCATTCACCCAGGCATTCCCAACGCCGGCCACCAGTTCCTTTTCCCCCGTTGCTGTCAACATGGCAGGAGCACCCGTCCACATGAACTGTTGGTATTCCCTCGCACTTGTCTTCTTCATGGACTTTATGCGGGGAATTCAGGAGCGCCTCCATGTTGTCCTGGGTTTTGAAACTTTCATCCTCGAGACAGTTTTCTCTGGCACAATCATGCAAGTCAGCCAGAACTTGCGCAAAGGTACTCTTCTTGTTTTGGCCAAATCTGACCTCCACAGGAAAGTCTTCTTTGGACAGAATCAAAAAAGTAATTCTGGAACATACTCACATTTCCGGCCCAGACTCTGTCACTTTGGAGGTATTGCAAAGGTTGGTGTGGAGTCTCCACTATGATGTGTTCCCCCTGGATGAATGGGCGGTCATTTTTCAATGCCCACACCGTTACCAGGGGCGCCATCTTACAATCGTGGAATTTTTGTGGAGGATAAAGTCTTGCTTGCATAGGAGATGACATTATTGACCTTGTCATGCTTTTGATATAATACTGCTGTCAAGCATGTATTCGAGAACCCTGTCTCCAAGAAGAACTCCTTGTTTTTGACAGGGTAAGCTAGACAAGGCGCTTTTAAAAGACTTCTTTTGAGTTGTTTTACTGCCTTGGCTTGTTCTGGACCCCACTCCCACTTGACCCCCCCTTCAACAAATGGATCAGGGGTCTTGTGACCTCTGTGTAATTCTCAAGGAACTTCCTACTGTAATTAGTAAGTCCAAGGAGGCTTCTTAGCTCATGCAGAGTTGTGGGGTCTTTTAGTTTTAGTAGTGCTTCCACTTTCTTCTCCTGGGAACAGAGACCCTCAGGAGTTATTTCATGGCCCAAAAAGTTGACACGGGTCCTGAACCACTGTGCCTTTTGGAAGGACAGTTTTGCTCCGGCAACCCACAACTGGGTCAAAACATAATGGATTTCCGCTATATGTTCCTCCACAGTTGAGCTTTTTATCAAGACCTCATCCACATAGACCAGGGTACCCCTTTCACCAAAGTCGGGAATGGGCTTCTGTAAGAAGATGTTGAATTTGTTGCCGGAGTTTATATATCCGAAGGGAGTTCGGGTGCACGTGTACTGCTGCCCCCCTGTTAGGCAGAAACCTGTGCAGTTCCCTCTGGGACCACTGAAAAAGATTTAAGACTACAGGTGGTTGGCAGTAAACCCAATTGGTAGCAGTCTGTACTACCCAGATTTACCTGGTAGCTGTGGCTGAGCAGTCAGACTTCTCTCAAGAAGAGTTAGACAGTATACAGAGTATTCACAATAGGTCAAAAGAACATAGTAGAACAAGCAAACACTGACCAGAGCTTGGTGTAAAAGAGATATCATATTTATTTAAAAACACATCTAGTTAAACACACTGGCACCAATATTAAGCAGTTCAAAAACACGGTCACTAAAAGATATACACTCCCTTCAATGATTATTTAGACCAGTCTTAAGTAAAGCAACACTTATTTTCAGACAGCAGTGAGTGCTTAACTAAGATGGCACTCTAATCAATCGGTTAAAAAGGGAGAGAAAGGCAGAGCAAAGATAGAAACAGATCCCAACACTTTCGGAAGAACACAGTAGGAGAAGAAGGCAGATTAAAACCGTAAAGTCAAAGTTAACAAGGCCGGACCCACTTTAAGAGGCTCCAGACGAAATGTGTCCAAGGTCACACGGTTGAAAGTGTCCAAAAGTCTGGCAAGGGTTTCAGAAAGAGTTGGATCAATAGAAAGAGACCAGTTAGATGGTCAAGGTGGCCAGCCCAGTCCAGAAGGTTAAGGGATTATTGTTACCTTGTAGCAATCTTTAGAAAGGGAGGCCTGGCGGACACGGTACCTTAAAAATGGTGAGAACGCTCCAGCGGGGGCAGTTGTTCCTGGCAGCGGCTGCAAGTCGGTGCTTCATCCGGGGGAAGAGAGGATCTCGTCGGGGAGGAAAAACAGGAGCCCGTTGCACTGCCAGGGAAGAAACCAGCCGCGGAGTTCTCAATTAAAAGGAGCAGTCCTTTTATTCGCGGCCCAGTGATAAGTGGCTATCCGGTTGCCGGGGTGCTTGGCACGGGTAATTTGACCACAAGATGTCCTGGGATGCGAGCAAAGAAGGTAAACTGGTTGTGCCCACCAGTCAAGGGAAGAAGACCGGTGGTGTCATCCTAGCAGGTCAGCTCAGCTTCTCCCTCGTCGGATTTTCAGGTCCTCTGGCGACCTCTGAAGTTCCAGTCCCAAAAGCCCTGCTTTTATGCAAGAAACCCCCATTCATTCAGCCTAACTGTCAATCAAACATGCCAAGTGGTGAGACAGCCGGCTCACCACTTGGGCCACTCACACAAGAGTGCGACTTGAGTTGCTAAGGCAACTCAGTCCAGGGTGCCTAAACCCCCTCCGACACCTCCTGTGGTACCCAGAGAGAGTGGCACCCCTTTGGAGGGCTTCTGTGTAGAAGCCCACCAAAAGTGGAACAAAGGGCTCAACCTTTGGTTTGGAGTTACAGAGGCGAACACAAAAGCCATTTTAAAACCGAGTTCTGCCAGAAAATACCAACCGGTGAATTAATATTAAATAAATAAACCAGCGGTATGTTAGAGGCTATGTTAAAAAAAGTATTAGCCTCGAACAATGGGAAAATCCCATAGAGATATATTTGCGGTTGAATATAAAAAGTAGTATCCACTGCCACCAGCTAAAACTTGACGAGGGGGGACGGGACAGTACCCCCTCGAACAACAGACCCAGGGGCAATCGAATTGCCCCTACCAGTACGTCCACAATATGATGGTTTGTACTGGTTCTGTTAGTAATTTGGGACTAGTAAAGTCAATGGTGACTTTACATGCCCTGGGAGACAGTAGTCAGTCCCAGGGTATGGAGTCTATGGTGGGGGGTCTCTATGACACCCCGGTGTTACTGCACGGAGGGTGCGGTGTAACACATATAGAAAAAAACGTATGAGACCCTATGGAGTAAAAGACCCCATAGCCCATGAAGCACATTAAAATTCAAGGGTACACCACACATCATGTCCAAGAGTGGGAGAAAAAGAGTCTCACTCTTGGCAGGAGAAAAAAACAAACTCCAGAAATCCAACAAAACTGCTGGGGGACTCACTAGGTTAGGAAATTCAGCCTAAACAGAGAATTCTCCCTAACACCCCCGAAGGTAAAGGCCAGCTTATATTGTTCCTCCCTACTGACGGGCACGGTCCAGTATCCATTTGTCAGGTCAATATCAGTGTATACTTTTGACCTCTGGATCTGGGCCAGCCCTTGGTCAATGTAGGGGAGAGGCCATCGGGACATGTGGAACCGTTTGTTCAGCTCCCTAAGGTCTGTGCAAAGTCTCCACTGGCCATTTAATTTTAAAATCCCCAGCACTGGATTATTAAAGGTGCTGTGGACTGGATGAATTATCCCACGGGACTCTAGATTTTTGATTATTTCTGTCAGGGACTCCATAGATAGAGGCAAGCGATATTGCTTCACAAACACTGCAGTCATTCTAGGGTCCGTGGGAATTTTGGTAGTATGTATCTTGGTGTGACCACAGTCGTACGAGTCCAACGCAAAGATATCTTGGAAATCTAAGCACACCTGTTTTTACTTTTGCTTTTGCTCCTCACTCTTACAGGCATCAGCGAGGTTGACCCGCTCTACAACTATTTGCCTGAAGCCTGGAAAGACTTCGGGTTTCGCTATCTCAGCGGCCTCCTCCAGCTGGGTATTGATCTGGACAGAGGGTTTCAGGTAGGAGAGGCAGTCATTGTGGACCTGGAAGATCATCTCATCCTTCCTGATGTCACAGGTCACCTCTTCCTCCTTGTAAGGGCAGGAAGAGTACACCAGGAAATTCCCCCCTTGCCGGGTAAAGATCCTGTCTGGTGGCATGTCATTGTCATTGTCATAGCAGTCTTAGGGAATTTGTCCTATCAGTTTGTTTCCTAGATCAATGGAAAAATGTTGGTCATCAACTGCCATTCCAATAATGGTGCCTGCGCCCAGAGTGATACTCCTAGGGTCGCTGTTATCCATCAATATTGGAATGGTGTTGTGTTCTACATTGACTAATGGTGTTGGGTTTAACCCCAACCCCTGCTGTTGGAGATGGGCATTAAGATGCACATAGGTGTCAGAATTTAGCAGTTTCTGTCCTCTTTTAATTTTTAATTCAAGTGGAAATTGTTGGGTCTGTCCTGGGATGGTGACCTCCTCTCCAATTTGAACTTCAACTGCACACGGCAGCAATTGGGCTGACCAAAATGCTTTTTCAGAATCATCAAAGCCCATGGGATTGCCCACTAGTCGGGACCAGGCCTTGTCGTTTATAAGGTCCAAATTAATTGCAAACCGATTGAGAATGTCACTGCCTAAATAGAATGCAGCAGAGGCATCTCGTACGACCCAACAATCATGCTCTATGCTTTTATCACCTATAGAAACTTTGACCATACACCTGCTGGGCAGGAGATGTTTGGCATTGGGAGTTTCCAAGCCCATTTCCCACTTATCAATCAATTTAAATGAGGGAATGGCTGGATATTTTGGGAGTTTTCTGAACATGGCTTCGCTGATGAAGCTCTTTCCTTTGTTCAAGCACACTCTGGTGAGAACAGACTCCTTCCCCTAATTTAACTGAATAGGGAGGAACAGCTGTTCTCTAATTTTCTGAATGTCAGCTAAACTTTGAGTTGGTTTTTCATCACTTTTGACTATAGAGTTGGGATTTTCAGATTGTGAATTGGTATAAAATGTCAAAGTATTTCCTTCCAGTGTGGAATGCTACTTAAAACTGGAAGGAAGGTTGATTTTCAGGAATGGAGAGGAGTTCCCACCACCAGTGTGTTGTCCTACAGCAATTACTGTAACATCATGTGTTTGATTATTCTGGAAATTAAACTCAATATGATCAGATTTTTGTTCAACCATGTGTCATTTAAACTAACATGGTTGACACTCTGTTTTAATTTTATTAGCCGGTTAGTCTGAGTCCAGAGGACCTTGTTCACACAGTCTATTAGGGGAGACAACCTGCAAAGGATGTTATTCCCTAATAGACAAGGGTTCCCTCTGGAGTCACGACTATGACCGGGTGTTTCACCTTATGTCGACCAATTTCTATTTCCAGATACGCAGTCCCCTCGACAGGAATTTCATTCCCGTTGAAGTTCTGGGGTTGTCCAGGAAAAGGGGTAAGAGGGATCTGGTTGTTTCCGCGTTGGAGCTGGAGACACAGAGGTAGGGTGTTTTAGTCCTTTCTCTGTGTTCTTGCTACCAACCCCAGTTACGTGACGCAGGGCCGCTGGAAGTATTTAAACTCCCCGCCTCCTGGTAGACGCTCCGTTGCAACCCACTTTGGACACTTCCTGTTTCCGGGTTTCCTCGCTCCGATCCTCTGCCGTTCACCTTTCGGATCTGCCAGAGGGTTTTTCCTGTTCTCCTGTGTTCTTGTTTCTTTCTTCGGAATGCTACTATTTCCTTCCGCTGCTCCGGGCAGTACTCCGGTGTGCTTATTTCCGCTTCTCTCTCTCTTCTGATTTCGGGAATCCTTCCCGTACTCTTTTCCTGTTGGGCTCCTCTGAGCTGGCTTGCTGAATTACCTATTTCCTCTTCCTGGAACCAGTGCATATCTTCTAACTGCCACAAGGAACCTCCGTCTCCCCTGACTCTACTACTCCATGGTTTAGACGGTTGGACATTTTCTACTCTGCTATCCGCCTCGCTCCATTGCACTCATCAGCGACTATTCCTGTCATCCGGATTGAAGAGTCTACACTTCTCCGCAGGGTTTTTTCCCTTTTGGGTTTTTCCCTGATTTCCGGCTTGGTTCCAGAAAGGGAGTCACGGGACAGCTGTTTATCCAGCGGTCACTGTGGCTTCCCTCCGTGACAAGCACATTCATCATAAGAAGGGAAGAGACTACCTTGCACGACGACATCTACAAGAGACCGCCAACTCAGACAGCTCAGGTGAGGAGAGTGTGCTTGTGGGGGAGAAAGAGTTTGAAGTGCACCACTTATCACAGATTGCAACGCCAAAAGCTTCAAAGATGTCTGCTGTGGAACAGGTTCAAGAATTGTGGAAGGCTTTTCAAGCAATATCTCAGGAGCTACAAGGAGTAAAGACCGAGAATGCTCTGCTTAAACAGATGTTATCGGCTAGAGAACCTGCCCCCCCCGGAATTACCACCCATGGCGCTGTCCTCTGGGAAATTCGATGGATCTCCCAAAAAGGTGAAGGAGTTTCTGGAAGCATGCATGGTTTATTTCACCTTTAGGCCTTGTACCTTTGCTACAGATCACGCCCGGGTGGGTTTCCTAATTTCAAATATGACAGGAAACGCACTGTCCTGGGCTACACCATTGGTGACTAGTGGAAACGCCATTTTGCAGGATTTTCCAGGATTTCAGAATTTACTGAAGCAGACTTTTGAACGGCCAGAGCTGTCCTTTACCGCCTGCGAAGATTTACTGGATGTCAAACAAGGTTCTCTAGATGTATTGTCTTACATCTCCTCATTCAAAACCTTGGCAGCTGGAGCGGGGTGGCCTGAGACAGCACAATATGCCATATTCAGGAGAGGATTGAAGGAATAAATCAAAGATGAACTGGCCAGGTCTCCTCGTTCACCCACTTTTTCAGACCTGCTAGCGGCTGCTCTTCACATAGAGTATCGCCTACAGGAAAGAAGGACGCAGCGTCGCAAACAAAGAAGCCCTGATTATCCTTCAGAACCCTCTGCACACTCACTCTCTGGGCGCTCTACTGCTACTTCTTCCGAAGAACCAATGCAGATCGGTGCCACCAGAGCACCGTTATCAGCTGCTGAAAGACTTCGCAGAAGAGAAAAAGGATTATGTGCCTACTGTGGTTCAGACCAACATCTTCTCAAAGACTGCACAGAATTGCCAAACAAGAGATCGGGAAACGAATACCCTCGGGGTCAGTAGGGACAAACGACCGGGGTCTCCCAACATTTCTCACCGTCCCTATGTCTCTCTTTCAGTTGCATCTTCCGAGTCTAAAGAGGACTCCAGACTTATGGTGATTCCTGTACATCTTGACCTAGAGAACAGACAAGTTAAGACCCTAGCCCTACTGGATTGTGGAGCGGCGGGTAACTTTGTTGACACCCTGTGGGCAGACAAGGTGGGTCTCCGCCGGATACCACGGAAGGAAGGTCAGAAGGTTGAAGGAGTGGATGGGACACCATTGTCTTCTGGTCCTATTACACATACCATGGAAGAACTTTCTTTGACGATAGACCAACACAAGGAAGTCTTACGTTTTGACATCATCAGGGCCGCCCATTTTCCCATTATATTGGGCATCACATGGCTCTGTAGACATAATCCATTGATAAACTGGTCTGAGAATCAGCTAAGCTTCAATTGCCCGTATTGCGCTACCAACTGTTTTCGGTTAGAGTGTTGGGGAGATCTACAGCCGGTCAAGACTTTTTCCAACAATCACATGGGAGTCCATGCATTGCCCAGTTATTGCTCCGGATTTTCTGAAGTGTTTCAAGAGTGCCTTCATGTGAAATTGCCGCCTCATCAGCCAGAAGACTGTACCATCGACTTGGAACCCAATGCTCTGGTTCCGTTTGGTCGGATGTTCTCTCTCAAACAGACGGAGAAACAAGTTCTTGGGAAATACTTAGATACCAATTTGGAGAATGGCCTTCCACAACCATCAAAATCCCCTGCAGGAGCCCCTTTATTTTTCATTAAGAAGAGAGACTCAACGATCTTAGACCCTGTATAGACTACCGGGGTCTAAATAAGGTTACCATTCGTGATAGGTATCCGATACCCCTTATAACTGACATCATTGAGGCTGTACAAGGGGCTACAGTATTTACCAAGCTTGATCTTCGAAACGCATACCATCTGCTATGGATTGCCCAAGGAGACGAATGGAAGACAGCATTCCGTACCCCTCTGGGCTTGTTTGAATATAAGGTAATGCCATTTGGATTGGTGACTGCACCAGCGGTATTCCAGAGATTTATGGACCGGATGTTTTCCGACATGCTTTCGATATCAGTCATCATTTATCTGGATGCTATCTTTATTTTTTCATCTAACATGGAGGACCACATCAAACAAGTCAAGCTAGTTCTGAATCGCCTGCAAAAGAACAATCTACTGGTCAAGGCAGAAAAATGCAAATTCGCTGTACCTTCGGTGCAATATTTGGGATATGTACTGTCTGAGGAAGGGATAGCCATGGACCCAGACAAGGTACACGCCATTCTCGACTGGTCAGCCCCTACTTCTGTTCGGGAGGTGCAACGGTTCTTGGGCTCTCGAATTATTATAGGAGATTTATTCCGAACTTTTCAGAAGTGGTGTATCCCATTACCCGATTGCTCAAGAAGGAGGCCTACCCGTTTTCCTGGTCCACTTAGGCGGAGGAGAGCTTCTGTCATCTAAAAAGCCTTTCTGCTCAGCCCCGATTCTACAACATCCGGATCAGACTCTAACATTTATTCTTGAGACGGACGCTTCTGCCATTGCTGTTGGGGCCGTGTTGCTTCAGACATTTCAGGATGTAGAACACCCGGTCGCCTACCCATCTAAGACTCTCTCTCCCAGCCAACTAAATTATTCTGTTCTTGAAAAAGAGTTACTGGCGATGAAATTGGCTTGTGAAGAATGGCGGCACCTCCTCATGGGTGCCCGCCACCAGTTCTTCAACCGCACAGATCACAAGAATCTGAAGGTCTTAGAAGAGATGGAATGTTCAAACTCCAGACAGGCAAGATGGGCTTATCTGTTTTCACAGTGCGACTTCCAGATCACATACATTCGGGGGTCGCTTAATCGACTAGCTGACGCTTTGTTTCATAAGGACTCCCATACTGAAACAGTGTCTGTCAAGACCGAGCCCATGTTCCACCGAAACCAGATCCTAGCAGTGGTGGGTTCTTTTCTTCAAGAGGTGAAGACTGCTGTCACGCAAGAATTGCCTCAAATCTCCTTCTTTTCCGATTCCCCTTTCAAGTAAAGGATGGATGGGTGTTTTATAAGAAGAAGTGGTATATCCCAGAAGGACCGCTACGCAGGAAGATCCTGAGATGTTGTCCTGACTCACGTATGGTGGGACACAGAAGTGTAGACGGCACCTTAGAATTCATCTCAAGGTCGTTTCTCTGGCCAACATAAGAAAGGAGGTATTTGAATACGTGAAATCTTGTCTAATTTGTGTCAAGGCCAAGTATGCCTCAGGCAAACCTCTAGGACTCCTCACTCAGGTGGAGAAGCCGACTCGCCCATGGGGACTCATCTCCACAGACTTTATAGTGGATCTTCCGGAGTCCGAATCATGTACTTGTATCATGGTGACTGTGGATGCTTTTTCCAAATTGGCACATTTCTCGCCCCTTCCGAGATTACCTACCGCAACCAAGATGGTGGAGACCTTTGCCCGAGACATTTTCAAATTACATGGTCTCCCTGACAAGATAATTTCTGATCGGGGAAGTCAGTACATTTCAAAATTCTGGACAGCCTTGTGCAACCGATTAGGGGTAGAAAGAGCCCTTTGTTCCGGTTTCCATCCGCAATCAAATGGCCAAACCGAGCGTCTCAACGTCACTCTAGAACAATATCTGAGATGTTTCATTTCTCAACATCAAGACAATTGGGTCTCTCTACTTCCCACAGCAGAGTTCTCCTACAATAATTCCAAACACTCCGCCACAGGCCTTTCTCCGTTTTTTTGTACTTATGGAGTCCACCCAAGATTTCTAATTCCAGAGGTACCCCGTTTTTCCAACTCACCAGCCGCTGACGAGGTTTGAGAAATATCCAAGAGGCACAGACCAAAGCATTGCAAGGATTAGAAGATAGGAGACGAAGGAATAAGGTTGGAGCTGTCAAGCACCGTAGAGAATGCCCTTCATGGAGGCCAGGAGACAAGGTGTGGTTGTCTACAAAGTATCTTCCACGATGGACAAGACTTTCCAAACTGTCTCCACGCTTCTTGGGGCCTTTTTCCATTCTCTCCAAGATCAATCCTGTGACCTATCGTCTTCAACTCACCCCTTCTCTTAAACGCATTCACCCTGTTTTTCATTCCTCTCTCCTCAAAACTTACTATCCAGATCCGCACCACAGAACTCTCTCCCGATAAATTCCTGTGCCTACATCAACCCAGGATGAGTATGAGGTTTCTGCGGTTAGAGATTCTAGGTCTTACCGTGGTAGGTTGGAATACCTCTTGTCAAGGAAGGGTTAGCCGGAGTCGGAGGATTCCTGGAAACCGGCTTCTCAGGTACATGCCCCCCTGTTGCTTGCCAGATTCCACCGCTTGCACCCGGGGAAGCTGGGGTGCTTGCGGTCTAAGGAGGGGCATACTGTCATCCGCCGTCACGGCCATAGCCGTAATTGGCGGTTGTTTCTGCGTTGGAGCTGGAGACACAGAGGTAGGGTGTTTTAGTCCTTTCTCTGTGTTCTTGCTAGCAGCCCCAGTTACGTGACGCAGCGCCGCTGGAAGTATTTAAACTCCCCGCCTCCTGGTAGATGCCGCATTGCAACCCACTTTGGACACTTCCTGTTTCTGGGTTTCCTCGCTCCGATCCTCTGCCGTTCACCTTTCGGATCTGGCAGAGGGTTTTTCCCGTTCTCCTGTGTTCCTGTTTCTTTCTTCGGAACGCTACTATTTCCTTCCGCTGCTCCGGGCGGTACTCCGGTGTGCTTATTTCCGCTTCTCTCTCTCTTCTGATTTCGGGAATCCTTCCCATACTCTTTTCCTGTTGGGCTCCTCTGAGCTGGCTTGCTGAATTACCTATTTCCTCTTCCTGGAACCAGTGCCATATCTTCTAACTGCCACAAGGAGCCTCCGTCTCCCCTGACTCTACTACTCCATGGTTTAGACAGTTGGACATTTTCTACTCTGCTATCCGCCTCGCTCCATTGCACTCATCAGCGACTATTCCTGTCATCCGGATTGAAGAGTCTGCACTGCTCCACAGGGTTTTTTCCCTTTTGGGTTTTTCCCTGATTTCCAGCTTGGTTCCGGAAAGGGAGTCACGGGACACCTGTTTATCCAGCGGTCACTTGGCTTCCCTCCGTGACAAGCACATTCATCATAAGAAGGGAAGAGACTACCTTGCACGATGACGTCTACAAGAGACTGCCAACTCAGACAGCTCAGGTGAGGAGAATGTGCTTGTGGGGGAGAAAGAGTTTGAAGTGTACCACTTATCACATCTGGTGGCTCTCCCCCCTTCCTGAATTTAGCTGCTCAAAGGCCCTTTTTGACAGAAGAGTGGCTTGGGATCCAGTGTCCACCAGTGCTGAAAATGTGCATTACCCTTGCACTTCAACGGGGGCATAGAATCTCCCCTCCTTCTCCTCAAGCGGGCAAAGGTAATGGGAATTTTGGGCAAGCAGGGTGGTCAATTTCTTTATTTTGGACTCCGACACAGTGGAGTTTTGTACTATTTTCTGTGCCAGAGTCTGGGAATCTGTAATAAAATTTGGCATCCTGAAATAGATGGGACTTTGGAATACCCTTTTTCCCTTAGCTCTGTGTTGCCCCCTCTTACCTGGTGGCAGTCCCGAGAACCAATTTGTGGGGAGTATCCCTTCATTCATATTTTTTTCTCAGGATGACAGTTGTGAGGTTCAGGGATGGGTGACTCTGAATCAGTCCCCACACCCACCCAGTCTTCATTCAGATCTCTTGGGACCCATTTTTCTTTGGGAGGAATTCCCCCATCCCTGAAGGACAAGATTCTCTTCCCAGAATCCTCTAAGGATTCTTCCCCTTCAAAATGGAGATCACTAACTTCCTCCACAAAATGGGCCTTTTTGATGTCTTTATTTCTCCTACACACCCTCTTTTCCCTGGGTTGCAGATTTTCTCGGGCAGGAGATTTTAGTTCCAGTTCTGGGGTGTCCAGGGGCTTTTCACGGGTGAGGAAGGAAGCTTCCTCTAGGGCTTTATACCCCCTTCCTCCCGTGCCTCCTCCTCTGGAACCGGTGAGTTGTTGGGGTTCTCTCCCCGTCATTGTTCTGGGGTGCCAGACCCTTGGTTCGATGGGTTCTGGGCCACCATGTTCATCTGAGGGTTCTGGTGAGCCCTCAACATGCAATTCAGACCCCTGCGTGAGGTTCTGGACCTGGCGCTCCAGTTGGGACACCCGTTCCGGCTGGTACGGGTGTCTTCGTTCATACCTAGGTGGTTCGCGGGAAGGGTAACTATCCCTTCTTCCGGAGTACCCTGGGTAATGGGGATTTTCAGAATTCGCAAAGAGGACAGAATAGATCATGGTCTAACTCCAGCACAAATTATAGCAACAGCTCAGGAAGCTATGGGCGACAAGGCCAAAGAGTCCAATTTAACACTCCTGTGCAATACAAAAACACTGCGGTTCCTTTTTTAGGCCAACGCGGCAGAGGGCAACGCAGGCCCAGATGGCAAACATCGCAACAACCAACGGTGGTCACTCGCAGCAGAGAACAAGCAATAATGTCTTTACTACCCTGATTGTCAATCAATCCAGCCACCACTTGACTAAATCAGAAGATGAAGTTTTGCAAAAGGGTCTATCATTTATACAAACAGCTAGATATGATCCCTTCCAAACCCGCATAGAATGCACCCAAATGATGAGGAAGATACGATTGCAACAATTCTTCGAAGACAAAGCCAATACGCAGCAGGGCATCACAGGTCTGAGACCGCCATCGCAATTCTGCGTACCTTCGAGTGCCTACACGGCTGAATCTATCACATTTGAACAAGTTTTGATGAAAACATTGACAGAAATAGAAGGAAATATCCCGTTTGTGCACAACAACTGCACCAAAGACCAACTGGAAGCACTAACACTATTGGCAAAAAATGAGAGCATAACCATAAAACCGGCGGATAAGGGAGGCGCGATCGTCATCCAAAACACTGCAGATTACACCAAGATGGTCGAAGCCCTAATAAACGACAATACCAGCTACCAACTCCTTCGGAACAATCCAACTATCTCCATACAAGCTCTAACAGCACCTCTTATCGAAGAAGGAGAAGCAGAAGGTTATGTGAGCCCGAGGGAAGCAGCGTTCCTTACACCAAAACACCCAAGGACTCCAGCTCTATATGCTTTACCGAAAATACATAAAGGCATCCTTCCCACACCTGGCCGCCCTATCGTTTCAGGAATACAATCTATCCTAGAACCACTCAGCCAATATGTAGACTTCTTCATCAAAGATGAGATCCCGAAAATGAAATCGTATGTGAAAGACTCAACAGCCATGCTCATCCTCCTCGATTCCCTGACCTTCAACCCAGAACAAGATTGGCTAATAACCATTGACATAGAATCACTCTACACCAGAATTCCACAACAAGAAACCCTTGAAATGCTAAAAGATCTATTGGATTCAGGCATTGATCTCCATGGGGTACCATCAAATCTCATCCTATCCCTGGCTGAGATAGCACTAACAAAGAATTTCTTTCTGTTTAATGATCAATTATATCAACAAATCTCAGGTACTGCCATGGGTGCGACTTTCGCACCCAGCCTGGCAAACCTATATGTCAACTCCTTTGAAATCCAACACATTTATCCAGATACCAACCCGTTCAAAGACAAACTGTTAACCTGGCGTCGCTATATTGACGCCATTTTTGTCATCTTCAGAGGCACCGAAGAAGACGTAAATGCATTCCTTGATTGGATTAACAGACAGAACATTCATCTCCGGTTTACGATGGAAAATTACAGGGTACACACCCATTTCCTAGATCTATCCATCACAGCCTCAGAAGGAGGACTTATCCCAAAGGTATATCGAAAAGACACTGACAAAAATGCCCTATTGACGTATTCCAGCTATCATCCTCAATCCCTGAAGGATAATCTTCCGTTTGGCCAATTTTTGTGTTAAAGACGCCTCTGCAGCAGAACTGATGAGTACATCAACCAGGCAAAAACGCTTAAAAATCAACTAACCCTCTGTGGGTATCCGAAGAAGATCATACATGATACTTAAAAAAGGGCTAAGCATATACCCGTTCATGCACACTTGAGCAACATCAAAAGCCAACAGAAGACAAAATAATCACAGCAGTATTCAGTTACTCACCTGCGTTCAACAAGCTAAAGAAAGGAATCAAATCCATATGGTCGGTTCTGAATACAGGTACATCAAACATAGCACCTCCGCGCTTTGCACTTAAAAGGAGACGGCACCTGAGAGACACTCTCATAAACACAATACGTCCAGAAACGGGCACAGCACGAGCCGCACAGAATATTCTATGGAATCAAGCCCATCCTATGGGACACAGCCCATGTGGCCAATGCTCCATGTGCATTCAAACTGCCCGCAGTACCAACATTGACATTGGCTGGACAACCCCATGGGTCCAGAAAGCTTTCACGAACTGCAATACAAGAGGAGTAGTGTATATGATCACATGTCCATGTAAAATACGATATATTGGAATGACGGCTCGTGAAGTCAAAAAATGCATGATTGAATATAGATCATGCATTAGAACTAAAAAAATAACAGCACCAATGGTCCCTCATTTTCTGGCAGAAGGTCACACAGCCAAGTCTTTTAAATGGACTATCCTGGAAAAAATCAAACGGCCAAAGCTGGGAGGAAACTATCACATCATGTTGTTCACACAAGAACAGAAATGGATTTTTCATCTAAACACATGCAACCGAGGCCTGAACGAAGCTATGCAGTGGCAGGAGCTTGCAGTTCTGCAGCACTAAGTCGTGCTGCGTACACCACATCATCCTTGGAACATTAGACTCTCTCTAGATGTGGACTCAATCCAAAATGCGTTTTTTGCTATGTGTTTTCTGATCTACATGTTTTATAAACAATCATGCTGCTTTGTTCTTCTTTTTCCTTCTTAGGTTTCCTCGTTCCACTCAGGTTGTGAGTCTCTAGGCCTCAGCGTTCACTCATGGGCCTAGACCACACCCTGCTTCTTGCCTTCTATAGTTGTCTTTACCAAACAATCTGAAATTCCTTTTCTTACCATCTAGGTTGTTCCATGTATCTAGGGATAGGTCTGCAACACTTGACTCCCTTGTTTTCAGATAGAAGCAGGGGTGTACACGTCATCCTACACTCCCAGGCCATTGGCCATTTGTTTACCCCCCCTCCCTCCCCTTCCCATCCTTCCTCCACCACCCCCCCTCCGCTTGTTCCCCCACCCACCCTCTTCACTGCCTTCACATGCCTTATTGGGTGGGCAGTTCACCCCACCCCCCCTTCTTCAGGTTTCCCTTTCACCCTCCCCTTCCCCTTTCCCCTGTGCATTACATGCTGGCTGGCTCATTTCTTTCGGGACACCGGCCTTCTGAATTCGGTTTAGGCCCGCCCCTCGAGGCACCGCTGCCAGCACACACCCGCGGCTACATCCACAGTCATTGGATCATGCCGGGGCTGACGTGCACAGACACACCTTGCAATCACATTGGATTTAGCCGGTCATCTAGCCACGCCTCCTTCCAACGCGTCATACGCGGAAGAAGCTTTTCTGTTTCTTCCGCGTTCGGAAGCAGATGCTCTACAACACACCCTCTGCTGAAGCTGCTCGCGCACACGGTAAACGCCCCATTTCATGCCAGCAGCTGTCGGGTGAGCAGGCATCATTTTGCTCGGCGGCCCACCATAACGAGCGTGTCCTTTTACTTCTTACATTTGTAGAAACAGCGCTGCAGCACCCACTTCTGCCTGATTGTGCCCGCCTGACTACATCAGGTAGGACCCTCTCCTCCCTCCCCCATTTTGTCTACTTGCAGCAATCCACTTGGCACTACCCCAACATGTTTAACTGCACCCCGGATTTTATGCCACCAACCGCGACATCACTCACCCCAATCAGCCTGGTTCCACTTGGTCCCCCTCCCCCCCTCACCCCCCTCATTGTCCTCCACTTCGGTGTTCTGGGCCAAGGGTTCAACGGTTTTTATTCCAGCCACTACTAGGCGGCCATGCTCCTAATTTAAAAAGAGCACTTACACCTTGCAAAATAGCTATTATGACATGATTGTGATTGTTATGGAAGGGTCTGTTATGCAACATTGCAACTAGAGGTTATTCATGTCCTCTTTCTGCAATGTTTCATTATGTCTCCACAATACAGGATTCGATGTAGCCTGTTTAGGCTGTGTATGCTGTACTACCTATGAGCACAGCAAGTGATTGTGTCACCACTTGAAGAGATCCTTTGTCCTGAAGAAGATGGTTCCAAATTGTTCATAGCGATCAAAACCGGTCGACCTGACCTGTTGTGGCCCCTCTACAACACTACATGATATCTCCAAGACAAGGAGGGGATACCAAGATACTAAAGACCACAACCCAGCAACAAATGAGTTTCTAGCACCTCCAGTGCGATAAAAGTGACTGTGTTTTTTTAAACATATATTTTTTTGTGATTACTTAGATCACCATTTTTTCTTAAATGTTTTAACCAAGACAACCACCCACATGAGAAAGGTTTTTGAGACATTTGGGTTAATAAAGGACACATGTGTAAATCCCAATGCCATTACACCATCCATGTTAGCTATAGGGCGCTTGAGTCATTACTCTGAGAGATGTTTCCCCTCTCTAAGCGACTTAGAACCTGAAGGGTGGTTGCTACTCCACATAACATCTCTCAATCTAGCGTCCATCTGGGACTTCAAAAACTCCATCACCTATTGCGGGCAACTGTTTACTGCCCATTCAAGCTGGTTTTCCCCGCTTAACCGTCTTTTGTGTACTACTATACCCCTACGGTTAGGGATGACAATAATCTTTTCTTAGGCCTTAAGAGGCTGAAATTTGCCCTGCTGTATACCCCTGATTTTGGTAACCCTCCACCCTTGGCCTCCCCTCTCCCGGATTGGGTGGTCTGGACTCCTGAAACTAGGGAAAGAAAGGAGGGTTGTCCTGCAGGTTGGGGTTTGATAGATACCAGGGAAAGAAACTTAACCCATGATTTGGGGGATTACTGCCCACCTGGGGGAAGTTTCCTGGGGCAGTACTTACCTGGTTGGATCCCTCTTTGTGCTGGGGGATACCATACAATACCCCAAGATTGGTCGGTTGCCCTTGTTTCTGGGACTTATGTAATCAGGCGAGTTAGGGGTCCCATTGGTGGTGTTACCTCCCTGACTGCCACCTGTTACTGATTGATCAGATGGGCTTCTTTGCCTCTGATTTGGCTGATTTCGGGACAGTTCATTTTTAGGTCCCCCCATTTCTAGGACTAAAATGGGGGCAACCATCACCTCTGCCACCTTAGCAGCAGTGGGGAGTTGGTTGGTTTGGGGTTTTTTTATCTGGTTTTTATTTTCTGCAGGTTTTTGGACCTCATAGATCCGGGTAGCCTGCTCTATTACCCAGTCCAGGGATCTTTTGTCATGAAAATCCCTCACCAGCTGGGTCATTATGTATTTTGGGAGCGCATGAAAATAAGGTGTTAGGAATTCTCGGAATTAGTACGCACCCGCCTTTTAGTTTGTGCAAAGGCGCATTTTGGCTCCTGCACAAATTCTATTGGGGCCTGATCTTCTCTCCATTGCAAATTGTAGGCTGCTTTGCAAGCCTCCTGGGGGTTTCTGTGCGCGGAAAAGTGCTTCAAGATGGCCGCCTTGTAAGTGGACCGCCTTGAATAGTTTGGATCTTCCAGTCCAGCAAAGAAGCTGGAGTACTCCGGAGAGAATGTCCATTTAGCATAACCTATGCAGTTCTGGCTATCTTTGATGTGAAAAGTGTCCATCATTTGTTCATAGAGTTCCACATGCTCCCAGACAGAATATTTTGCGTTTTTGTGGTACAGTATTATGAAATTCCTAATGGCCTTGATCTGCCTAATGGGGTCTTTCACCAGAAGTCTCCTCTGTTTATTTGCCTTCTTTTGCAGAGCCCACTCGCCCTGAGACTCCGAGCCTTTACTGTTGGAGGTCCCCTCATGATCTTCTAGGTGCTACTTGATTCTGTGAGCTTGTGAGGGGCTTGCAGAATGGTGGGGCCTGTTTCTTCTCCCCTGTGGCACACAGGAGAGTAGTCTTCTGACTCCTCCCTGCTTCCAGGGTTGGCGTAGGATCCCCTGACTGCCCTGATTGGGTGGAGGTCTTCAGAATGCTCGTTTGGGGCCTCATTTCATGTTGATTTTCTGCAAATTGAACCAAATGGTCCCTTTGGAGACAGTGCTTCTGCAGATCTAATTCCCTGACTTTCTCCTCATAGGAGGCTTCCTGGTCAGAGACATCAGCCATAATATTTTTGTATTTATACAGGGACACCCGTCCATCCATTTCAGAGGGGCGCTGACCTGTCTGTTGAAACATGATAGGCCTATTTAAGTCTGACTGCCCCATGACGCCCAGTTCTTGTCCACTGGTGGACATGAAGTCAGCAGTGCCCTGGGCATACAAATTGGTACGTGGGTTTGAGGCCCTTAGACAGAGGGCATCACACTGTGATCAGGTGTAGCCGTGTCCCTCTCCACTTGTTTGGGGTCCCTCACGTTTGGATTTAGCCTGGCATACTCTTTCTCCAACCTCCCTAGTTTCTCCTTCTCAGCCCCTACCTCTTGATAGTAGGCAAAGGTCTGAGCCTTTTGCTCTGATATCAGGGCTTGACTGGCCTTTATGACCTGCTCTTGAGCTGCCACCTGGTTGTGGAGTCCACTGTTCTCCTCACAGAGGGCCTCATTGTCTCTTTGCGCTACCTGTATGGTCTCGGAACACTGAGACAATTTCTGTTGCAGGAGGTGAACCTCCTTTTTCTGCACATTTAGAGACTTTATAGCCTGGTCTAACTAGAGTTCCATTTGTCTCCTATGTCCAATTCCTTTTTCACATTGTTCTTTTATGCCAGTCAGTTTTACGCTCACCTGACTCCCACGGAGGCGCAGGCCTGGTTTGGAGTGCTGTTGCCTCTTCTATGGTGAAGCGCAGGACTCGGAAGATGGACAGGACCGGACCCTCAAATCTGGCTTGTCTGGCTCGCAGAAATATCCTTCTGTGTCTGAAAAGGGAGTATTAACAATCTGCGGGATAATGTGTAAGCCTCCCACTCCCTTCTCACCCTCCACGAAATCCTTCTGCGATTCCCCGTGAAGTCTCACCTTAGGGTCTGAAAGGACGAGCTCTCCATCCTGCTTCTGATGCAGGGGCGCGTTGTAATCCAGCTACTTCACTGGATCATGGATTGTAGAGAGTTCAAGTTTGCTTTACCTTCCCGGTAAAGTACTGTGAGAATTCTGTTTATAAGTATGAGCCCGAAATAATAATTGTCCGTTGTCTCTATTTCAGGTGCAGAACAAAGATTCCGAGATGAGCAATGGAACCGACGAAGGAAACTCAGGTGAGTTGTTTGATGAGAGGTTCCTTTAGTGTCCTTGCATTAATGCACTAATGCTTGTGTCTTTTTTCCCCATAGGGGCCGGGGTTCGGAAATGCCGGAGATATGGCATCGACCCGAAGTGATAGGTGCAGTTCCAGTAGATATCAGGTAAGTCTTTAATGAGCGTTCATGTAATGTCTTAGCATTCGCTCACTAACGCTGATGTCTCTTTTTTCCCCTTAGGGGACGGGGCCCGGAAATGCCAGGATGCGGCACCGACCCGAAATGAAGTGGGAATGACCCAACAGGTAAGTCTTATGATGGCAAATTATGGTTTTCTATTTCTCTTCCCTATCTCACCTTTGTTCTTGTCTTTTTCTCCCTAGGCGCTGAAATGTGGCAGCGGATCCAGATGGTCGCTGATGAACATGGAGGCGCCTAGTTAAGGTGAGTGGAATGCGGCGCTGCAGCGATCGATGCGATGTGCTTTTAAAATGAATGTCTTCCTTTTCAGGATCGTCGGCGAAATGTCTCCGGAATGCGGCTTTAGCAGATAAGAACTCTTCTTTCTCCTATTCTCTTCTCTTCTCCCTTTGCAGGTGTTCCAGGATGCTGGCGGGCATGGCAGAAGTTAGGATGCAGGAGCAGACACGGTGAGCGTCCAGCTGCTAGATGCAGAACAACGCGAAGCGTGAGTTGCTGCTTGGGCGTGGCTTAAATAGCCTTCAAAGTAGTTCCAGGTATGTATCCTTCCTCTCAGGTATGTATTCTTCCTCCGGCCACACCCGTGTGGTTAAGTAGTCCCCAAAGATAAAGTAGTCCCATTCAGGCCTCTAGATGGCCTGGATGTTGCAGCATGGTCTGCATCAGGTAAGTTTACACCAAGCACCTTTAAACACAAAGTCATCTTTTATGAGCCTGGCACCTATGGCGCCAGGACTGCTGTCCAATATGAGCCTGGCGCCAAAGGCGCCAGGACTGAGTCCAAAGGGCCCCTACTTGGGGCTGCTGAGACTTCCCTCGGGGACATGATGTCTGCCTCTGGGGTAGCTGGGCCTGGTCTCTCCTGAGGTCCATACCCCTTCCAATCAACTAGATAGAAGAGTTTTGACTTTAACACCTTGGAATCCAATATGTCTTTAACTTCAAATTCTAATTCCCCATCAATCTGAATTGGTTCTGGTGGTTTGATCAGTCTGGTTCCTGGTTGCACCGGTTTCAACAGTGAGGCATGAAAAACGGGATGAATTTGCATGTTCGCAGGTAGATCAGTTTAAAGGCCACCGGATTGATTATAGCTTTGATGGGATAGGGTCCTATGTATCTGGGGTTGAAAGTCAGTGGCGCTTTGAGAGGTAAATGTCTAGTTGCTAGCCACACCTGGTCCCCTATTTGGTACGGAGGTGCTTCACTTCGATGTAAATCAGCATTTTCTTTGTACTTTCTCTTGGCTTGCTGAAGATGAGTCGTAGCTTCTTTGAAAGCTCGGGTTATCGTGGAATGCAAATGATCTACCGCAGGCATTTTCAGGTTTTGAGGAGGGTCCAGGTCTGAGGTTCGAGGATGATGACCATACAAGGTGTAAAAAGGGGTTTGTCCTGTTCCAGAATATACAGAATTGTTATATGCATATTCTGCGATCCAAAGAATTTCTTTCCAATTGCATTCAGATTGGTGCAACATACACCGAAGATATTGTTTAAGGGTTTAGTTAGTTCTCTCGGTTTGGCCATCAGTTTGGGGATGGTGACTGGTGGATAGTCGTACATCAATTTGCGCCAGTTGACAACATTTCCTCCAAAAATGTGAAATAAACTGGCTTCCTCGATCTGAGACTAATATGGATGGAAAACCATGCATACGAACTATGTTCTCCAGAAATTCCTTGGCCAAGATGGAGGCTGAGGGTAACCCTTTTAAAGGGATAAAATGGGCCATTTTGGAGAAGAGATCCACAATCACCAAGATAGTGTTGTATCCATAGCAAGGAGGCAGGTCGGTAATAAAGTCCATCGACAAGGTGTGCCAAGGTGCCGGTGGAATATCCAAAGGTTGTAGAAGACCGGCTGGTCTTTTCTTTTGACCTTTATTTTGGGCGCAAACTCCGCAAGACATCACAAAAGATTTTATGTCTTTTCTCCAGGATGGCCACCAGAATTGTCGTTTGATCTTTTGCTCAGTTTTAGCGATACCAGGATGTCCTTCCATTAATGTATCATGATAATGGGCAATAACGAGTTCTTGCAGTTCTTTGTTAGGCAGAAATAATCGCCCCTGGAAGTACGGTAAATCGTTATTAACGGAAAAGTGTGACCCCTTTTGGCTCCACTCTTGTAAGGCTGTGGAGTCTAATAGTTGGTTAACTCGAGTTTGAACGTCCTCAATAGTTTGTAAAGAGGTCAAACCCAAAATTCTCTGTTCAGGTATAATCGGTACAGGTTCTAAGCTCGAATTTGTTTCTTCCATCCCAATCCGGGATAAAGCGTCCGCTTTGCCATTCTTGCAACCATGGCGATATGTGATTACAAAATCAAATTCCGCAAAGAATAAAGCCCATCGGAGTTGACGTGATGATTGGGCTTTGGCCGTCTTTAAATATTGCAAATTTCTGTGATCTGTAATCACCGTGATGGTGTGTTTTGCGCGAGGAGGTAATGACGCCAAGCTTTGAAGGCGGACTTAATAGCTAGTAACTCCTTGTCGGTGATTGCGTAATTAATTTCAGGAGCCGAGAATTTTCTGGACCAAAAGGCTACTGGGTGTAGTTGGTTAGTTATTGGATCCCTTTGAGACAGGACAGCTCCCATGGCTAAGATGGATGCGTCGGTTTCAACAATGTAAGGGAGATATGGGCGTGGATGCTTCAACACAGGTGCGGAGGTGAATTTAGTTTTTAGGTCTTGAAAGGCATGTTCTGCCTCATGAGTCCATTCGAAGCGTTTATTCTTCCGTAGGAGAGCTGTGATGGGTTGGACCACTCGAGAAAATTCCGGGATGAATCTTCGATAAAAATTGGCAAAACCAAGCATGCTCTGAACCCCCTTCACAGAGCTAGGAGATGGCCATTTGAGGATGGCGTCCACCTTTCGCGAGTCCATTTGGACTCCTTTAGGTGTCAGGATGAATCCGAGAAACTCGACTTCTGTGGTATGAAAAACGAATTTTTCGTGTTTTGCAAACAGTTTGTGCTGGCGCAATTTGTCAAGAACTGCCCTGACATGTTTTCTGTGATCGGATTCTGAAGAGGAGTACACCAGGATGTCGTCGATATATACGATGACACAAACATCGACAAGTTCCCGAAGAACATCATTCATAAAGTATTGAAAGGCGGCAGGTGCGTTGCACAATCCGAAGGGCATCACCTGATATTCAAAGAGCCCATATTTGGTGCGGAATGCAGTCTTCCATTCGTCGCCTTCTTTTATACGCACCAGGTGATAAGCTCCCCGGAGATCTAACTTGGTGTACATACAAGCATCTTTTACCTGGTCGAGAAGTTCAGGGATCAGAGGCAGAGGATAACGATTCTTAATCGTTATTTGATTTAGGGCGCGGTAGTCAATACATGTTCTAAGGTCGCCTTATTTTTTCGGCACGAAGAACAGAGCTGAGGAAACAGGAGACTTTGATGGGCGAATAAAATCATTGGCAAGGTACTGATCTAAATACTGACGCAAATGAAGGTTCTCAGGTTCAGTAAGAGCATAAATCCTACTACAAGGCGGTTGAGCATTGGGTACCAGATCGATTTGACAATCGTACGACCGGTGGGGAGGTAACGTGTTGGCCTGTTCTTTTTGGAAAACGTCTTGGAATTCTTGGTACTCAGCCGGTAGTTGTATAGTGACGGAAGTTACTGAGGCCCAGCCCATATTTGGATTTCTTGGATAACAAGTTTGTTCACAATCAGGAAAGGTTATTCTCTTTGCTCGCCAGTCTATTCGAGGATTATGTGTTTCTAACCAAGGAATTCCTAGAATTACTTGAAACTGTGGGGCCTTGATTACTTCAAACACAATAGCTTCCCGATGTCCATCCTGACCCACTAGTGTCACTTCTGTAGTGGAATGAGTTACCGGCCCTGAGGCTATTTCGGTTCCATCAACTGTAGTAATGACATCCTTGTTAGTTTTCGGACGGAGAGGGAGATTAATCCTGGAGGCCAATTCACGATCTCCATAGTTTCCAATAGCTCCACTGTCGATGTATGCCTTTATAGCATGCAACCGCCAAGGCTGTTTCGGATCCACGAGGACCATTGGCATGATGAAATGCGAGGTCAAAGAGTTTGTTTTCAAGCTCGGCAAGCGGACCTCTACGCTTGTCGGGCTTGGTCGTTTCCCGAATCAGGTTCTGTTAAATTGTTGTCAGTGGCTCCAACCACCTTCTTAGGTGGTTTTACCGGACAATCTCGTAGAAAGTGACCAGAAGCCCCGCAATAGAGACATAATTGCTTTTGCCGGCTTCTCTCCCGTTCCTTCTGCGTTAACGGTCCTTTAACTCCACTGATTTGCATAGGTTCTGAAACGTCGGTACTCTTGGGGTTAGCGTGAGTTTTGATCAACACTCTGGTTTCAAACTTGGATCGATCTGCTTTTCTATTCTGAAGTCTGTGATCAAGTTGGACCACAAGGTCTATGTACTCCGCGCAGACTTGGGGTGGATTTACTATTTGGGCTAGCACGTCTTTAAGTTCTCCGCGCAGACCTCGATGAAATAATGTGATCCTTTTATTCTCTGGGCACCCAGTTTCCACAACCAACCTATTAAAGGTGGCGATGTAAGATAAGAGATCCTGGTTACCTTGTCGTAAGGATAGCAGTTTGTTGTCTAGGGCCTGTCCCTGAGAGTGTCGAGCGAATAATATTTCCATGCTTGCCTGGAAGCCTTGAAAATCCTGGAGAAATGGGTCATCTTGATTTACCAAAGGAACTGACCAATCGGCAGCACTGCCGCTGAGATAAGATAATACAAAAGCTACCTTGGTCTGGTCATTAGGGAAGGCCTCAGGTCTGCATAGGAAGTGTAAGCGACATTGGTTCATAAAAACGGCATATGTCTTGGGGTCCCAAGCAAAACGTTCAGGCGGGGCCAAAGGCATGTTTCCAGGTAGATTGATTTGTCCCGGGTTATTCGAAATCATAGAAGTGGGATTACCCCCGGAACTAGGTAAAGGAGTTTGTCCTGCCTGACCCTGCAACAACCGTTTGGCCAGGTCATCAGTTCTTTCCTTAGATAGGATCAGTTCTCTTTTGAGAGCGTTAGTCTCCTGGCGGGCGGAGTGTACTTCTGCCCGTAATTCCCCCAAAAGCTGGGCCAGCTGGTCTGTCTCGGAAGTTTCCATAGCGCCCGGGTGGTAAATTGTAGGTAGGCTTCGCGTTCTGTTACGCTCACCTGACTCCCACGGAGGCACAGGCCTGGTTTGGAGTGCTGTTGCCTCTTCTATGGTGAAGCGCAGGACTCGGAAGATGGACAGGACCAGACCCTCAAATCTGGCTTGTCTGGCTCGCAGAAATATCCTTCTGTGTGTGAAAAGGGAGTATTAACAATCTGCGGGATAATGTGTAAGCCTCCCACTCCCTTCTCACCCTCCACGAAACCCTTCTGCGATTCCCCGTGAAGTCTCACCTTAGGGTCTGAAAGGACGAGCTCTCCATCCTGCTTCTGATGCAGGGGCGCGTTGTAATCCAGTTACTTCACTGGATCATGGATTGTAGAGAGTTCAAGTTTGCTTGACCTTCCCGGTAAAGTACTGTGAGAATTCTGTTTATAAGTATGAGCCCGAAATAATAATTGTCCGTTGTCTCTATTTCAGCTGCAGAACAAAGATTCCGAGATGAGCAATGGAACCGACGAAGGAAACTCAGGTGAATTGTTTGATGAGAGGTTCCTTTAGTGTCCTTGCATTAATGCACTAATGCTTGTGTCTTTTTTCCCCATAGGGGCCGGGGTTCGGAAATGCCGGAGATATGGCACCGACCCGAAGTGAGAGGTGCAGTTCCAGTAGATATCAGGTAAGTCTTTAATGAGCGTTCAGGTAATGTCTTAGCATTTGCTCACTAACGCTGATGTCTCTTTTTTCCCCTTAGGGGCCGGGGTCCGGAAATGCCAGGATGCGGCACCGACCCGAAATGAAGTGGGAATGACCCAACAGGTAAATCTTATGATGGCAAATTAAGGTTTTCTATTTCTCTTCCCTAGCTCACCTTTGTTCTTGTCTTTTTCTCCATAGGCGCTGAAATGTGGCTGCAGATCCAGATGGTCGCTGATGAACATGGAGGCGCCTAGTTAAGGTGAGTGGAATGCGGCGCTGCAGCGATCGATGCAATGTGCTTTTAAAATGAATGTCTTCCTTTTCAGGATCGTTGGCGAAATGTCTCCGGAATGCGGCTTTAGCAGGTAAGGACTCTTCTTTCTCCTATTCTCTTCTCTTCTCCCTTTGCAGGTGTTCCAGGATGCTGGCGGGCATGGCAGAAGTCAGGATGCAGGAGCAGACACGGTGAGCGTCCAGCTGCTAGATGCAGAACAACGTGAAGCGTGAGTTGCTGCTTGGGCGTGGCTTAAATAGCCTTCAAAGTAGTTCCAGGTATGTATCCTTCCTCTCAGGTGTGTATTCTTCCTCCGGCCACACCCGTGTGGTTAAGTAGTCCCCAAAGATAAAGTAGTCCCATTCAGGCCTCTGGATGGCCCGGATGTTGCAGCATGGTCTGCATCAGGTAAGTTTACACCAAGCACCTTTAAACACAAAGTCATCTTTTATGAGCCTGGCGGCTATGGCGCCAGGACTGTTGTCCAATATGAGCCTGGCGGCTATGGCGCCAGGACTGAGTCCAAAGGGCCCCTACTTGGGGCTGCTGAGACTTCCCTCGGGGACATGATGTCTGCCTCTGGGGTAGCTGGGCCTGGTCTGGCTCCTTGGAGGTAGGCATCATGACAGTCAGTCCCTAAAGGTATGACTCCCTTCTCCCCTTCTCTCCAGGTTGTTTTTTAATTTACACATTTCCTGGTATAGAGCCTCTTTCTCCTGATACAGAGCGCCCCTTTGTTCAGCCAGGTCATCCCTTTGTTGCATTATGGCGCCTAATTTCTGGCGCTCCTCATCAAATTCTGATTGAAAGTGGAGTTCTTTCATAATGAATTTATTATTTTCCTCTTCCAATTTTTTTTATCTGATTCTGTAAGATGGTTATTTGTTCTGAGCAGGTTCTATTATATTTTAGTTGTTGATTCAGTTTCTGTTGACTCTCTGTCATAGAGTCAACCTTTTCCTGACACCCCACCTTTAATGCATCTAATTGGGACTATTGCTCTGCATTATTTTGCTGTTGTAGAGGCAAGTCATCTTTTTGCTGTTTGATGTAGTTCTCAACTTTGATGTCAGAATCTTGGCTCTTTTGCAATTTCCCTTCCACTAGTTTCAGCTCAGTCTGGATTTGAGTTGAGTTCAGATTGGTTTTGCACAAGAGTTCTGTTTTCTTCAGATGTTTCTGCATAATCCCCATATGGAGATATAGGTAGGCTGTGATTCTGACCATTTTAACCTACTCTTCTTTAATTTTGGGGTCAGGTACAACTCGCTCAAGCCTTGATGTAATAGGCCACCGTCTTGCCACATATACATGCCCTTGGCAGTGACCTGTTGCACAATTTCTTCTAGCCAGTCTTCCTCATCTTGCTGTGCTGACTCCCCTGTGAGAAATAATGTGTGCAGAAGGTACTGCCTAGCCATGTTTATCTCTACCGTGGTCATTATGGAGAGTGTTGTTCCTTTATTAATTTATTTATATAATGGTAACCTGTATTTTGTTGCTTTTTGTCTAGTTCAGGGTTGATTTTATGTATCTTTACACAAAGGCCTGATACTTAGAGCCTATGTTTTGGGAGGCACTTTTACAGTGTAACACAGTGTTCTAACCCCACAAAGTATCACTACCTTGAAGGTTAGTGTGTTGTGTTAAGCTGTCACGGGTGGCAAAGCTTTCTCAATCCCGGATGAGCCTCCAAACTGTTAAGGATTCTAATCAGGCGTCACACACCAGGACTCTTGCCACTAGCCTAGGATGCAGCGCACAATTAAAACACTCTTACTTTATTTTACTAAGGATTCGGAATGAGATGGCACCCAATCTATCTCACACCCCATTTTACAAATACCCCATGTCACAATAGAACATGAACCAGGCCAGTGGGTGGTAATAATCCGAAATGGGAGGTAAAATCGGATTTTAAAACCTTTGCAATTGCATGAAATAGCACTCGGAATGACTAAATATTTAATTTAAATGTGCAGTTAAATGAATGAGGTAAATATGAGTTATAACAGGCACAGGGATGTAAGAACGCTAGCAACTACAAGGCAGGCTACCAACAACGGGAATACAGTTCAAAATTCAACTCTGAAGTGACAACACAGTGCAGCCAAATCACACGCATAGAAATTGCATTTGCTAATTTACAGAGCTTTAAATGTCAAAACGGTTTGAAAAACGGGTGAAATAAACAGATTCGGAATGCGGTTTTTATGCTGAATGACAGATGCACATCACAGGGATAACATGCAAGTGAAAAGGGAACTCTAGATGAATGACTGGATGAGATTCTTAACAGGAAAGGAAATTTGGTTTTAAAAATAAAAGCAGTCGACAGAGAAAATCGGTTTAAAAGGAAAGGACAAGTCTCACAGAAACTATATTTTAGTGGCTAGAAAAGAAAGACGCCGCCCGCAACACAGGTTACTTTGCCTACCCCTTCGCACCGTGTGGCTCTTTATGTGGGAATTAATTAGTTAAATAAAAATAGGACTAAGGACTTACACAAAGACAGGAATGAGTTGAAAGAATGGCGCTAACACTTGGAGATCAAGGACAGGATGCACCAAGAACTCTGACAGTTTTAAGGATTTCGGCTAAGGCAGTTATGGGATTTATATGGGGTGGAACCTAATACAAGGTACAGAGCAAGGAGGCAGTTTGTGGATGTTGGGGAAGGGAAATACTCACAACAAGCACTTGAATGGGGTATTTTGGACAGCACACCAGGTTTCTGGACAGCAAGGCAATATCTGCTCACTGGTCACAGCGGCAAGCTCTCCCAGAAGAAAACAACTGGGCAGAGTTCTAGTCATGGCACAGCGGCTGGATAGAGAGGATAGCAGGGCAAGTAGGCAGCACTGGATATCCCAATGAGGATTCAGCAACCTTTCCCCTTTCTCCCTGAGTTATTGGGATTATTTAGTGGGTTTCTTTCTGGATCAATGGTACTGCTTGGACAGGGTCAGCTATGCTCTGGCCTGGCAGTGGAATCTGGAATCTTGCAGAGTGAAGATGGAATATCTGGATGCGCAGGAGCTGGAAAATTCAGAAGAGAGTGTCCTTTGTCTCTGTTAGACTCTACCTTATATAAAGCAGATGATATCACAAGATTATACTGTGGGGACAGGCTTTGGCTGGACATGTCTCTAACAATGGGATAGGTCAGCCTTTGTATGTTGCCTCCGCCCTAAAAGCAGATTGGAATGAAGGCAGGGCCTCTGTTTTATGGGATGTGTTTTATGAGGTACAGAGCCATCCCACAGTCACTTTTGCCAAAATCAGTTATGACACAAAAATGCACCTCTTTACAGTTGTGTCACTTTTGCAAATCACATAGACAAATGACATATTTCATACAGAGCATGGCAGTCCAACTCCCCGGTTTGTACGGTGTCATTTAGCCCTCCTAATAATCTTTCAGTGGGAAACATTTCACCTAAAATTCTACAATGTTATAAATGTGTACCTATTATCACAGATCATGTTTGCATTCAATTTCAAAGTTAGACCATGTACACTTTTAATATGAATTACATTTTTCTGCCTTTTGTCTCCCATACATGCTAGGGAAAGCCACAATATCTTGTTTTAATGCCACACAAATTACACTTAAACTGTTAAACTTTAGCATTCCTGCCTTTCCCGTTTGCAGAAGTAAAAGTCTTAACGTTTATTCATTCAGAACAGTCTTTTGCAACAAATGGGCAGCATTGTCTTCAAAATAAGGTAATCTTTTTTCCAACCCACAGCCAACTGTCAGGAACTGGCTCTGTTGTCATGGATTTGTATTTGAAGCTTCTCAGTGTGAGTGGAGTGGAGGTGCTGCTAACAAGGTCACACCTATGTGCACCAGAAATCCATTGTACCTGGCTGGAGCACTGCCACAGAGTCTGATGAGAGTGTGAGACGCATCACCCTTGCCTATTCATATGCCCCAGATGCTGGTACACTTGGGGGAAGGTAGATCCTGTAGTCAGTCCTTTGAAGCTAGGGCTTAAAAACCTGTCCTGCTGGTTTCACAGTAACTTTATTATTTATCTTTTTTTGTTTTTCTTTCCTGAACCAGAAAGCAAGACTGTTGGGATGAAACCTCCTATATATGTTTAAAAACAAACCCCAATCACATTTCTATGCAAGGACAGGGCCTTAATTCACCATTTCACTTTTAAACAGATATTTTCTTGTTTGTAAAACCACACGTGGTTCATTTTCCGTGGCTGTCACTTTCAAATGCGTCTTTTCCTGGTATCTTTATTCTGAGCATTTCCATGGCCATGGTCAATTTCTACTACACAGGAATCTGTTCAAAGCAAGGGTTCAATGAAACTGACATGAGCAAAGAGAGAGAAAGCTTCTTATGAAGGCTTTATCTGTGTCATTTTGTTGCAAAGGTAAAGCGTTTTTGCATATGGCTGAAGTGAAGTTCTTTGTTATTTCACATATCTTGCCTGACACAGCCTGTCATTCAATGAGAACTGCCCCCTTTTTGCTGGTGCACAACCTGGATATGGAGGTCCCTAGCTGGGTCTCACTGGATCAGACTGTGTACTGTTGAACAGATGAAAAAGAGCATCAGGGTGCAGTCATTTTAAAAGGCAGAATATTGTCTTTCATAGTGAAAAAGTTTTGAGCTGCCAGCATAGCAGTGCTACCTTTGCATTCCTTTCTTTGGTGCAATTGAAGAAATGCTGGCAGCAATTCTCAGGGTGTTTTGTGTTTCATCTTGCCCCATGTGTTGTTAAGGATTTCAATCAGGTACACACCCAGGTCTCACCTAGCATGTAGTGTGCAATGAAATACTTAATATTTGTGTCTATAAGTTCAATATTCTGAATGATATAACACTCATATCACACCTGTCTCAAAATACCCCCCAGGTCACACTGGACCAGGAATCAGGATAGTTTGTAAAGGTAAATTTCTATTTATTTATTTAACATTCAAATCACACATACATTTTAATATATATATGGGGCAGCAATCACTGAGGGGTGACAATACAATTAAAAATATAAGTAAAGCAAATTAATTCACTTATAATAATGCAGAATCGAAAACACAGGGAAAAGAACAGTTTTGGTTTGTGAACAGATAGCGTTTAGGTTAGTATTTCCCCCTGCAAAGTACTGAAGGTACAAATGAGCAATCCTACACAGATGTCAGTTAATCATCAGGTATTCAGGAATGAAAGGCAATGTCTAGAGTTTAAATGCAATCTTCCCTCCCCAGACAAGAGAAAAAAACTTTTTGGAGGTTGACACTTTTGAACTGACAGGTGCAAATGGCTTTATAAAACAAGTCAAAAGGATGCAAAAATGCTTAAATGGAGAAGAATTCTTAGGAAAGCAACACGAAACAGGTCCTAACAAACATGAGCTACCAACTAAACAACAGTACACACTTTAGATCAGGATGGGATTGAAGAAACGCTTTGAATGGGAAAAAGACAAGTGTAAACTTTAGAAAACTGCAAATGTGCGGCAAAATTTCACTATGTGATGTTTGATCAAAACGGGTGAAATACACTGTTCCGCGATGCGAAATTTCGTTTCTATCTTTAAAATTAAAGAAGTTATAGAGGTTTTAGTGAGAGGCGTTTTTGCAAAACAGGCGCAAAATGAAACAGAAATTCGGTTTTAAAAATGACAAATTGATTTTATTATACTATATTATTGACTATGAAAAAGAGGATGCCACACATGAATTTCCACAGTTACGATGCCAGCGTAACCCTTCACATGGTGGATACTCTGTTTCTTTCTGGGATTTACTTAAGTTACTTAAAATCACTAATGACTTATGGTTTTGTAACACAGATGAGAAAAAATCAGCACAAGAATGGTTCTGACAAAATGAAGGTTCTGAAATTAAAGATGGGATGGTTTGAGATTCAGATAAGACAAGGCAAATATACTATGGGTCACTGTTCTTCCTATTGATACTTACAGTCCCTTGTAATTCAAATTGGACCGTCAGGTTCTGGTCATTGGATCGGGTCAGGTCTACCAGCAGCAGGGATTGGATCAGCAGCGTGGTTCTGGTCAACTTTGGACTGTACCTCAGACTGGATTTGGATGGGCTCTTCTGGTAACTGGACACGGCAGATTAGCAGGATGTGAGTTTCAGCAGGCAAGCCTTAAGGGTAGCAAGCCAGACTGAATCAGAATTGAATCCCTTCAAGTTTGGGATGGTTGAATTTGGGTTTAGCTAGCAAGAGTTCAGCAATTCTAAAGTCTAGATTCTGCAAAGAAATTTGGAGTAAGCTGCAAGATGAAGAGTTCTGGACAAGATGAAGAAGTCAGGAACAAGACGCTGCGCGGAAATCTGGATGTGTTCTGGAAGCAATGTGTCTATGTGTGGTGAAGCTCCTATATTTATCCTACCAAATGACATCACAAAGTTTATCGTGTGGGTAGAATTTAAAAACACAACCCCATGGCTGTGAGTGGCCACAAGCACTTGCCTTGTTTTAGTTGCCAGTCAGAACAGAGCTGTCATCTTTACGAAGGGATTTAGGAACTCCCACATTGATTTTGACCAACACCTAACTGTTGCACAAATGTACATTTCCAAAATTATGTCTCCTAATAAAATCGGACATATACATTGCAAATTTGATGGGTTATATTTACATTCAATCCCCATCTCTGTGCGAGCTGTCTTTCTCATTCTATAGAATTTTATAAATTTTAATCACAACAGTTTAGATTAATAATTTCTAAATCGGTACATCTCTGGGCGCTTATCACTGGAGCGTGAATATACAATCTTAGGCTTGCTACATTCATAGTTCTGCTACAATGAGGGTTTTTCAGTAACTTTGGTTCCTTAAATTGTACAGGGTTCATCAATGTCTTCAAAGCAAAAGCCTGAACTTAGGTTAACATCTACCATTTTTCATATTTGTCCTCCTTTAGGTTGCACAGTTAAATAGTTTCACATTTAATCACAAATAAAGGTTTAAACATCAAAAAGTTCCAGCAGTTTTTTTTTCTCTCCTTTCAACAAACAACAGCTGTCAGATCCCTTTGATCAGGGTGGGGTTTAGAGGGAAGCATCCTGCCCATCCAAAGCAGAGGTCAATGCTCAGCCTGGCCTTTGTTCTAGGCTCAGCCAAAAGACGAATGTCTAATGAAGTCTATTGTGCTCCATATGCGGGAACCTGCAGCAGCCATAAGCCTTCCTGTAGCAAGGTAATGTCAACCTGAAGTGTCAAACTTTCCCAGGCTGGTCGCTGTCCAATCAGAATTAAGCAGTTACTTAACTCCAATACTGGGTTGCTTAAATTCACAATAAAGTCTTTTCTTTAACACATATAAAAATAAGCACAGTTTATAAGAGATTTGGACATTTAAAAGAATTAAGCCCTTCACAAACATGCTTTAAATAGGCGAATTTTGCAATTTCTTCGGGAAAAAGAAACACCTTTAAACTGGGTTTGACATCTAGTTTTCTTATGCAGCTGTCAGGCAGTGAGGCCTGGAATCCTCTGACTGCACTGGAGAATTTGTGATTTCACCCCACTTTTCATTTCAATAGCTCACTGGGAAAATTAGTGCCAAAAAAGCACTTCGAAGGTTGCAATGGATTAAGAAAACTGGATTTTAAAAGCATTTTCAGATTTTAGCCCTTCTGTGGCTTCGCTTCATGTGACAGGTGACAGGACCCACTGGCATTCTCCTGCAGGGAGGTCTGTTTTGACATCAACTTTGCCTCTGTGTGGCAGGGTGATGCAGCCTTTTTGTGATTTATGAACCATGCTCAGTTTTGCAGATTTGGCGCGCACATGGGTTAGCGCCTCCATTTCTGGCAGTTTCTATCCCACATTGGCAAAGGGATGTAGAAGGGTGCTTTGGCATGGGTTGAAATATCCCACAGTGTGGCTGGTAAGACGGCGCAGCCATCATTTTGGAGACTGCAAAGCACAGTTTTAATTCAAGGCGATAGTGCTTAACAGAGCCAGCGCAGCCATTCTGCTAGTGACTGCTGAGATGTAGCTTGATGAGGTAGGGATTCTGCTGGGCTGGTAGATGTATCCCACAGCATCTCCACAAAGTTCAAAATCTACACAGTTATGAAAGGTTAAGTAACAAACATAGGTGTAGACAGCAATATGTGGAAGACTTGGTGAATTAATTTTTCACACATCCATTAGATCCAGAGAGTTTTGTGCACACCGATTCACTTTTCAAGGGAAGCACTAGTGTTTCATGAAAATTCCTCAGGTCTACAAGAATAGCCCAGGGTTATTTTCAAGCAGAATAGAAAGCCCATTCGAAGGCATTTCGTATTGGCAGTTTGTGGATGATATTCGTTTTGCAGATGATGATTTGTCAACCTATTTAGACAGGGTGGATTTAAACACAAAAACATTAGCTTCAAAGTGATAATGCAGGAATTTGACTCTAAAAGCCAATGTGAAAAAAACAGCTCCAACAGAGAGTAAATGCTCTTTATCAGAAAAGCAAATTTATTGCATGCTAATGGACGAAAGGATTTAGTCAGCCTCTTAAAGCTGAAATTGAACAGTTCCTTTCAGTGCTCAACAAAGTTGCAGCTTTTATACACATTTAAACAATTTAGACAATCACCCATATTTTGTTATCCCTCAGAATCCCATTGACTAACCCAGTACAAGGACATCTAATCCCCCTACGTTCTCAAACCCCATTGGACACATTGACAAAACAAAATCCCAATCCCATAATTAGTCATGACATTTTAAACATAATCTCCTTATTACCTAAAAACAAATACATGTATGACTTGTCCCATTTGGTAGGAAATCTTTAACACAGTACGTGATGTGCAAGGTTTTGACAAGAACACTTCAAAGAAGAGGTCGGAGAGAAACAAATAACCATGTTTTTAATCAAGCAATAAACATCTTATAGTCTTTTCTGGGCCTAGCCGGTCTTCGCTGGTCCCTACATAAGCCTCCCGTGACTTCCTGCACCTAAAGAGGCCAGAATTTTTAATCAAGGTAGAACGAAGAAAGTTTGATATTTGTAGTGTTATAATTGTTCAATTACGATTAGCAAACGCCAGGAATTGCATTTAATAATGCCATGACCTTTGGTCACATAACGCTTGCAGGCTGTGAATTCTTTAAAACAGCCTGTTAGAACAAGCGTGTCAAGTTATTCTACATTGTTGCAGAAAGTAAAGTGTGCGCATTGCATTTCCTAACTGCAGGATTTATACATTATGACAACTGTGAGTGAAAGCACTTGCGATCGGGTCTGATTAGTTCTTTTGAATATTGCTAGCAGAGCTTGCTTTGACTCCAGGACTAAACTTCCAAGATCCCCCAGCCGGCTCTTAAAGAAATGTCAGGTGCTTCAGCGCCAGCTCTTCTGGGCCTAGCCAGTCTTCACCGGTCCCGCCGGCCCTTACATAATCCTCCCATGACTTCCTGCACCTAAAGAGGCCAGAAATTTTGAATCAAGGTAGAATGCAGAAAGTTTGATATTTGTTGCGTTATTATTGCTCAACTACGTTTAGCAACAGCCAGGAATTTCATTTAATCTGTCAGGACCTTCTGTCATATTAAGCTTTAGGCTGTGAATTCTTTAAAAACAGCCTGTTAGAGCAAGTGTGTAAAGTTACTCTACATTGTTGCAGAAAGTAAAGTGTGCCATCGCATTTCCTACCTGTAGGCTTTAAACTGTATGACATCTGCGAGAGCAGCACTTGCGATCGGGTCTGATTAGTTATTTTGAATATTGCTAGCAGAGCTTGCTTTGACGTCAGGACTACACTTCCCAGATCCTCCAGCCGGCTCTTAAAGAAAGGTCAGGTGCTTCATCGCCGGTGCTTCTGGGGCTAACCGGTCTTCGCCGTTCCTGCTCTATGACTTCCTTCTCTACCAACGATTGCAGTAAGTTAAAACAATGGGCTTTATTAGACAGGAATTGTTATCACTGAAGACACTCGACTAAACAGACTGGTATTCATAGACCAACTCAAAAGGACTATTCTAGATAAACACACGTCCAACATAGTCGAGAAAGGAGTATTGGGTGAACCCCCCCTCTACCTCCCTACATGAGGAGCTAAATCCAATATTTAATAAGAAGGAAAGGGACTCACTTATACAAGTGGGAAAACACTGGTGAAATGTATGCCTGTTCCAACCACATGTGCCCCTGACAACAGAGTGTTACAACTCTCTGAAAATACCACTGACAATAGAGTGTCATCACTCTCTGAAAATAACCCTGACAACAGAGTATTATCACTCCCTGGAAATACTGTACAGCAACACATTACTGCATCACAGACACTGAAGGAGGCATGCCCTAATGCACTTAAAATCGCCCTCATTAATACTCGCTCCCTGTTAAAACATGCACAAGACGTTATTGATTATATAACGCATAAAATAGACATCCTCTGTGCAACAGAGACTTGGATACAAGATACCAGTGGACCTTTAATCTCAGAAGCCTCTCCCCAGGTTACTCATTCTACAGTGCAGACCGCACAGAGGGGTGTGGAGGGGGGTGGCCATCATAGCCCTATCCAAGTTAGGACTATTCCCCGCCACCATTTACTGCACTGAATGCGAGATTCTCCAACTTAAAATGACTCCATCTCATCACTACTGGGTAAACGTGGTATTGGTATATCGTCCTCCATGCAACATGCTGGATTTTAACAAAGAGATCCTAGGCTTACTAAATAGCATTAGCAGCCTAAACTCTTCTTTTCTTTTTCTGGGAAATCTCAATCGATGGAAAGGCAATTTAGATGACAAGGAAGCAATACTTCTAGAAGCTGCACTAACAGATAGTGGATTTCAAATCATAAACAACAACCCCACTTTTGGGAATTCTCACATCCTGAATTGGGTGGCTACAAGGAACATAAAAACAGAAGATATTGATACTTCACCCGGCATCCGGTCTGACCATTGTATGATTAGTTTTACCCTGCACCTCCCAAAACCAATTGTCGAGCCCACAAATACACTGAAATTAGTCAAAAGCCATAACTTCAAGAAGGTGAGCTACACGGATATTCAGGATGTACTTGAATCCATCAGGGCTAATTCTAGGCCGACAGCTCATGTTCAATGCCGTATGAATATTTTCACTAACACATTTACAAAAATACTTGAGAATATAGCACCAATCCAAACTAAAACAGAGAGAACATCAGACACCAAAGTTGTTTTACACAAGAACTAGAAGAGATGAAAAAGAAAAAAAGGGCGCTAGAACTAACCTGTATTGAACATCCTTCGGATACCTCCAAGCAGGAATGGAAAAGAGTGGACAAATCCTAGAGAACACTAATTGTGGACACCAAGAATAAGTATTACAACAAACAGATAGAGCCATCTTCAAATGCTAGAAGAAAACTCTTTAGCATCATAAATTCATTAGAAAAGCCCAAGCCTCCTAGCCCCCTGTATTAATCACAGACCAAGACTGTGCTCGAATATCACTAGCTTTTGAAGGAAAAATCACAAAAGCTTGGGACAACATCCCAGCAAATCAAATCCCTGCTATTGTATTAGAGCCCCCACAAAGCGGGACAGATGATCCTTTTTGTCATCTCGGTTTCCTGTTTTCGCCTATTTCACAGACAGAGACGACTTCTTTGTTGGCTTCAATGAATCCCACCACTTGTCCTTTAAATCTCCCACCCCCCAAAATGATATTCAAACATGGAAACCTGTTCGAAGCCTTCCTGACACAGTTTGCTAACGCCTCTTTCAGAGACCAACAAGTCCCATCAGACATTAGGAAAGTCACTATTATGCCCATCCCCAAGAAAATGAATTTGGATCACACTGACCCACACAATCGTAGGCCAATAACTAACAGTCAGTTCGTACTGAATATTCTGCACAACGCCGCTACTTCCCAGTTGCAGGCCTTTACAGAAAATAACAACTTGCACAGTCGGCAGTCTGGATTCCACCCTGCCTATAGCACTGAGACCGCCCTTGTGGATCTTCGAACCCACATGCTCTGTATTGTTGACAGTGGGAAAGCTGGGATGCTGATTCTGTTAGACTTATCGGCGGCTTTCGATCTCCTTGATCACGAGCGCCTCCTGGAGTGTGTATGACTTCAGGGGGAATGCTCTTGGCAAGTGGTCAACTGGATTAAGCCATTCCTATCCAATCAATAATCCCATATACAATGGGGGCAGCCACATCCCCCATTTCTTCTATTAAATATGGCGCACCACAAGGAGCATCAATATCACCGCTCCTCTTCAATTTATACATGTGCGCTGTTAGAAGGGCTTGGAGTCTTTTTTACCAACTATGCCGATGACACGCAGCTGGTCATCGAGCTAAGTGGAGATTACATCCAGGACTCAATTATAGTAAAAAACATCTATGCCGCCATTAAGAAATGGATGTCCTCGAACTGGCTCTGCTTGAATGGCAATAAAAGCGAGCTATCGATTTTTGGCTCACCTCAGGCTCGTGCCAATTTAGACCCTGCAAATGCGAACTGCCAGGTAACAAGATCAGGACTCAATCTAAAGTGAAAACCCTAGGGGTTGTTCTGGAGGCTTCCCTGAACTCAGACACTCAGGTACAAAATCTCTGCAAGACTTGTAATTATCATCTGAGGTTTCCTCGAACCATACAACCCTTCATGAACAAAAATAATTCTGTGATTGTGGCATGTGCAATGATCTTATCAAGATTAGACTACTGTAACATCTTGTTGTGTGGAGCCTCAAAATCCAATCTCCGGATATGCCAGACCAGCCAAAATGATGCAGTCTGCATAGCTATGAACATTCCAAGAAGAGCACATATTTCCAGCACCAGGAGAGAGCTGCACTGGTTATCAGTGCAGCAACGTATTAAGTTTAAAATGGGTATACTAATTCATCGCTCTCTTCATGGAAAAGCCCTGAACTACCTTAAAACCATGATTAAGCCCTACAAACCAGTCAGAAAAGTGCAATCCTTCTCCCTCAATCTATTGCTGGAACTCCGAACCAAAAGAGCCAGAGGACGAGGTAGATCTTTCTGTGCATTGGCTCCTTCCTTCAGGAACTCCCTACCACCATCCATTAGAGGAATTCCCAACTTGAGCCTTTTCAGAAACCCCTTGAAGACACACTTTTTCAGCTAAACCTATGGAAACTATGGCCCATTTCCTCCCTCTCTAGGGCATTGTAGATTGCCTATTGTCCTGTTACTGTGTCTGTCCACTTTGTGTTCATGTCAGCGTCCAATGCCTGCAGGTTTGTGGCGCTATAGAAATACATTTAAAAAAAAGACGCGCTGGTGTCACGTTATTCCTTCTGCATTCCTTCCTGTCACCTTATTTGCAACTACCATCTCAGATCAAACAGCATCCAGCACACATCCTGTTTGTCTTCCTACGAGCCCAAAAAAATCCATAAAACACACGCCAATTCTGCCCTCCAGCACCCCCTGCATGTGTTTTATTAACTAACCTAAGTTCGACTCAACATTTGGCCAGAATTAACAAGAGTCTGTGCTCCCAGGAAGATGTGGTCCCTATGTCCACAAACACATTTAGTCGTAAACCCAGGACCCAATGGCACTTCATTTACTCTTTGCCTCAAGTAACCATTTGATGCTATCGCCAGCTACCCAAATGTGGTTTGCTTAATTCCTCCTTCCTTGACCTGGTCATTCAACCCTTCAAGCCATTGTAGGAAAGCCCCCTAGATGCTCACACTAGAAGAAATACAACCCACTACGGAAAAAGGCCCAATACACCTCTTGCAATGATACATTTTATTTCCATACAAAAGGAAAAAGCGCCAACAAAGAACTCTGCTGCCACAGAACGTTCTCCCAAAATCTGCATGAGCAGCACATTAAGAAGGTACATAGCGTCATCAGTGACATCATCACATGCAGTAGAAACCTGTGCTTCTGGTTGGTGAGGCACCTGCTCCATAGGGGATGCCAGGCCATTGGTACCTGCCCCATCTGTCCATCTTCCTCCACGTGGGTGATGTTGCAGTCATCATTGGTCAGCAGACGGCCAAGTAAGAATAATATTACTAAGAAAAACACATCTATCTCTATGTAACAGTGCACCTGGTACAAACAGACAGGGGCACAGGAGGAAAGCCGAGGTCATACTAACTCACACACTTCACATGCTCCCAGACAGGCCGGCATTTCTCCAAGGTCTCCCACCCACGTTCTGGGCTTTAATTTCATCCATCTCTGCACCTCGCAGCATAAATCACGTGACCTAGAAGTGAAAGCAGGAAGGCCTTGCTTTCTGATCTTTGATCGATTGGGAGTTAAGCAGATTTATGGTCAGTGGTCTGGGGTTATCTGGTACATTGGAATTTAGGGGTCCCAAAGACAGGGAATTTGGGTGCTATAATTTAGGATTGGGACTGGTGGGGGTTGGAGGACTGTGCCCTCCTTCTCATGTGATCACACTGTTAACCGGCACAGAGCCCTCCTCCTGTGGCCTTGCAGGGCACATTATTTCCACGGCGCGAAGGTTGGCAACATTTTAGGACAATTAAGATATTATGGATCTGTGTAGCTCTTGGCTTTCTCATCAGAGTTGGGGCACAACCTTCCTTTACTCATGTTCACGGCATAGCCCTGTGGTGCTGACTGCTGCGCTGCATTTAAGCTTTGTACCACAATATGGCTGCTAGTATCTAAGATGGCTGCTACTCGCGCATGTACACTACATCTACAAAATGTACCATAATAGGATTGTGTATGTGCCTATAAAGGTACCCCCCCTTGCTCTCTTACATTACCAATGGCGTCTTTTGCCTTATTCAAAAGCACCTGGGGGTGTGTGAAGATCGTTTCCCTTTCCCAACTTCTTCTATGAATGAGATTGTCATATTCAACTTTCTCAAAAGATCCTTGCCCAAGAGACTCACTGGGGTACCTGTACAATACAACAAAGGAGCTGATAACTCCTGTGATCCTGTGTACCCACCTTAATAGGTACATCTTCCATGAAGGGAAAAACCAGGTTAGCCCCAGAGAATCCCTGTGTGTCCATAATTTTTCCTGAAAGGGGAAACTTACCTTCCTTGATGTAAGATTTAGTTGCCCCAGTATCGACCATGAATGAAACGTTTGTTCACCTATCATCGCACCTTCCTGGGGTTCCTCTTTTGGATCAGTGGTAACAGAAAGGACTGGACACGTCAGAGCTCTCTGTGAGCTATCCTAGTGAGGATATTTGCTTGTACCCGGAAACAAAAAAGGACTTTTTCCCAAAACGCCTGCTCCAGTATAATGTGTAACTGTACCCTGAGGCAAGGGATTCCTATCCCATGACTGTACCAGTGCCTGTGCTGGCACAGCTAACTGTGACACATAGGTCTGTGCAGCTTCATACTCTGGGTTCTGTCCTACCCATGCTTGCTGTGGCTGTACAGAACCTGGGGCATATGGCATGGTTGGAGGTTGCTTCTGTTGCAAGGGATAAACCGCAAACCTACTTGATGGTGCATTGGGATTGACATGTGGGTCATAAAAATATGATGGCCTAATTCTACAATCTCGTGACAAATGTCCCATCCTCTCGCAGGACCAACACTGGACGCCATATGGTCCTCCAAACTGGCCTCCCATCTTCCCGCCAATCCTAGGCCTCATTCACCCAAAACCACCAAATGCATCTCTTCCCCCTCTCGGGTAGCCTCCTCTGCCCCTTGGAAAACTTCCCATTTCCTGCCGATCAGGATTATACCCATCCATCCACCCTGGTGCAAAACTTGATTCAAATTGTCCCTGTTGTCCTTCGGTGGGGCTTGTGATTATTGCCCCTCCTAGACTTATTTTAGCCAGTTTCTTTTGAACCCGCTTTGCTTCGGTTGTCTGCACCTGCTTTAATGCTTCCTTTTCCTGCCGCCTTTTACAATGATGCACTATATGTACTTGAATTTCTGCCCAACCCCACACTTCTATCATCACACCTTTATCCAAATTGTGCTTCCTTGGGGAGTCCCTTCTTTAGCATATGATAAAATATGGCCATATTTCTATCCCATGCCTCCCCTGTCTCAGCTCTCCACATCTCCTGAATCTGCTGTATGTATTGTGAGGAGTCACAAATAAAAGCCTGACTCAATATTGACATGTTTTTGGTTAAATATTTTTATTAACATAAACTGGTTGGGAAAATGCCTCCCTGGCCCTGCTCTAAGAGGAATTCCCCTACCTAAAACCAAAAACGAAGGATCTGTCTTTGTCAGGATGTCATAAATCAAAACCACCCTTGTGTCCAAAAGTTCTATCCTGACCCTCACACTACGAACCAAATAAATAAGTGAGAAGGGAAATGTTTTTAACCAGATGCTGGCAAAAAGTGTTTTTAAATGAAAATAGAACAGCTTCAACATAAAAGATCTCCAAAGTAACAGAACCTTCTTTCTTTCTTTCTTTCTTTCTTTCTTTCTTTCTTTCTTTCTTTCTTTCTTTCTTTCTTTCTTTCTTGTAGGGCGCTACACGCCCGTAGGCCTCAGAGCGCAGCACGTGAGATAGAGAGGAAAAACCTGGGACAGTGAGAGGATCTATTCAGGAAAGTTAAAAAGATATGTTTTCACATGTTAAAAAGCTGCGAGTGAAAGAGAGTTTTGGATGTCTATAGGTAGGGCGTTCAAATCACATGGTGCATTGAAATCAAAGGTACAATCACCAAAGTTTTTCAGGTGAGATCTTGGCTGGTTAAGCAGAAGAGTGTGAGAAGAGCGCAAGGATCTACTAGATGCTTTCCACGTTACTCTATTAGTGAGATAGGATGGTGCCTTTCCATTTTGGCACTTATAGACGAGGGACAGAGCCTTATGTTTAAATCTCTGCTTCACCGGCAGCCAATGTAGTTTCCCCCTAGCTGCAGTAACATGGTCCCGTCTGGTCAAAGCAAAGACAGCCCTAACGACCCCATTCGGAATGGTTTGTAACTGCTTCAGGTTCCCTTGAGAAGTACCCATCAATAAGCTGTTACAATAATCCAAGAGTGAGTTAATCGTCGAAGAGGCCAGGAGGGATCTATTAGTAGTGCTGAGGTAGGGTCTAATCTGATGTAAAAGTTTGGTAATATATCGGCAGGATGAGCGAATTTGAGAGACCTGATTTTCATCGAAAGGGGTGCATCCAGCATTACTCCCAGAGGTTTCACTGATCTGCTGACGGGAATGATATTACCCACTATGGTGAAGGATTCATACTGATGGGATGAGTTCTTCAGTTTAGGACCAGATGCTAGAATGAGTAACTCTGTTTAAGAATCATTGAAAGCTAATGAATTAGTCACTATCCATGTTTGTATTTTGGTATAAGTATGATTCACAACATCAGCATCCTTCTGGTAGTTCCCTGACAGTTCAAAAAGAATCTGCGTGTCATTTGCATAATTAGCAAATTCGACAGCAAAGTCCTCCAACAGATCAAGAAAAAGTCGAATATAGATATTAAAAAACAGGGGAGATAGATAAGAGTCCGCGGTATGCCGCATGTATTGAGTAAAGAGTTGGCTTGAAAGTTATCGACTGCAATTCTTGAAGATATTGGGCCCAAAAAGGACACAATCCATTTTTCTGTGTTATCAGAGCAGTTGGTTATAGATATTAGTCTCTGATGAAGGAGAGCAGAATGAACCTCAAGCTCAATGACATCAAAAGCTGCTGAAAGCTCTAGTAATAATAGCAGCAAGGGATGTTTTTTCTCAATGATATACGCAATGTTGGATTTAAGATCCAAGGGAGTGGTTTCAGTGCCATATTGTAACCTGAAACCAGACTAATTAGGATTAAGAATGTTATGGTTCTCTATAAATGTCTGCAGCTGTATATACGCCACTTTATCTAAGATGTTCAAAATATAGGGGACCTTAGTGATGGGCCTATAGTTTTTAAACATAGAGAGGTCGAGAGAAGCCTTTTTAAATGGTGGTGTTACCCAGGCCTCCTTTAAAGCAGCAGGGACCATGCCAGAGATGAGTGAGGAATTAATCAGTTTCATGATCCATGGCAAAAGAATGTCCAAGGAATTCATTAGAATATCTGGTGGACAGATATCTCCAAGACAGGATGTGGATTTCATATTTATAATAAAGACTTTCATTTCATGTTCAGTGCATGTATGACATTCAAATTGAGGTGCATTATGAGCCTGGATATTACTTTGGCAATTTGTATTGTATTGTGACAATTGTTTATGTCAAGGTTCGCTTGTTGTTTAGCAATCGCATGGTGATGACCAGTTATTTTATGTGTGAATTCGTCCTTTGTTCCAGAGGATGGTTCCTTGCCCCTGGATTCTTCAATGGCATGTCAATGTTTCTTGGTCTAACAGTTATTTGTGTCTTTCTTGGCCCACAACAATCCTGTTAGGTACAAAGCTGCTTAGCCTTGTAATTTCTTCTTCAAACAAAAGTACCTTCAATTTTCAATTTAAGTTTTCCCCATATCTGCATTCCATACACTCATATATTATTGGGGGTTGTGTTTGTACTCTGCCCTTTTGACTCACAATCTTCTGTGTCTGCAGCTTTACAATGATCAAACTGTGTCTGGCACAGTCGCCGAAAAGCCCCGGGGTCCCCTCTGCTTGGGTCCCACTCTGCTTGGGATAACTCGCCGGCTCTGTGTGGCGTCTTCGGTCCCGATTATGCTCACAGAGCATAGGTTTGCCCCCTGCTATCCACTGTGGGCTGTGTTGACATCTCTCAAGCTTCACGCACATCTCTGCTCCTGTACACCTGCTACACGTCAGGTCCCGGTGAGGGCTTCTTCCAGCTACCGAACGGCCAGAAATCCTCCTGTGGTTCCTGGCGTCCCCACGGCATGTCCTGTTTGCGCAATGTTGCTTTGCCTCTCTGCTGGCAAGCCCTTTGGCTCTGCCACACTGGCTCGTGCTTTCAGCTTCCACACACCTCAGAGGGAGATGCAATGTCTTCCCTCGAACAGTTTCTGCCAACCGTTTGGTTTCCATCTTTAAATGTCCCATGCACAGGCACTTTCTGAAAACCACTAGTATGCTCATTGAGCTTGGATATTCCAAAACACCCCCCCTCGCCCTTTTCTGACACAAACACCTTCGCACAACACGAAAGACAAAAGACTAACAAGCGAGCCATTTACCTGACATGTCCCAATACAAGGGTCAGGCAAAGTCAGGCAATTGACCAGAATCACACAAACCTGACGCCCCTTTGCCTTCCCCACAGGGTTAAAGGTGGAGCACGAGAGCACAGGACGAGCAAGGCAGATCGCATGACGTGATAGCTAACTCAGCACAGCAGTTCAAGAGGAGACGACAGATGGCGAATACCGAGAGGGTGACAAGGAGAGAAGTGACCTTGCCCTTTCAGATCAAGACCGGTGAAACCTCTGCAAATGGAAACATTAAACAGCGAACAAAGAGCAGTGTGTGTTGCAGCATGTGTGAATGGTACACAAGACCCTCCTCTGCTGATAACCAAGCCGGGGAGAGAATCTGGTCTCTGTGGTACCAACCTTGACTCGAAGAAGAGAGCCAAGCGGTTCATCACAGCTGGTTAGTCGAGGGGAGAGTCAATAAGAAACAGGGCTATGTTGAATGAAAAGTAGCAAGCAGCTAATTTGAACTTTGTAAGGCTTAAAGGAACTATTGAGAAAGTGGGTGAAAGCCTGCAACAGAGGCGTCAAGCACCACCGGGGTGCTCACACCGGAAGTGCTTACCCGAAGGTAGAGACTACCGTACCTAGAAGGCATTGGGAAGAGGTGAAGAGAGGTCAAAGTGGTCATACAGGGGTCTTGTAAAATCCTCTGTACCGTTGAGACTCTTTGACCGACAGATGATTATAAAGAAGGAAAATTAATCCTGCATGGTGAAATCAGTATAGGAACTGTGTTTCATAAAGTTGTGAAGAGTGAATCCGGCGGAGGGATGCTAACGAGAAGGGGTGAAGTCTAAAGTCCAATAGTTAACGGTCTATAAAAGTTGGCGACAATGAACACGGAAGAGGGACGCCGACAACCAGGGGCAAAGCCTGAAGAACTGTTTAAAAAGACATTGGGCCTCATTACATGGTAGGCGGTAGCCATGGTGCCCCTTATCACATTCCGCGTCCGTGTTCCCGGAATAGGGACTTACCGGGTCATTCCGACCTTGGAGGACCCGGTAAGTCCCCATTCCTGGAACCATTCCCCATTCACATTTGAGCCCCCATAGGGCTCAATGGGAATAGGGATGGAGCTAATAACGGTCCCGCTATTAGCGGGCCCGTTATTAGCTCTGAAGTCCCTCAACGGGTCCCTTCCCTAACGCCTGGTAAAACCAGGTGTAAGGGAAGGGACCCGCTAAGGGACCTCGTAGTAGGGTGGTAAGGGATTACCGGCACCGGAGCCCTTACCGGTGCCGGTAATCCCTTACCGCCTACCGTGTAATGAGGCCCATTAAGATTTGTGAAGGCAAGAAGACTAGGGGAAGTGAATTTTCCCCTTGTCAGTTGGGTCCGAAATCGACCGAGGGCGATCCAGGAGTGAAAACTCAACGTCCAAAGTTAATTGAGGAAAGGAACTGTTTAGTTTTCTTGAATATGACTGGTGAAGGGTCTACGCCCGGAAGAGGGTGACCCATGGGTCAAGCCGTCACCCAAAGTATAAGTGGTACAGAACTTGTTTGTTTGTTGAATGCATCAGGCCCTCGAAGGCAAGAGACTTTTTGTTAAAAGAGAATTAACCATCGAAGAATCTGATAGCTGATACGGAACTGTTGACTCATGCTGAGAAAACTTGAGTGTGTACTGTGCTCAGGAGATCCATCTTGTCCCATGCTCACAACGTGGGAAAGAGAGACCCTTGGAAATCACATCCTGGCTTATTCATTGCAAACACTTCTTTCTTTATGGAGAACATTATCCCACACTTCGTTTTGTATTTAGAGTAAGGATTGGCAAGGACTGCCTTATTTTTCATTTGATAGTCGACGCATGCTCCCATCTTAGACTGAGGTTTAGATGAGGTGTTTTTCCACCCGGCATTTACAGTTTAATAAACACCATTGAACTGTGATCACTTATGTCTGTCTTTACTGTTGCCACCATGAGTTCCATAAAGGTCTGACAACTGCGCCTAGACCAAATACACCCACCTAAGGAAAAGGCACTTTGTAATTGTTGTGATTGAATCAAGATAAAGGAAGGGCATCTGTGTGACCTGTAATTAAGGAACTGAACTTTATGTTTTGTAACATTGAAGATCCCAAGGGATGGTGTTTTTGTGAATTCTTGAAAGACTTGAAAGCTTGGGGAAGGGAACCCCTCATTTGGAACCTGAACAATTTGAATCTTGGGGAAGGAACATGATATGATATGGCATTTATAACGGGCCTATACACAAGTGTTTCAACATATTCTCCTGAACAGCTACTGCTAATCGTTTGGTTTCCATCTTTAAATGTCTTGCACACAGGCACTTTCTGAAAACCACTAGCACGCTCATTGAGCTTGAGGTTCATTCTGCTCTGCATCATTTCCTTCATCCTCCTCGTCCCAGTACTTAGGTGGTTGTGGTAGGTGGAGTCCATTGATGTCAACTGATGCATAGTACTTGGAAAACCTCTCTCAGTGGTTCCATATGAATGGCCAGTTCTATATGAAGGGGAATTAGAACTGAAAAAGGTATTCTTGGAGCTTTTACTTTTTAGACCAGGTATGGGAGGTCGGCCTAAATATTGTTGGGAAAAGGTTTCTCTATTTTCCCCAAAGGGGGGGAACAGATGCATGGCAGTAGGCCATTTGGATATTGGGGGTCAGGGGGTCTTTTCCATGGGCAGATGGGGATACCATACTTCATCCAATGAAGCCATGACAACTCCCTGGTGGTTGTCTCCTCCCATGTGATCCTCCATCATGTAGCCTCCCCAGGGTCAGGATCAGGTAGCGGCTGCTGTCCACTGGCCACATGGGAGGGGGTTACTGCTGGGGGATCTGTGATGACTGTTTTGCTTTTCGAGGCACATATAGAGGCCTCAGATTTCTGCACCCTTTTACCCCGACCAAAAGCACACATTTGGACTCAAGGTGGCAAGAAAGCACACATATACTACTGTATAAAAGGATAAAATAAATGGCCCATTATTCACACCCAATAAACATACATATAACTGAAACGAAATGCATATAAATTATTATATAAAGCAAATACATCACTGTTGCCTCAGCAGCAGAGAACACCTTCATCTCAGCCACCTCAACACTGCTTAGTCCCAAGAGCAGGTAGGCAGAGAGATTGCTTGTTCTAACGGGGTCTGGAGCGGAGCATCCTCCCTCTCAGCGAGACTTCATCGCCCAGTGGTCCAGTTCTATCTTCCTTCACTCTGAGACATATCTCAGCTCTTTAATGGGATAAATCTCTGCCCCGTCACGGTTGCATCTGTCCTGGGCCTAAGAGCAGACAGCAAGCATTGGGAGCACACAGTGGAAAAATCCAGATAGAAGTGAGAAAACCCAGCTTCTTTATCTAGTCTCTGTTCCCAGTACCCCCTATCACTGCACCTGCAAAGCTCCAACTCCCTCCTCGGCTCGTCCTTCAGTGGACGAGCAAACAAGCATTTCTTCCCGCTAGCTCATCTGAGATCATCCTGACCTTGCAACTGTTTACAAAATTCACATTTACTTACCGAGCCCACGAAAATGTAGGCTTTCATTGCGGTAATGGAAGTGAATGCCAAAAATGGCTGCGCACCGCTGCCATGTTGTTTTAGCTCATTTTCACACACGCACTACATTGACATCATAGGATTCAGTACAGTATGTGGCGGTATCATCATCCACCTTCATGGATTTAGCCATAATTGAATTAATACATGGTGTAGCGGGATACAGGACTCTCAAAGCTGCCCAAACCTCTGCCCTGCAATTATTAAAAGGCGAGCCTTCATGACTATTAGGGTCGAGCTGTGCCCCTTGAAACCCTGCTTTTTCCCAAATTTCATCCACCCTTTCCCCATTAAGAGAAATAAAGACATTTTTAATTTCTATGATGGCCAACAATGCGCCTGCTGCTTGTTTTTCTAGTGCGTACATCTACTTCCTTGCCCCTGCAGTCAATGATGGTAGCAATTTCATTAGATTATTCCAGTCGATATGTGACCATGGATCATAATGTGCTCCCAACCCGTTCTGAAGTAATGGGAACTGCATCCCTTTTACCCTTGTTAGGATCTTCCCTGTTTTCCCCTTATGCTTTGTTACTGCTACACGACCACCATGGCGTATCTTAAGACACCATAGTGGTATTTCTCTAACGGCTGTTTCTAGCATTACTCTACTTTCTCAGTCCGTTTCCCTTTCATCCTCATCTTCTACCTCTACTACATCCTTTACCTTTTCTGAGCGTCCCGAATCGTAGTCTATGCTAATATGGTGCATCGGTTCTCTTGCTGGCAGTTCAAGGTTGACTTTTAAAGTAACACCTCCCTCTTCAAGGACCACCTTGATATCTTTGATGACCGCGTTATCTACTTTAAAAAGAAACAGTCCTGACTTCCACTGATCCAACCCTGTCTCGGCTACTTGGTCATTATCTTCTTCCTGCTCCTCTCTTACTTGTGGCAATTGGTACTCCACCTTCTGCAGTGCTCCCTCTAGACCTCTATGTGCTTGACTTTTTCCCTCCATTCTTAACCATTCCTCTATCCTGGTTGTTGGAGGCATTATTATCTTCTGCTTCCATTCTTAACGGTACTGCTAGCCTTAGCGTTTGGGGTTGTTGTTTGTTTCCTCCTCACAACTGCTGGGGTAGAGGACTGAGATGATGGAGGCTCATACTGGGAATTAGTATATCCCGCAGTGGGCGATAAAGGAAAACAGTGAGAAGAGATTTGTCGGTGCACTTCACACATTTTCTTTAAAAAAAAGGTTTACAATCTATAGCTCTATAGTTATTTACAAAGTATTTAAGGTGGGGGGGAGGAAAAGTGTGCCAGGCACAGGACAACTAACACACATATGTAGAGAAAAAAAGAGGTTCCAAAAATCAGAACCCTCCCCTCCCCTGCACACTGTTACTATTTCGTCATAAAACAGTTCACCAAATTTCTGTAATAAGGATAGTATTGATTTTTAACAATTGAAGATGTAAACAACATACTAGGCATTCATTTGGTAAAAAACACAGTAATTTAATATGAAGAGCGAATTCTTATTCATTTGCTTTTCAGATGCAGATACGAAGTCCAAAATAAATGGATTGTGTGGAGGAGTATCATCAAATCATAAATGCAGTTCAAATAGAAAGGCTGACGCGTTTCGAAATAACCATCTCTTCTTCTTGAGCCAAAATTGAACTGTAAAACAACAATATGGATGGAAAGTATATCAGTTTTATGCCTTACAATCAAGCATAAGAGATTTTAAGAAATAACACAATCTAACATCAAAGAACCTGAGGAAATCCCATAACAAGAGATGGAGCCTATTCAGAGAAAATGCTAGCGATTTATTACAGTACATCCAATATTGTGGGCGATAAACGAGACCAGTATGTTATTTGCATATCATCCATCTCTGGCTTATGCTTCTACTATTTAGCCAAAACATCTCCTGAAAGGTACTATTCACCTATGTGGTGAGGAGAAAAGTCCCACCAAAATCCAATCTTCTACCTCAGTCCTTGTCCAAAGTGTCTAGTGCCACTTCTATAGATATATTCACTGTGACCATGTACTCAAAGAACATTAGGCAGAGTTTCACAAAGAAATAGGCATACCTTAATTAAAATGCCTGAAGATACTTCTTCTAGGGGTGATGAACTACTGTGTTCTGATCCTCTGTTCACAAGACTTGAAAACTCTCCTGTCTTGAGGCGGGAAACCTAACTGTGAACAGAGCATTTAAATATCAAGAGGAGCTCTTGTGTCTGAAGGCAATGTGGATTATACAATACAATTGGTGTCCCCCATATAAAGGAATGCAGTCTTCTATTCACAAACGGCCCAATACAAAGACTGTTTAGAAAAGTGCCCTCAGCATTAATTCCTATTAGTCCTAATATCAGCTATTCAACAGGATCGTGATCTGTCAAAAATATGGAAAATAATTTAAAAAACACTGTTAATCAATCTCAATCTTACCAAAATGACCACATTCATAAAGTGGGCTCACCTCTCTTGCTGTGAGAATGGAATAAGGAATCCCCAAGCACTGCGTGTCCTTTATTGACTAGTGCTAAAAGCGTATCTCCTTCTGTGTTGTATATGCGGTAGCAAGCTCCGGTGAAGATCTATGAGAAAGCACATCAGGGGTGCGGCTGCTGAATAATCTAATATTTTCAAGAAAGATACTCATAGGAATGCAGTGTATAGACACGGCGTGATTCTCACCTGTGAGGACAATTTTATATAGTAGCGGACGTAATAAAATTCAAACAAACGTAGATATTGTTCTCTATCTTTGTTCTGGGAAAGTTATGCGCGTGCCAGTGAATGGAGAATCTGTGCCCCTCGTGCGCTTCCAGGTGGGTTTCTCCATCGTCAGGGCAACCCTGCAAGATGCCAGAAAACCAGCGTGTGCATCAAGACACCATAGGTTGCGTATGAGAAATAAAAACTGAAAAAGGACTAAACACCATTCGTATGCCGCTAATCACTGCCTAGGTCCCCTGTCAAGCTGTGTGTATTGTGGGCGCCATCTTGGAATGCCTGATGGTGTAAGAATATTCACGGGATGTATATGCCGAAGTACTCCAGCTCTAAGCCCAAATAGCACTAATGCACAGAATCTTCATGGTTATTAATGTAATAAGAAATTATAGACTACTGATTGCAAATAACACATGTTGCTAAGTTATAGTTGTCCCTGAAGCTGCAAAATTTAAAATTGCCTATTGAAGGAAACACATGTTACTCAATTGTAATTGCGTATGGAACTACATAGATTTAGACACTAGCCAAAGTCATGTGTATCTCAATTTACCCTTAATCTAGCTCTGCATAAATTACATCATGGTCTCAATAGCAGAAATACCGCCCCACATGTACCCTCTATGGGTCTTCACTCTTCATGTACACAATTTTCCTCTGTTGGCCAATATTACCACAAAGCGGTGACAGGTGGGCCGGTAAACAATCCCTGGACTTGCACTATTTTAACAGATGTTCCACCGCCAACATGTGCATTATCTTAATATCAAATCCTCTGTACTCAATTTCCAATGTTACTAAATTATACCAACAAATGGTTACAGGTGGGCTGGTAAACAGTCCCCGGATAGCGACGTTTTAACAGATGTCCCACCTTGTAGTACAGTCTCATGTCTTGCCCAGTGTTACATGGTAGCTAGTTACTAGATATGTGTGGATGTCTATTAGATGAAACATCTAAGGGAGAACTCTTCATTGAGTCCCTTTGGGTTAAGGGTGTCTAGGAGATGTATCCAGAACTTTTCTCTGCGGGCAAGGGGAGTGTTGTTTGTTTCCTCCTCACAACTGCTGGGGTAGAGGACTGAGATGATGGAGGCTCATATGAGAATTAGTTTATCCCGCAGTGGCCGATAAAAGAAAACACCCATAAGGTAGCAGGCGGTAGGGGTCTCGAAGCCTCCCTGCATCGGCTCTATTTCCCTAAACCTATCTCCTGAGGCCTTCCTTACATCCTTGAACAACTTCCACAGCTCTAAGATGTTCTGCCTTTTCTCTAATTTCTTTCCCTTGTACCATGTTGATAAAAAGGTATATATATTTTCTAACACCCTTTTATCATACGTCCCCCCCTTTGGGCCAAGATCTGAACATCCTATCCTGAGTCTCTTGCACCCACTGTTTGTGATATTTCAGAATCTCTTCCTTGTACATTGGACGTATTTGGCATATACGACCCAGTAGAGTCTCCATACTCCAAAACAACCTTTATCTACCCTAAATAAAGAATACTTTACAACAAAAAAATGTTCCTGCGGTCCTCCAAAAATTACTAAAATTCCAGAACAAAAGTCAGTGCTTTCCTCTGAAATTCTTTTACACTTCTCAATAATTTCTCACCTCTTTCTTACTCACACCAAAATCACCTGACTCAAAATGAATCCACATAAACACTTTTACACATAAGACAGCTTAATATCATTAAAACAAAATGAACATGGTTCCTCATTAATACCTGTCATGGGATGGCACTCTGTTAATAGTGGCACAGGACACCCAGGAAGGGTTTTGGGTGGTTGTGCTGAAATAAGGTGGACAGATAAGTACACACACAGCTGAAAGTACTGAGAACGAAGAGTAAGCAAGTGTAACAAGGAAATAAGGTACAATAGAATGGATTCCCTCTAGGGGTGTATGAAGATATAGTAAAAGAGTATTCCACGGACCTTAGGAAAACTCTAGCCTTCTGCACAGTTTGCTATAACAGAGGCCCACGCTGATTGCTCATGGCTTGGAACAACAGCTATGGGTGTCTGTAACACAGAAACGAGACAAGGGAAAGGGCAGAGGTTGCCTGATGGAAACCAACAGACAAGCTCTGTACAAGGGGTCTACAAACAGAACAAGAGAAGACGCTAACAGACAAATCCAGGAAAAAGGAAGTCGATAGCAAACTAGCAGAAGGAAATGAAGGGAAAGTCGTATAACAGGATTGGATAGGGATAAAGAACAGAGGGTTGAAAACAAGGAAGAAAGCAAGGGAGCAGCAGTCAGGAAACAGGAGGACTGCAATAATTGATAGAAAATAAGTAGGTGAACTGTTGAGGATAGCAAAGGACTGTAGGGTACAAGGTTGAAAGCTCAGAGGAGCAGGAAAGCAATGAGCAAGCCCAAAGGGGCAGGGCTGTAAGGAAGGGATCCCAGAGGGAAACGGCTTAGGGCAGTGGAGTGAAGCAGTCTGCACGGCAAGGAGTCCAGAAGGACCAGCAGCAAGGACTGAGCCCAGAGGAGCAGGGCCGCTGACTGTAGAAGGCTGCATAGGACTGTAGAGGGCTGCTAGGCTGAGAACCCAGCGGACAAAGGCTGTGGGTAGCAAGCAGCGGAGCGAGATCGACTGCAAGGTAGGAAGCCCGAGGGCAAGGGCTGTTGGCAGCAGAGAGAAGCAGGCTGCGCGGCAAGGAGCCAGAAGAACCGGCAGCAAGGAGTAAGCCCAGAGGAACAGGGCTGCTGACTGTAGAAGGCTGCCAAGGACTGTAGAGGGCTGTTAGGCTGGAAGTCCAGCGGACGAAGGCTGTAGTTTGGAGGCAGCAGAGCGTGATCGGCTGCGAGGCAGGAGCCTGGAAGACAATGGCAGAAGGTAGCAGCTGAACGTGATCGGCTGCAAGGAAGAAGCCCAGAAGGGCAGAGTCGGAGGGTGGGAAGCAGCAGAGCGAGATCGGCTGCAAGGCAGATGCCCGGAAGGCCAAAGGCGGAGGCTGGAAAGCAGCAGAGCGTGATCGGCTGCAATGTAGAGAGCCCGGCAGGGCACTGGAGGAGGCTGAAAAGCAGCAGAGCATGATCGGCTGCAATGTAGAGAGCCCGGCAGAGCACTGGAGGAGGCTGGAAAGCAGCAGAGCGAGATCGGCTGCAATGTAGAGAGCCCGACAGGGCACTGGAGGAGGCTGGAAAGCAGCAGAGCATGATCGGCTGCAATGTAGAGAGCCTGGCAGGGCACTGGATCCAAAACCGGAGTAAGGAGGAACCGCATACAAGAACCGTAACTCGAAGCAAAAGAGGTGCCGGAAAGACTCCTAAATGCAAGAGACTGAGCCTCTGCAGGCAGCAGCTTTTATACCGCCCAGCCCAGCACAGAGGCAGACTAATTGGTTGCACCTAGCTCAGAACACCTGCAGACAATCGGCCACCTCCCTCTCTGTTCCTGAGCTGGTGGAAGCAGAGCAAATCCCTAGGGCTTCTGGGGATTGTAGTTCCGAAGATGACGAATAGGAATGGCCAGGAATAGGTGGTTATAGCCAAGTGCATTGTGGTAAGTGTAGTTTGTTGGGAAAAATAGAAAAGCACCAAAGTCTCGTAAATGGGAAACAAGGTCCAAAAAGTGAACAACGGTTGATCCAAGAGTTCTCCGCAGATAAATGAATAATAATTAGTCCATATTGATTGCCAATGAATGCGCCCATGGCGCAGGCATGACAATACCTCTCCTTCACTCGAGCCCAAAGGAGTGCAATGGTTTCCACTACAACAGCGCTATCTCGCTCTTATTTATCACTAGTATAGTGATGTTTACTACAGCACTGTCTTTTCTCGACTGCAAGAAGATCTCCTCTCACCAAAAATAATAACAGAGTAAAAAATTGAAAAAAGGACTTACAACATCTAACAACTCACCATACCTACAGACTAATAAGTCAAATCTCTCACTTTCATTCAGTTTCAATTAACCTCCTGACTCCATACACTTCTTGCTCAATACCAGAAATTAAAAATATATATCTTTTTTCCTGTATCTCCTCTTGGTTTTCTCTAAAGTGCACTCACATAGATAGACGTCCTTCGAAGCTCTCCGAACGGTGCCTCCTCAAAATAGCCTGCACAGCTGGACTGCAGAACTTTGGCTGATTCTTTGATGTGCACGTAAACTGATCACTTGCAGATAAAAGCCACAGCCGACCATATGTGGCCACGAATCCCACCCAGCAGAAGGCCTGTAAAGATCACATCATGGTCACCAAATGTCAGATGCGACTCCAAAATTCAATGCGAACAAAACTGCTCCAACGGAGAGTAAATGCACTTGGTCAGAAAAGCAAGTTTATTGCATGCTAACGGATGGAAGGATTTATCCAGCCTCTTGAAGCTGAAAACTAACAGTTCCTCTCAGTGTCATGACCCATAGAAATTGCCCCTTCTGGACTTCCTGGTCCTTATCGCGCCGGGGCTTGTATTCTTTGTTGCTCCCAACATGGCCGCAACAAGCGACTTGCCTCGCACCAGCTCTCACGTCGCACACGGCATGTTCTATAAATTGGCCACACCCCTGCGGCCCCGCGTGTCTCAACGCTATCATTAGGTAGTGACTTGACGTGTGTGTGCTGTTCGGCAAATCCACTAATCCTAGATCCTGGTTCCTTCTTCCTTCCTTCACCCCTTCCCTCTAATCTGCTCCTAGAATTCCCATTCTTGCGACCGCTACCTATTTCCTGGACATCCTGGAACAGCGGTCTTCCCGGAACTCTGAACGCGCTCTGCAGCCGGACGAGACTCGAGCGAGCCTATACAAGACCCGATCCGTCCAAAAGAGGAATCCTCCCGCGGAACAGAGCAAGAAGCGATCCCAGGTGAGACGGGGGAGATTTACGACACTCAGTGCTCAATAATGTTGCAGCTTTTATACACATTAAACCAATTTACATAATCACACATATTTTGTTAAAGTTCTCCCTCAAAATCCCATTGACTAACCTTGTACAAGGTAATCTAATCCCCTTGTGTTTTCAAATGCCATGGGACACATTGACAAAATTCCCTTCCACACTTTCTTTCTTTCCATAATCAGTCATGATATTCTAAACACAATCTCCCTATTATCTCAAAATAATTCAATTTATGATTTGTCCTATTTGGTAACAAACCTTTAACCCAGTACGTGATGTGCAAGGCTTTTACAAGAGCACTTCAAACAAGAAGAGGGAGAGAAACAAATAACCATTAACTTAAATGTGAGGATGGATAAAGGCCTAACTTGCCCTATGCTACGGTGGGATTTCCCAACCTAAATAAAACTAAGGGGAGTCTGAGTCCAAGATTTCAATTTAGGAATCTGTCTGTGTCCAAAAACTATGCTTGCCGTCACAACTCAAACTATACAACGTTTAGGGATGTCAGCAAACAACATAAAACAGTGTTCAACATAAAGCCCTGAGCTTCTTCCAGGTCACAGCTTCCTTTTAGCTCCCTTCCCCAAGTATAAAACAGTTCAACAAAGTAAAGTCTCAAAATCCCCTTATTTAGAAGTAGAATGCAAAGAAGTCTCTTCAAGTCTCAGGGTTTCCTTCCTAAAGTTAGGACTTGGGATTCTCTTCCCAAAATTCAAAATCACACAAAAAGGCCCTCATTACGACCCTGGCGGTAAGTAATGGTCATTACCGGCATGGCGCAATTAACGTATCCATGCTGGCCAGATATCGCTAAAAGCGGCACATTAAGACATCTCGGGCACAAGCATTGCGCCATGCCGGTAATGTAATCACCCCCATGCCGGTAAAGTCCTAAAAACGCCACTTACCGGCATCGTATGCCGTGCAAATAGCACGTCTGCCACCCTAGTTATCGATATTAGCGGTTACCGTTAATAGCGGTGACCGTAAATAAGCGGATCCGGAAGTTGCGTCACCGCACAGGAACGGTAAAGAGCACGGCAGCCATCTTTAAAAACACAATCCATTGCCATCCTCTTCAACCAGTGGACACCTGACCCCCACAACCTTTACAAACCTTATCCTACACCCATCAATCATCAGAATGCCTAAAGTTCTGAAAAAAAACGAAGCTCGGCTGCGGCAGGAGCGCTTTTCTAGGGAGGAGCTAAATATGTTGGCTGAAACCCTACAAGAGCATGCCGATGTGATATTCTCAACAGAGATGAACAGACCGGCGATCATGAGGAAGAAGGCCATATGGGCCATGGTAGCCCAGAGGGTCAGTGCAGTTGGCACAACACCCCGAAATGCAAGACAGTGCAGAAAAAGGTGGGACGATCTACGTCTCTGCGTCAGAAGTATACTGGCAGCGAATAGAAATCTGGGCATGGCGACTGGCGGAGGAGCTGATTCGCCCATCAAAATGCAGCCGTGGGAGGAGATATGTGCCGCAACCATGGGCACAGAGAGCTTAGAGGGGGTTGGAGATATGGAGAGAGGAGCCCCGACATCAGGCGACGCAGGTAGGTGCCTTAAATCCAACCATGCAAAACTCACTCAAGACCAGATTTTTGGGGAGTGCAATGATGCCTAACATGGTCAACAGGACACATTAGCAGAAGACTGCCTACAGGCAGTGCTGAGCTCCACCTCATACACATGCATTATGCACACCCTTTCTGTACCCACCCACATGCCTCCATGCCTCTACCACCTAATAGGGAGACAACCTGTATGTCACTGCCTCCAATGTGCACCATCTAGTAATAAAAATGAATGCAGCCATCTCAATGCCTGCTCAATGTCCGCAGACCCATCACTAACCCTTTCCTTCCTTTGGTCTACCACAGGCTCTCATTCGGACAGTGCAGACGAAGACACTGGCACTACACCTGCCAAGAAGGCCAGGTCCGAAGACCCAAAACACCGTCCCTCCACCTCTGGTGCAAAAATAAAACCCCCACAGCAGCCAAAATCCACAAGCATATCACAGTCCACGGCACTGATGTGCAGCAAGTCAGGCACTATGGCACCACCAACGACAACCATCTGCCCAGTGGTGTCTACTGAAGGCACTGGGTCTGCAGGAAGCAGCACGATTGGGGAGACTGCTGCCACTGCTGCCAGTCAGACAATGAAGAAGGGGATGTTGATGTTGTTGTGGGTCCCCTCATTCCCCCCCTTCATTTCCCCTACCTGTCCCCATGCAGCCAGCATGACGATGGCACACAGGAGCAATCTCCTGTTAACTCATGGCCGGCCACTCCATGCCCAGTGGGAGATGTCCAGGAGGGGAGCAGCTCAATGGACACGCCAGTAGCAGCATCCACAGTCCAAAAAACCAAGAACAACTGGCCTCCCTATTGACACAGCATGTGGCAGAATGCGCCAGCGCAAGGGGGGAAATGCGTGATTGTGCAGAAACTGTAAAGGCAGCCATATAATCCACCTCCAAGGATATTTGTGCTGAACTAGCCGCGGTGCGGCACGTACTCTCGGAGCTTGTTCAAACTATGAGGGACATGCATCCTTGTGAGCAGCCCAGTTCCTCCTCAGCTGCCAGTTCTACCCGAACCAGCCCCGTCTGCAGATCGGGCAGGAACCTGCAGCGTACAGACTGGGGTGCACCGGGTTCCGGGAGAAGGGGGGTGCCAATAGAGGCCGCCCTGTGGAACAATCCCACATGATGCACTTGAGCACAGGCATCCACACCATGTTCTGGGGAGTTGAGGGGGGAGTGGGGAGTTGAGGGGGGAGGGGGGAGTGGGTGTGTTAGGGAGTTGAGGGGGGAGGGGGGAGTGGGTGTGTTGGGGAGTTGAAGGGTGAGGGGGAGTTGAGGGGGAGGGGGGAGTGGGTGTGTTGGGGAGTTGAGGGGGGAGGGGGGAGTGGGTGTGTTCATTTAAATTTTCTATTACAATACACTTTTTGGTTATGCACAAATCACATGTGTGGACATTGTTCATTGTGTACGTGTGCCTTATTGTTGAACAGTCCACAGTGTGCGTGTCCCAGACACACCCAGTGGCCCGAGTGCCATCACCATGTGACACGCCCCGTCCATGTGTGCTAGAAGCATTGGTTAATCAGAGTCTGACGCATGGCACGTCCCTCCTGTGCATCGCTTCCTCCCTGAGGTACTGCACCATCCCCACCCTCCTCATCCTCTTCATCAGGTGGTTGCAGTTCAGCGTCAGGGGGCAGGGGCACATTCCGTCTGATGCACATATTGTGTAGCAGTACACATGCCATGACGATCTTTGCAACCTTCTCATGACGGTACAGGAGTGCCGCACCAGACCTGCTGAGGCACCGAAACCGTGCCTTCAAGAGGCCAAATGTCTGCTCAATCACCACACGGGTTCGTGTATGTGCATGATTATAGTCCTCCTCGTGCCGGTTTTGTGGGTTCCGGACTGGGGTAAGGAGCCACCTCTTCAAGGGATAGCCTGCATCACCTGTATGTGGGCAACAATGCACGTGTTAGTCATAACATCAGATTTTACCTCATCAAATGACACCATGGCATGCATTCCTCTCTTACTTTGAACCCCATTTCAATGCCTGAATGGAGTCACACGATGTGACTGCTATATGTGTATTCCTCTTATAGACTGTTTTGCATGCCATCAACTGGTGTGCGCAGGTGGGTTCAGTACCTTGTGAGTGCCCATGCACTGTGTTAGTCCACTATAGTTGTTTTGGTGATCTGGCAGATGTCCAGTGATATCAATGCTTTCATCCTGGCACCATTGCTGTCAGCCTCATGATGATCTCTCTGAGCAATTCAGTAGGTGTTATGCTATTTAGGTGGGCCTCTGTGTCAGTGTAGTGGTGTATTGATGTTTTTGACCGTCATGTGACTCCTTTATGCGCAGGGATGGGGGACAGGCCTTTCAGTAGATGGTGTTTGGTGCTGTGTATTGGCTAAAGTCATAGCATGTAGCTGCATTTCGGTGAGGGTGGATGCGGTCTGATTTGGTATAGTGGACATGCAGATGGCTGTGGAATGGTTGGGACACAGCTTCATTCACATGGTAGGGCTGCTTACATCTCGCATTATGTGGTCAGGTGTGAGCTCCAGTCTGGCCTTCTTTGGGGTATGAGCTTGCACCATTCCCTCTGGTACTCGCAGCCAGGTAGAGTATGCATCTTCCCCCCCATATCAGCCAGGTAAAGTATGCATCTGTACCTCAAACACCTACACATTTCAGATTACCATGGCCATGACATGCGACTCACCGAGTAGCCAGGATCTCTGCCCTGCATGTCGCTCCATGTAGCGTGGTATTGTGGAGTTCCGCGGGACCATTGAATCATGGGTTGATCCTGGGAATCGGGCACAACAATGTGTGATGATCCTGTTCGAGTCACATACCATTTGCAATTTGATTGTGTGGTATGGCTTACGGTTGCGGTACGCTACCTCAATGGCATGTGGGACCACTAATTCCACATGGTCCAGTCGATGGCACCAATGCAACCAGGTATGCCGGCCAGTGCATGGAAACCAACTTTGGTGTTTGAGATCTCCTGGGCAGACCGCGGTAAAGTAATGTGGTCGCCTGTGTGCTTCAGGAGGGCATCAAGCACTTGGTTCAGCGTACGTGAGAATAATGGTTGTGAAATGCCATGCAAGTGCCCTACTGTGCTGATAGGTGCCTTTGGCAAGGAAGTGGAGCACGGACACTACCTTCAGTAGGGGGGGGTGGCGGTGCGTGTTTAAATCATGCTGACAATGTCATCGTGTATCATGTCCACGATAGTGGTGATGGTGTCCCAGTCCAAACTGTACAGGGTGTGGATCTGCTCAGCGGTGAGGTTGAATGGACTGGCTCTGATGCATGGAATTGGGGGCTGCCTGCGTGGTGGCACTGGCTGTGCTGGTGGGGCTTGCTGGCCCTGCCTTGCCCTCCTTCTCCTCCTATGTCTCCTCTGTGCTGCCTGTTGTGCTTGTTGTTGTTGTTGTTGTAGCACTTCTATTGCAATCAGGTCCTCAGCCCCAACATTGCTAGTCCTATTGGGATCATTGTGAAGTGTGACTGGGTGTGGGAAGGGGTGGGGTGTGCTCCTTTTGTGCTTGGCCAGTCTGTATTACCTCCACCTGTGCTGATTATGTGCACCTGTTTCACTTTGGAATACTGCACATGGCCGTTTACGGTTGGTCCGCGATGGCGGTATTAGCACCATGGCGGTATGGTACTTTACGGCCTTCACAAGGGCATTAAGAGCATGTCCGCTTGACTCGTACTCATCCCCATTTTGCGCCATGCCGGTATTTACGGCATGGGAGGTCGCGTGCCCGCGATCTTGGCCCAGTTAGCGGCACCGTTGATTACGGTGCCGCTGATAGCACTATCTCGGCTCATAATCGGCCCTAGCGGTAAGGGATGCCGGTAATCCTTTACCGGCATCGTTTTTCACTTACCGCCAGGGTCGTAATGAGGGCCAAAGACTGTAACGCTCACCTGGTATCCACGGGGACGTCACTCAGCCTGTTCTGACCTCTTACGACCTCAAACCCTTCCCTGGAGTCTACTCGACTGGAGACTGGGCCTGAAACACAGGATTGGTAGAGTTTAACTCCCTACTGTCTCTGTGTGCTTGAACCCCTTCTTCCCCGGGGTCCAACCCTTCCCTTTGATCCACAGCTCACCTTGTTTTCTTGGAAAGTGTGCTCTCCGTCCTGCTTTCAGCGCAGGGGCACGTTGATTGATGCAGGTTCGTTGCTGCCTAGTTACTTCACTGGCAAGAGTCTGACAGGTAAGTATAATGAGTTTTTTAAACAGTTCTCTAACTTCATTCCTTTCTTTTCTTAGATGATGGTCGGCGTCCGGGGATGGCGACGTGCTGCTGAGATGAGTAGCGCTGAAGGTGAGTGAGAGCGCGATGCGCGATGCGACCCTTTCGTATTTGTATTGAACTGAGTTCTTTTTCTGTGTCTTTTAGGTGCCGCAACGTTTTCAGTGTGGATGCCGGTTATGAAGAAGAAATGCGGTGAGTAAGCGCGGTATGCGGCGCCTCTAGATGTTCCCACGCTAACCTGGAGTGTCTTTTCCCTCTTGCAGATGGATGAGAGGTTCCGGAGACAGAGTTCCCCCAGCGCGGCTGGGATTCAGGTAAGCGTTTGAAGCTCGTACAGTCTTTAAAAATAAGCAAAGATTTGCTGAATGCTTACTAATGCCTTTTTTCTGTTCTATTCCCTTTTCCTTAGGAAGCGGCGTGCCGGGATGGGAATGAAACCGCCGAAGATGCCCGCAGAACAGAAGAAGCGATGAATGATGGGCAGAAGCGCCACAAGATAAGGCTGTTCCTAATGGTGTTCTTGTTCTTGCAGGAGCTGAGCGCAGAAGAAAGATGCAGGCCTACTGGAGACCGATCCGAACACGGTGAGTGTCACGCTGCAGGTGCAGAAAACACAAAGCATGTTTCTCAGCCTGGGCATGGCTTAAATAGTCTCTGGGTATCCCAGGTGTCTCTGGGCTGAACCACACCCAAAAGACTAGACAGCACATGCAGTTCTGGGAACCGAAATGTGTGGGGGCATCCATCTTGTCCCCATCAATGCACTACAAGTCCAATCCCCAATGTTATCCTATGGGAGTGAGCGAGTCTGGTGCCACAAGCGATAAGTCTGACTCCAAGTGGGTCTTTGGAGGGATGGGGAGGCCCTTGAGGGCCATGTAGGTGATCGTGGCCTGGCTCCAGCCTGACATCTTGGAGGGCTGGGGACATGAGGGGCAGGAATCATGACAAAGACCTTGAGATGAAAGGCTTCTAATCAGGACTCAGGGTTCCCTTTCCCAAGTTCCAAAACACAGTTCCAAAAGATACACAAAATGTCTTAATCTTCCAGTTTGGTTAATATTGTTTTCAAATGCACAGTTCAAATGAATTTGTATTTTTCCCACAGGTTGAAGTTTTCTCTGTGTATCAAGATGCAGTATCCTTTGTCTGCCTGTTCGTTTCACCTCTTGGTTTCAAAGCTTTAGTTCTGTTTAACAACAAAGTCTTAATTCAATGTGGTGTTCAATAATTAAACCTTTGGCTTAGAGTTTGTTTTAAATCGATAGTTAATTTCACATCCTTACTGTTCATGGCCTGTAAGAATGTCATTGTATTTTCCCTTGTTCCCTCCCTTGCCTTGAAGCGCTTTCAAACACATTGGGCCTCATTACACGGTAGGCGGTAGGGATTTACCGGTACCGGTAAAATACCGGTACCGGTAAATCCCTGCCGCCTTACTACGAGGTCCCTTAGCGGGTTGGAGTTTTAACGCCTGCTTTTTGCAGGCGTTAAATACCAACCCGCTAAGGGACCTCGGAGCTAATTACGGCACCGCTAAATTGCGGTGCCGTAATTAGCGCCTTCCCCATTCCCATTGAGCCCTATGGGGCAGAAATGGGAATGGGGAAGGGCAATGGCGGAAGGGGGATTTACCGCCCCTCCACCCTTGGGATGGGGCGGTAAATCCCCTTTCCGCCAAGGCGGTGCCGGTATTTTACCGGCATGAGCCATGGCGCTAATAGCGCCATGGCTCACCGCCTACCGAGTAATGAGGCTCATTGTGTATAGGCGCTATATAAATAAACTATCATATCATATCATATCATAGAGTTCAATAAATGTTCATTTTACTTTAAATGTATAATTCAATATGCAGAGACCTTCAAAGATGTGTTTCTCATTACACACGATTACTCTGATGCAAGATACTCCCTTTTGTTTAATGGTAAACAATTATAACGGCTCGTTTTGATTTTATTAGCTAGTTTGGTGTTCAGAGACTTTTGAGAACGTGTTACTTGCCAGACACGACCACTCTGATACAAAGTATTTCCATTTCTTGCATACAAGCATACATTTCCGTCCCACTTTGATTGAACTGTTCACTGTTCAGAGACCTAAGAAAACATGCCTTCTGCCGCATGCGGCCATTCCGATACAATGGCCCTCATTACGACCCTGGCGGAAAGTGACTGACCGGACCGCCACAGCGTAAATAGCGTTTCCGCCATTGCACGAAGGAGCAAAGTGCGGCCAATTCCGACCCATCGGGCACGAGCACCACGGCATGGCGGAAGTGCAAAGTCCGCGAAGGCGGAAATGACCCCAAAACGGCCCACACCGCCGCCGTACGGCGCCCTAGGTGCAATACCGCCACCCATCACAGCGGACACCGCAGTGTGCGCCTACCGGAAAGTACGGTGACCGGAAATATACGGAAACGGAAGTTAAAACATGGGGCCGGAACGGGAAACATCCCGCCGTACACCTATAAAACCACTAAAACCACACAACCACTAAAAACACTACCCTGAGACACACCCCAACCCGACATCCACCCTAGCGAAACCAAGAAAAATGGGAAAAGTAGCGAAGAAAGCGTGCGACCGCAAGCGGCAGGTCCACTTCTCCCGTGAGGAACTCACCGTGCTAACAGAGACCCTCCAGGAGAATGCTGCCGTCGTCTTCTCCACGCAAATGACCAGGACGGCACTTGCAAACAAGAAGGCCATATGGGCTCTGGTGGCACAGCGGGTAAGTGCGGTGGGGACCGCACCCCGCAACCCACAGCAATGCCGAAAGCGATGGGACGACCTGCGGATACGCGTCCGCAGCATACTCTCTGCCAACCGCAACATTGCCACAGCCACCGGGGGAGGTCCTGAATCACCCATCAAGTTGACCCCCTGGGAAGAAATCTGTGCCTCCACCATCGGAATGGAGAGCATAGAGGGAGTCGGAGGGATGGAGAAAGGAGTGCAGACATCCGAAGATTCAGGTAGGTGGGCCAAATAAAACAATGCCAAACCCACAAAGTCCATCCATGTGAAGTACCATGTGTCCACATAGTGCAACAGAAACACATGTCCAGGAGAACGTCCACACACATCGGCCTGATAGCGCACGTTAAAACCCACAATAAATACATAAATAATTAAAAACCCCTAAAACACGCACTACACGTGCAGCAGGCACACCCTAACTGCAGGCTGCCAAACAACTGCACCCTCACCCCACACACAAATGAAAGCACCTCCAAGGCCCCGACCCAAATCACCCTCAGGTACCACCCCAATGCATGTGATACAATGCCATTCCAATACCCACAGACCCATTAATAACCCTCGCCCTCCTTTACTCCACCACAGGGTCCGATCCAAACGACGAGCAACAGGACACCCCTACCAGCACACCTGCAAAGAGGGCCAAGACCAACGGCCAAAGACCCTCCACCTCAGCTGCACGCATCAAGACACGGCAGCAGCACAAATCAGGTGGCAGCACAGAGGAGGGAACATCAACAGGCACCCCAGCAGCCAGCATGCCCACAACACCACCACCACAGGTCCCCCCAACGGATGCCACAGAAGGCACTGCCTCTGGTGGCAGCAGCACCATAGGTGACACCCCATTGATGGCAGCATGCTCCGACACAGAAGACGGGGATGTCGAAGTCAGATCCATCCATGACCTGTCCCAATCCCCCTGTCTGTCCCATCCCGTACAACATGAGGATACCACGCAGGGGCACCCACAAGACGACGACTGGCCATCCCCCACAAGCCCTGTGGCAAGGCAACATGAGGACAACAGCCCCTCTGTGACACCCCCGCAAATGGCCATGGCCCAGCAGAGGCAACAGTCCCTCGACCAGTTAATCGTGCAACAGCAGCAACTGGCCACGCTCCTCAAGGACCATGCCGATGAATGTGGGGGCACTAAGGCAGACATAGAAACATCAACTGAGACACTTAGGGCAGAAATGGAGAGAGGTACAGAGACACTAAGGGCACAAATGGAGAGTAGCACCGAGAGCCTGAGAGTCCAAATGGAGAGAAGCACCGAGAGCCTGAGGGGGGAACTGCATGCGACGTCCAAAGACGTATGTGCCGAACTTGCCGCAGTGCGCCGTGTGCTCACTGAGCTCTCGCAAACCCTTAGGGACATGCATGGACGTGAGCAGGCAGAGACATCATCCGTTGCAAGTTCCGTCCAGGGCAGCCCCCAACGTAGATCTGGGAGGAACCTGCGCTCCACAGGCAGGGGTGCCCCTGATACCCGCAGAGGGGGCTTGCAATAGCGACAGCCCACTGACAATGAGCATCTTTGGACACTGGTGTTCGGGGGGGAGGTAGGAGGGTGGAGGGGGTGTGTTGGGCTCACTTGGGTGGCGGGTCGATAGGGTGTACTACATGATATCACATATGCCATAAACAGTGCACGATCAACCAATGAGATGTGTGGACATTGATCTTTGTGTACTAGGCCATCATAGGCGTACAGTCCATATTGTGCATGTCCCAGACACACACAGTGCCACGAGTCCCGTGTCCTTGTATCAGCCACCAGGCGTGAGTGCTAGAAGCATACATCAATGAGATGCTGACGAATGTCACGGCCCTCCGGTGCCTCGCAGACTCCTTGAGGTGCTGCCACATCCCCACCCTCATCATGACCATCATCAGGTGCTTGCAGTTCTGCGTCAGGGGGCATGGGCACATTTCTACGTACGCACATGTTGTGGAGCATGACACATGCCATCACCATCTTTGCAACCTTCTCATGGCGGTACAGGAGTGCCCCGCCAGACCTGCTGAGGCAGCGGAAACGACCCTTCAGTAGGCCGAATGCCTGTTCAATGACTACACGGGTACGTGAGTGGGCATGGTTGTAGTCCTCCTCATGCTGGTCCCGTGGGTTCCGGACTGGTGTGAGGAGCCATCTCTTCAGTGGATATCCAGCATCACCTGTATGTGGACGATAAACGTATGATGTGGAATGCCATTGCTACGTACGCACATCCCCCCCCCCCTTCCTGCCAGGTCATTGCCGAATCACATACCCCACATTATCATGCATGTAATGAGACTCACCGAGTAGCCAGGATCTGTTCCCTGCGTGTCGCTCCATGTAGCGTGGTATTGTAGAGTTCCTCAAGACCATAGAATCATGGGTTGATCCAGGGAATCGGGCACAACAATGTGTAATGATCCTGTTGGAGTCACACACCATTTGTACATTCAGAGAATGAAATTGTTTTCGGTTGCGGTACTGGGCCTCCATGGCATGTGGGACGACCAATTCCACATGGGTGCAGTCGATGGCACCAATGCAACCCGGTATGCCGGCAAGTGCATGGAATCCCACTTTTGTGTTGGTAATTTCCTGCTCCGAGCGTGGTAGGGAGATGTAGTCGTCTGCGTGCTGCAGGAGGGCATCGAGCACTTGCAATAGTGTCCGTGAGAACAGTGGCTGAGAAATGCCATGCAACTGTCCGACTGTGTGCTGGTAGGTGCCTGTGGCCAGGAAGTGTAGTACAGACACCACCTTCAGTAGGGGTGGGATGGCGGTTGGGCTATCTATCATGCTGACAAGGTCAGCCTGTGTCATGTCCACAATGGCGGCTATGGTGTCCCGGTCCAGACGGTAGAGGGTGTGGATCTGCTCATCAGTGAGGTTGAACGGATGTGCTCGGAGGCGTGGGATTGCGGGCTG